>NC_070579.1:19075256-19394574 GCF_027409825.1 Scomber japonicus
AGGGCTCACTGGACCTTACCTGCTGCAGAAACCCAAAAACTCCTGTGGTGAGCGAGTCAAACCCAATTTATCAGCCTTTTTCTTAGGTAGGTAAAGGACATTCAATATTTCAACTCAGCTCAGCACCCCTCTAAAGCCTCGCCTCGTAGTCGCGTCAAAGTAGTTTGTATCCTTTTCTCCTCTCCACCTTTGTGATAGCTGCTTCCACACACACACACACAAAGATTTGCATAGTTTTAGTTTGGCTGTGTTTACCCTGTCATCAAAGGCCTTTATATCTTTACATCCACACAAGAGTGGCATTGTTGCTGTTAATATATGAACACTGGCTCTGCACTGACACTCTTCTTGTTACTCCCTCTCCATCCCCTCCCTATCTCTCATAGGCACTGAGGCCGGTGAAGATGACAATGAGACTCCTGTCACCTATGAGAGTACTCTCTGACCTCAGCTGTCTTTATCCAGCAAGACTTTCCATATGCTTTCACACCTTGGTTATTTGAACTGTCCTCTAGCCACTGAGTGGCCCACTTTGTCTGTCTATCTGTCAGCTACTGCTGTTTGCTATCCTGAAGGAACACATGAATCATCCTGTATTTATAGCCTCTGGTGGTTTCCAGGCCTCAAGCTCCAAACAAATGACCGACATCTGAGTGTCCGCACCATCCTGCTCTATGAACACTGTGAGAGTTTTGTTTCTGGTCACAAATGAAAGTGCAAGGCATAAATATGGTTTACATTTTTGTAAAGGTGGAAACTCTTCCTATCAACAGAATTTGCCCATTTCTTTTTATAGCTACCAATCGGTAAAAATTAACTATTTGGATTTGAAAAGCTGGTAATACTGTATTTTGTGTTATAAGCAGTTACTTTTGGAGAGTTAACATAACTGAATGTACCAACAGTAGCAATATTTAATCATGTTAAACTAGACTGCCCGGTTTACATACATTTTAAGTCTTTAGGCGTGAAACAGTCAGTACGATATTTGCACAGCTGTGTATTTGTGAGATGTTTATGAAAAAATGTATTAGCAATGTGTTTTGCTGGTGAGAATGGTTGGTGTATACAAAGGCTGCAGAGAATGTATAATTCTTGACATTGGTTTATACTCAGTCATATGCAAACTCTAAAACTCCTATTACAAGAGCTATTCACCACTGTGTGTCAGTTTTGATTGATCAGCAATGGTCATACCCCTATTCAAACTTCATGTAAACCCAACCTTTTTAGTTTATGGAACAAAGTTGATTTTTCATCATGTTCGTCAATTATTTTTTATTTTTATCACAAGTATGCAATGTAAAGATGTTATTGATTTGTTTTAAATGTATTTTAATTGCCTAATTTAAAATGTTCTGTGTATGGATAGCAACTATTTATAATAAAATACAAAACTGAGCAATAGTTTGTCAAATATTTTCTTTTGGTGTTAGATGGTAATATTGTTTATGTAAGATATTGTTCTGTAATGTCCTTAATTCAAGTCACAATCACTTAACATTTTGGTTTCTAAACAAAACTTTTCAAGCTGTGCTGGTGGTATGACTCTAGGGATGGACATGTCCGTCAGTCCACCACTTTGGTTCAGGCTGAAATATCTCAACAGCTATAATTGTGTAGATTGTCATGAAATCCTGTACAGATATTCATGGTGCTGAGAGACTGAGTCCTAAAGACATTTTTGATTCCCTGACCTTCCTCTAGTGTCACCAGCAGGTCAAACTATTCACTTATTCTGATTAATTGAATTTTTTTTATTTATTAAAAATCCAATACGTAGGTTTATTACTCAATAAAACTGACAGTAGTCTCTGCCATGGCAATATTTGGTTACCAAATGTTAGCATGTTAACATGCTATCATTTACTGAATGACTGCTGTGCTTTTGTACAGGCATACAGAGCTGCCAGAAAATGAGTGGAAAATGAGTAAGACACTTTTGAAAGTGATGTGTCATCTCAGTTCCCATTTTAAACATTTCAACTCAAGCTTACTTGAAGAATTCCTCAGTTGTAGTAACAAAAGAAGGGAAGTGAAACTTCAATTGTATTTGTCCAAATAGTCAAGTTAAACCTCCTTATGTTTTTTTTATATAATTAAAACGCAGCATGAATATATTAAAATCATTATCTTCCAAAGTATAAAACACTCAGTCATTCACACGCAAATACAGTTCTGACCACATAAACCATTTATGTATAAAATATTGCTGATGAATTAAGGAGATACTCTAGCAGGAAGTTCACTATTTACAGTTATTCTGGCAATATAGAAGCTAGAGAGAAGAATACATAGCAAAAGTCTTATACAATGCAAAGTTACTCTGAAACCTCAAAAAGGCAGTGAGGTTAAAACTAGATTCTTACTCAACTGTGTGGTTGTTTGAAATGCTTGAACGCAACTTAGTTCAATACAAAGTGTGGTAAAACTCCAATTCTATCATTTGAAGGCTGTGGACAAAATGCATGTGAAGTCGCATCCCATACACACAATAACTTATAAGAGAATATTTCACATCCTGAAAGCATGTTAACATTTGGCACACTGAAAAGGGAGAAAGAAAAAAAAGACTGGCTGTTAAATAATACCAGAGTGAAAACTTACAGTACAAAATGGTTAAACAAACTTACAGGATTAGAGGTTGGACAAGTATTCATTCAACTCTTACTACTAACCTTCAACAATTTATCTGGGGGGGAAAAAAAGGCATTTTCCCCCCTGATGAGTTTCGACCATTGAAAGCTATTATAAAGTCACTGCAATTATGTTTCAAGTTTTCTCCTCAAAGTGGTCCCAATGATTCATAAATGACTCCAAAAAAGGCTGAGACATGACTAAAATTGTACTTACAGTTATATAAAAATACTTTTCTGAGCTACAAAACTACTGCAGACATGACAACTGAAAAGTTAACAATGGGCACAAAAATAAGCAAAATTTGTATTTTTACATTTGTGTCACCAGATTAGGACCACTTCAAAAATAAAGACTCCACATTTCTGACACTTTTGTAAATAAAAAAAAAAAAAAAAAAAAAAAGAGAGAAACTGTTAAGAAGTGAAAACTCAAGACTGGGGAGGTGAGAGGAAAACTCCCATCAATGGTCAATTACAGTATCTTCTTTTTGAGTATGAGCGGTCCCACGTTGTCTCCAGTCAGCTCATTGTGCTTTAAGTGTGACTTGTCACAAACAGGAAACTAAAACAGGAAACAACAAAATTAACTGATCAGTAAAAATACAGAAGCCATGTCTCTTACGCTGAAGTAAAAAAAAAACAAAAAAAACATACATGGGAGTTTTAAATGAATCACTCCAGTATTAAAGGCAACAATAATAGTGTCTTAAATAAAAATAGCTGTGCTGGTTAGACTGTCACAGACACACAGACATGGACACTGTGTTTCATTCAACTTACAGTTTTGGAGCGCCAACAGCGACAGTAGCACACGTTTGCACTGTTCAGGTCCTCGATGTCTATCTCATTGACCACTTTGGGGTTCTCTTTCTGGATCTTCAGGTTGATCAGGCTGTCTCGCTGCTTCTTCTTCTTAGGCAGGAACGGGCGAATGGTCAGATAGCCCAGCAAAGCCAAGATACCCAGGAGAGGCAACAACCGGAGCCACTCGGACACTGCACACGCATTAAAAACACATCGCCACGTTATCACAGACGGCAGAATTATTATGGCAACGAGTGTACGTGGTGCAATGATAGTGTGAACTTGTGAAACCACAGTTTTCCATACATTAAAAATACATTTCTGGTGACTGGCCTAATAGGGGCTCTGACATCCAATACTTTCATTTAGAGCTGAAGCGATTAGTCAATTAACTGATTAGTCACTCAAAGAAAATTAATCTGCTAGTATTTTGATTACTGATTATTTGTTTCTGTCATTATTCAGGTTAAACATTCACTGGTTCACTTTCTATTATATATATTTATATTCTGTATATATAACAGATTAACAGTCTTTTTTGTTTTACTCCCTAATATCGGTATCTCTGACCTGCATTTGTACTCTATTATTACACTTGATCACTGCTGAGTGTCATCTCTCACAAACAGCTATCAGGGGAAAGTCCACATCGAGTCTGGAAAAGTGCTTTGGGAATAACCCATCCTACAGTCCTCCATACATGGAGAGGAGACAGAATCATAGAGAGGATCAGCTGAGTTATGTCATTTACTACGAGTTAGACTCTGACTCCTGGAAGTTTTGATAATACTGTTATAACAATTACAATGCTTTTAATAAAACGGGCTTTTGATGCCTAATGGGAAAATGCTAATCCTTAATCTCTTAAAGGTGACATGCCATCACATTCAGACAAAGGGAAAACCTAATAAAGCTTTCATTTTCCAATCTACACTGGTTGTTTCAATCACTCATTCATGACAGAAAACAAAGACTACATTTGGCAACATCTATCATTCAGTAAAAACCCACTGTAGTCTTTGTGTGTTTGATCCAGACAGGCACTTGTCACTAAAATACTGCAGCAACACAGGCCTAGCTCAGCTTTTTGGGTTTCTTGGGTTATTTTTAGCATCAACTTGACACCCTCCAAACGTCTGTTAGCTGAGAGGTTAAACTGAAGTTGCTGATCGGTCTCAGGATGGACTTTCACTTCAGTTTTCTGGAGCGCAGCTGTAACTACCTAACACTGCCCTTTATTTATACTGTGAACCTGTACTCAAGCAGAAGCTGTGTAAAAACACATTTGTTTTTTTTTTTTTACAGGATGCTTGACAGCCGTTGTTGAAGATTTGCAAATAAGTTAATAAGCCAGGCCCTGTGTCCTCAGTTCAACGGATGCAGCTATGGGTCAAATTACATGCAAACAGAGTTCCGGAAGATTTCTGAAACTGAGGCACTATACAACATATTGATTATCTGCCAATCATGTACCAGTGCTCTATCTTTTTTAACTAATGCAAATGCTATACATATAAGTTGGACTTAGTTTTATTAGAGCCTGACCGGTCAGCGTATATGTTGTCTGATTTGCACCATTATTTAATTTTTTAAGTTATATAGGCAGCATTTTATGTATGCCTGATCCTTTTTGAAACAGGGTGTTTTTTCTGGCACAACTTCACCTACTTCCAAGATGCATGGAAAAGGAAAAAAAGGTCTGAAGAAAGCCAAAGCTCCAGCAACACATGTAATATAGGATAACTTTATCAGTAAACCAATGTGTTTGGGCTTTCATCCTTCATCAGGATCATGACCCTGATGTGTGTGTTGCTGGAGCTTTGACTTTCCACCTTTTTTAAATTCAATTTGAATATATACATACTTTTTTTATTATCTGTGTTGACTAATAGTTATGATAATTATTAAATTCCCAGTGAAGTTTACTGTTTCAGTATGCTGACATCATTTTATACAATAACGTTAATTGATACTACTACATCTTTGTCACAGCTGTTTGATAACCACATTTAAGGGGTTGTTGCAAAACAATGTGTGTATGTGTTTATGTCTATATGATTACTGACCAACATATCACATATATTTACTCCCTAATATTGATATCAGCCCTAAGAATCCAGTATCGGTTGGGCCCTAATTTGTATGTAGGGTAACGTGAGGCCAGTTACCATAAGAGCTAAGTGGCCCATCATTACTGAATGAATGTAAATGATAGTAGAGAAATACTAAATGATCAAGAAACTGTATGCAATTTAGGTACATTTATGTTCAATTCCCAATCTGCTCAATAAGGTCTATATCAGCCCCAATACCCATCTGCTGAGTTAAACAGGCACATCCCTAACAAGTGATGCATTCATATTTGTTTGATGTAAAATATTCAAAATAATATTAGCCCCTAAAAATAAATGTTCATATATCCCATACTTGAGCTGACAGTTCTCCAATTTGCTGGGGTGATCATGACCAGCAAAGCCAATGATCTTGAAGTAGTCTGTGTCTAGGCTACTCTCTAATCTAAGCCTAAATGTCATTTCTGTGCATCATTTATAATCAGATGACAAACTGAGTTGCTCACAAACTATGCTAGAGGAAAACGGTATCATATTTCCATATCTGATTAGCAGGATATTAGTTTACAGAGCAGCTAGGGCAGGCTGTTACTTGTGGTTACTTGATAGTAAAGGTCAAAATTGTATCAGCATTTTTGTTTCCTCTGTTAGTTTTAGTTGGTTTTAGCAGTGTATGTCCTTTAAGGTCATCAATTAGTTGAAAGTGCGGCACAAGACTGCACAATTAAACGACGACAGAAGATACTGTGTGAGCCAAGCAGAACTTCTAGACACAATACAGTCTCTGTAGGACACTGACATTCAACACAACTATGCCCGAGTTGTTTTTGTATGCTAACTGGCGGTAAAGAGAGAAAAAGAGAAAAGTGCCCCCCGAAGATTTCAAAAAGTCATCTCACAGGACAGCCAGAAGTGCAACACAGCTGCTGCTCATTTTACCTGTTAACCTCGCAAATCCACCAATCGTCTCCGGAAGTGGAAGCCTCTTGAGGTAAGCTGGCAGCTGGACTTTAATTATCCTTGAAATAGTTTCTAAAACCATCTTGAATTGCTTCAATGGTGCAGGTTTTGTGTTTCACTTGGATAGTTCCTGGGGATCGTTTATGTCATTGCGCTCATTTCTGAGCGCAGGCTGACACTCGGTACGTCAATTTTATTTTCCTAGGACGTCGAAGTCATGACCCGCCTTACGCTGCCTCTGATTGGCTAATGGTCGTGATCTTCGCTTGTTAAATTTTGTAATAATGTGTGGGATTGGCTAAGAGTATCAATATAAGCCAATCAGCGGATGAGTAGGGCGGGTCATAACTTCGCCGTCCTAGGAAAAAATAAAACCACAGGTGCGTTAGCTCCGCCCGTGAAACTTGAGAAGAAAAAGTTAAATAAGCCGTAGCCGTTTTCGTGAATACACGTAATGACTATCTTCTTCTTCTTATGGTGAAATTTACGGCAGACTAGCTGTAGCAAAGGTGTGTTGCTGCCCTCCACATGTCATTTGTAGAACACAATTGAATTAGTTTAATCCTTCTCTCTGCTTCTCTCTGGTGCATTGCATCAATGCATGATTCACAGTCTCTGCCTCTCTTCTGATGCATTTTCCAGTGTCAGTCCATGATTCAACACATAATGACCCAGTCTCAGCCACATTGTCCCTCCTGCACATTCTTGTATTTGATGTATGTTTCAGTGTTGGCTTTATTGAAAAATAAAACCTGACCTTTTTTCCCTTTGTCATAACTTTGCTATTACACTCAACATACAGTACTTCCAGATCTAATTCCTTCCTGTTGACATCTATTTTGGGTGTCTTATTAGACTCTGAGCTTATGATGATCTTTCCTTTCTCCACCCACCCAAGCACCCACAATATTGCTAGATTCTATTGTTCAGATTATTGGAGCCTTCAGTGTAAATCTGTTTGTAATTTGCCATTTTTTCTTTAAGAAGGGCCACTAACTAAAGTCACAGGATCACCAGCATCCCTCCTCTTGATTTGGTTTGATATGGAAAAGCCTACATCGGGTTCTAGCAAAAGCCATGATGGCACAGGAGGCCAGCACAATGCCAGGCCCAACAACAGATCTTTCCATGATCTCTTGCCCATGGAATTTACTCTCCCTTCTTACTTTTCCACCTCTTCCTTTGAAGTTCCCAGTGCTCGCCCAACAAACACTTAGCAATTATTAAAAACCTATAAGTCTGTAGCGTAGACTAGTAGTTCAGAGACCCTCTCCAGTAGTTAAGGGAGTTTGCCCAGTAGATAAGCTCCTTCTCAGCTCTTATGTGGTTTCTCCTATTCTAATTGAAAGACCATTAATAGGTTTTGTTGGAAAACCCCGCCACATATTCTAAGTGCTTTAGCTGGCACCACATCCAGCTTTTTTTTAGGACAGACAAAGCTGCCCAGATGCCATACACCCATAATCAACTGCAGATGTTAAGACTGTCCTGTTATCATTAAAGTTTCTCTATCTGCTCCCCACTCAGATCCTACCAGGTACCAGATGATGCATCTTTCTTCTCTACATGTTCCCAACATGTCATTCTCTCCACAAACCAGCCGCCCAGAAACTTGAATGTCTTAACTCTTTCAATGAGATTGTTTTATAGCCCGAAGTCATGCTGTGATGCTTTCTTTTTAAAACCCCATCCCTCTGCCCATGTCACTACCTTTTCTAATGTTATGGTGTAAATTTCCAATATGATATACATTTTTTCCTCTCTCAACTCTTTTCCATATGGCATAACAACGACCCTTGACTGGAGAATGTAACCAGCCAGCTTTAGAGTTGGTGGCTCCTGATTGGACAGCTTGAATTCAGCATGAAGGAGGTGGTTTCTGCCAACATTACCATTGTCATACATTTTGGTTTCAGACTTTTTAAATCAGAGAATAAACAATTAACACAACATTGGATACTATGACATAATCAGTTTGTGACATTATACATGAAAATACATTTACACAAACATATTTTGTGTCTGAATGGAATTTAAGAATGAAATATAGCATATTAATATGATAGCTATTCTGTAATCTTTGGACCCTTTACCATTGATTATTGAAAACGTTTCCATTATTTAAAGATACTTGTCTAAAATCTCTGTAACATTTTTATTCACAGTTTGGTTTTGCTTCACTGGCATTTTGATTTGGTGATTTTCCATAATTTTCTAATCCTGAGGGGTACTTTAAGGCAGCATTACTGTGGATCATCTTGTTTGGCCCCTTTTTTAACATACAATTATCAGTTTTTATTAAGCTTTTTTTTGGTAAACATTCACAGATGTGCAAATGCAATAGGCTTTATATAGCTGCTTGTATGTGGAAATAAATAAGTTTTCTCACTCATCTCACACATGGTCCTCAGAGTCAAGCTTCTGAGATTTTGCCATACTGTGTTAGCTTTTACTTAATCACCTGTTGTTATATGAGGTTATTGTAGGCAATGTTGCAAATCATTGAGCATATTTTTGCATCAGTGTGATGAATTACCTTGATTTGTTACATGTCATTTACCAACAAAAGGCATCATATCATAGTTACTTCTATCCTCGAGTCATTTATAAAAATGTGTTTACCTCTCAGGGTTATTAGTATAGTTTTGAAATTTTCATTAGTTTTCATTTTCATTTAGTTTTTCAGTTTAGTTTTAGTCAGTTTAACATGTGATTAAATAGTTTTTGTTTGATTTTTGTTTTGAGGAATTGACTAGTTTTAGTTTAGTTTTTATTTAGTTTCAGTCTTAGTTTTAGTTTTTCAGGTATTAGGAGGAAAGTTTTGATTTGTACAAGCTGAAAAGGATGAAAGGATGACCATAATGTGCAATTATTTTTTTTTTTTGTATTATTTAACCATTAACAATGCTCAATCCAATTTGTTTTCGTTTTGCATTGCTCATTGTAGTTTTTTTTTCAGTTAATGAAATTATTTTTTCACTGCTTGTTTTCATTTTCGTTAACTAATAACCCTGTTACCTGCTATCTCTATCTTTGAGGAATCATTACATTTACTGAAATAATGTATTTAGTCCGCCCTCTAGTGCTGATAAAGGTTTATGTCACTCTACGCTGTGGAGAACTACTCTACCCAGAATTCCTTGTGAAATGAAAAAGTCTATTATTTGCCTGAAATAAATTCAAACCCTGTGTATGTGTGTGTCATGGTGTGTGTCACTTGCTGCGCTCACAGTTTATAAAAAAATCTAACTATATACAATGAAAAATAAATACGGTAATTGTTAGTCATTTAAAAACAAGGCTTATGTTTGCAGGCCGATTTAAAGGCCATAATTGTAGTCAGCTAAAAATCCGTGTGTCTGGTCCTCAGCCTCCGGTTGTCATTGGTGAATGACCGAAGATGTCTCACAGCAGGTTGTTTGCCAGGCTGCTTTGTGAGTATTAATGATAAACTCTCGTATTGATCACTTAAACTGTTTTGATAGTTTACTCTCTATACACATAAATATACCCACTTGGCTATGTGCTGTACATTAGCTCAGCTTTTAAAGGCAGAGCTCCTCTTGCATGCTAACTATAGCTAGCTTTGTGCTAGCGTCCAGCTGCAGCCTGACTTTAACCTCCTGTCAGTTTTTGAACACACGACACCAGACCAAGTGTTGATGTTATGACCTTGCAGGGCCTCTTGACTAAATGTGTCATGTCCAGTCACCCTGTTCAACTGATTTTCTACGAGTTGCTTCTCTTTATTTTCACCTAGCTTTGATTTGGGAGCTGCTAATTCATCTGTTCAGTTACTGTCTGCAACCTGTGTGCAGATAAGTTGGCTTCAGACTGTGCTGTGAGAGTACATTTGTTGTCAGATTTTTATATAAAAAAAGACAAGGTTAATGTGGTAACTGTCACATTGTTAGGACACTGAGTGCTGCAAGTGAACTTTGACCAGTTTCATTGATAAGTTGTGTGACTGTGAGGCACTGAAGAGCACCAAAGTTCAGTCAACTGAGGAGGAACACTGTTAGTTTATGTTTGTCTCTGCTTCTGTCCTAATGTAAAAACATGTCACACTTTTTCAATAAAGTCCTCTGAAAGAAAGTCAGTTATCTTCTATTTAGACTATACAGAAGGTCACTGGTAGTCATCAAATTGTCCTTCTTCTTTTAGATTATTGTATTCTTAATTTCAGTTTATGTCCAGCACCCCCTTCTTCACAGGTTGTAGTTACTAATTCTTTAAATAGGGCAAAGGACAGTATACTGAAGAGTGGAAGTCAGTGGAAATGTATTCTTGTTTTGTTCTTAGAGGTCATGGTTTGCTATCATATTTTCTTTAAGGTAAGATGTGAAGTTCCTAGAGGCTAAGATGTCATAGAACCAGCAGATGATTGGAGTTTGTGCTTTATAAGTGGTTTGAATAATTAACAAAATTGCCGTTTTAATAGTTGAGTGGTCAATCATCAGATTGTTTTTTAGTGCAAAGTAACTAATCGTCTATTTATACTCAAGCCCTTCAGAGAGTAGTTACAGCTTTATACAGTGAGTCTTTGCACTATAAATTTAATCGATACTGCTATGATTTAAGACCTCTGCAACAATATTAAAAGCTCTCCCTAACCAGTTATTGTATCTATATAGTTTTCAGATTGATGTTGTGTATTGTGCGGCACGTTGCTACTGTAGTTAAACCTGTAAAATTTGTCACACAACACCCACAGATGTCGTCTTATATTGTCTCACAGGACATATAAAACTTGACAGTGCCTCTTGAAGTGTGCTTTGACCTGAATTTGTCCTGCTGCTTAATGTCTGGGATTTAAAGACAGCTATCTGCAGCTGCCGGAAACATAGTTGATATACTGAACTGAACCATACAGTGAAATAAAATCTGCAGTACTTGCATGACATTTCTGGATTTGTCCCTGTGAATATTTCTATTCAAATTACATGTAATCATTAATACAGTATAACACAATGTATAAGTGACTGATAAATGCAGCTCTGAATAATGTTAAAATGCAGCATTTCACTCTACTGAAGCACTATCCAAATTCAAAATATGGTGTTAAATCCATCCAATAAGTCTTAGCTTGCAGTGTACTAACTGTGCTGTTTTACCTTTTTTCTAAACTCATAACACTCTTATTCTCTGTGGGTTATAGTCTGTGGAGGTGTACACAGTGCATCACAGCACTTAAAAACAGTGTAATTAGACTTAATGTGTCTCCTTCTGTAGTTAATAACATAACAGCTCCATAGACTTAAGCAATCATTGTTAATTAAACATATTTATAGTACAACTTAGAAGACTCCATTGTGTTTGCAGGTGCAGTTGAGGTCAGCTGCCAAGTCTAAAGAAAGCTAAAACTGTTAAACAATAAAACAGCAAAGAGCTTGTTGCCAAAACACTGTTGGTTTTAAAGTCCAATGAATTATTTCTTGGAAGAAAGTGAAGACTGAGATCTTTCCTTTTCCTATGAAACAGAAAAGTGAGCTTTTCATTAGTTTAAAATGTTTAAGAGAATCTGCATTTATTTTTGCAGACGTTGCTACTCTTCCAAAACATTGTTTTTGTTTTTTTAAAGTACTGCACATCTTTTTGTATTTACACACTTTTATTAGAGCCTGAAGTGTTACACATGTATGCAACACACTTACTGGCCTCCCTTTCATTCAGCAAGGTGCTTGCAGGATTTTACATTTGTATGGCTTTTATGATGAATATATGTGAAGAAATGTCACCTAAAGTCAGACTTTCAATTTCTCTCTTCAGTGCAGCAGAGTGGAGTCAGGCACTGTTATACAGGATCAAGAAAGCACCTCTACATTGACAAGAACACGAAGGTCATCTGCCAGGGTTTCACAGGGAAGCAGGTTTGTACTCAAGACTCGTCACCATCAACATAATACTTTCTAGTATTGCTTCACATCAGATGAGGTTACTGTAATCTTGTTGTGAAATCTCTGTTTGTCCATACTGTACACACACACATAGATAATTCCTCATTTTTGTCTTTCTAAGTCAAATAGAGATGAGACATTATAAACGTTTTCATTACATCACAGTATTTTTACATTTGGTATCTATATTGTGTACTTCTGGTCCAAGTATTTAATGAAAGTGACTAAAATACATTTCCTATGTTAACTTATTATTATTATTATTATTATTATTATTATTATTATTATTTTTATTTTTTTAAATAACCTTACCACCACTCCAGGAAGGGCACTGAGGAAGCGCTCTGCCCGAAATGTCCGTGCCGTAATAAAGTGAAATTGAGTGATCAGAGTGCTGTCCGTTTATATTGTCTGATAAATTAATATTGTATGATCTCACAAATTTACACATTAACAGAGTCAGCTATTTCCTGCCAGCATTCCTTCCTGGCTTTTGCAGCAGCAACAGTGTTGCTTTTGGCCTGGATGATGTTTGAATTCTTCATATTGTTGAATAATAACTGTCTGCTCCTCCATGGTAAAGTAGTCTGCTCTGCAGAGTTTCTCCATGTTTGCGATTGGTCAGACGCTGCAAACACCTCCCTTTTATGTGAGCGCGCAGTGATCCAGATTGGAAAACCCTGGGTTCAATTACCAAGTTGATAACCGGCTTCGTATCAGGATTGCGAATGTCTGGGTAAATCAACCCATGTAACGGAGAGATATCCCGGGTCTGTTAATCCAGCTTTGTAGTACAGGCCTCTGCTCTCATATCATTGTTTCTGGCACTCTGTGTGCCTCTACAGCACCAAACAGCAGGCAAAGTTGGTGGCTAGCCGGTCAACATAGTGCCTCATTTAGCAGCTAAAAATCTAAATATTTTTGTCAGAAGTAGAAGAAGTGATATTTGACTCACATTCATTGGGAGGAAACAAACACAAAAACAAATGAAGTTTCCTCAATATCGGCTGCATGTCTAATTACTTGCTAATAAGATCATCATATCAACTTTAAATGTGTTAATGTATCTATTTTTACCTGCAGCTTGTTTTTGCTGCCTCCATGTGGCCAGAAAATTAATATTTGTTTACATAAACTCAGTTCAGGTCAATTTATTCTCATTTATACAGCCCGACATTACAAATTTGTCTTGGAGGACTCAACAATCTGTACAACGCACAACATCCTGTATCCTGACACCTATAATTCAGACCTGAAACAAGTCCACACACATTTTTACAGTGGAAAAAATGCACACGAGAGAAACCTCAGGAAGATCTGTAAGTAGTGATCCCTCTTCCAGGAAGGAGTTGAGTGCACAGAGCAGACAAGAAGCAGTAGAACAATATTAATATACAACACAATGTAAGACTATTAAAATAGCAGTATTACAATATGCAAGAACAGAATTACAACATTAAGTACGACATTACGCTAAAATATGATATTACATTTGATATTAAGCTTAAGAAGTTAAAGAGAAAAGTTTGAATTCACATCAAGACTTGGTATTGGAGACAAGGATTAGTTTTTTCTTCCATTTTATTAAAATTCGTAGTATATCAGCAGTATGCGTCACTGTTTTTGGGTAAATGCTGAAACGTGTCCTTGGATCAGTAAATACTGGACTGTAATAACTATTGCTCAAGTAGTTTCTATTCCCTAAAGACCTGTGGATCAGGGTTTTTCCTTTTTATTATTTCAGGCAGTTTTGGGGAAAAACAAACTTTCATTTTTGCTTTGACTTCAGTTTTTTTCCCACGTCTATCTTTTAGTCATTGTTTCAGTCAATAATAATAACTTTGTCCAGCAGATTGTTGATCCTTCTAGTAATTGTCCAAGAGCATGAAAAAGCTCAGGTGATTCACTTTGCACCATGCAGAGTCAAGGAGAATAGAAACCTTGGCAAGCGTGTTCAACAAGGCAGAAACGTGGACTTTACAGATTTATATCCCCCCCCCCTCTGTCCTTGCACATATTCCATTTTTCATCTCCCATTTTCTCTTCAACATAATAAAAGGTTGTTAAATATAGTTCCAGTGAACACTCCGGGTAATTAGAAAAGGATGAGAAATGAAGCAAGTGCTATTGAGTGCACATTGTCGTGTCTCTTGCTTGATAAGCAAGCCATTTTTCAGATTTATTGTCCCAACATTTGTGATAATAATGATGAGCAAAAACAGCAAAGTTAGCAGGATGAAGGAGTGGATTACACCTGTGAAAAATGCAGAGCTTCTAAGTCCTCTTAATAGGCTGGTTATAATTTTTACATTAAGGTCATTTATTTATGTCTTTTAGTTATGACCCTTGGCTACTTTATCTATATTGTTTCGGCATCTTCAGTAATAATTAACAGACTACTGACTGATAGGATTTGTTCTCATGAAAATCCATTAAGGCCGCCTTGATGCACTAATTTGCTCTGAGAAAGTACAACTGAGATTCACTCAAATGATTTTACCTCCCAAAACACATTCTGCTCCCTTTAGTGGAATTGATGAATTATGTTGTTTATTTTCATTTTAAACTCAACCTGACAGGCAGATGTGTAACAAATTTAGAGCATTATGAAACCAAAGTAATAACGGTTAGCAGAGTTTATCTTGTGATTAAATATTAACCTCTTAGCATCCAGTTTTCATATTCTTCTCATTAAGTTGCTTGAAGGTCAGAAACAAAGCATCTTATTCTAGTTCTACAGTATATTGTCTGGTAGTTTAACATATACAGTCTGTATCAGCTCTTCCCAAATCTTCAATAAAGCTTTGTGAAGTTGAAAGTGAGTGAACTATTCAAACCCAAAACTGCTCCTCCAAGTTGAGATATTCTGTATGTTTTGTTGGGATCTCATTAAAAATGGCTACACACACCACCCATTAGGAGGTTAAAAGTTAAAACCACACATAGCGCCTGATTTACTAAAGGTTAGCATGTGTAGAAACGTGTGCAAACTTGACATCACCCGTAAAAAATGTGCAAGCTGATCTACTAAAGCAGCGCACTGAGATTTGCGTCTATCAGCTGTGCAAGATGATACGCACTGTCCATTTAGTACGTTTGCCATCATGAATATGCAACGTGGGGCGTGAAGGTAATTTTTTTGACGGAAACTGCGTCATACTGCGTATAAACTGCGTATAAATAATACCTTTTTGAAGGGCAGATATTTCTGGTAATATTAGTTTTTGTTATAACTCAATATATTAGTTAACCTCTTCCACTAGAACCTCTAATTCCATTGGATCAAATTTCATTTTTCGCTTGCAGCTTTCTGCTCATCCAAACTCTCCTTTAGGACACGCAAAACCCTCATTTAAATACTGCTGTCTCCACCCTGTTGCACCTGTTTTCATTTGAGCAGTTATTCTTAGTAGATCACCCGCAAAACGCACGAAAACAAAACGCGCAATCTATTGCACTGTGCACGCAATTTAGTACCCACTATTTGGGATTTTAGTGAATCAGGCCCCTAGTGTAATAAAACAGTACTGCATGTTATTTGCAACTTGACACAAGCATGTAAGGCTAGATTATCAGTCAGGCACCAGATCTTGTTGTCTGTATCACAAATACTAAGTCGTCATTTCATTAATTGCAGTGCTTTTTACATTATGCTAAAACACAATAATGACAGATGAGAAGTATGGTTAGCTACCACCTGATCTTGAGGCTCTGTTTTGTAAAAGGGCGCTACGTCAAAATCTATTTTCAGTCAAATATTCCAGTTTATATTACGCTGATGCAACAAAATTCTTTGTAATTAAGTTAGCAAAACCGTAGTAACTGTAAACTGTAGTAATTTAATGTCATTTTTTGGGCTAAATTATCTCTGACTACTTAATTATGGCAAACCTGGACCACAGTAGTTTTCCAATCTTGGAATATTGGTTAAAATAGGTTGAGGAAACATATGTGTTTGAGCCTGTGTCCTGTCAATAAGGGGCCCACAACTCATTTCTGCCCAGGTCCTTCTAACAGGTTAATCCAGTCCTGCAAACACACATCAATGGCATACCTTAAGACTACATAAGAGTGACGGTATTTGAAGTATTTCTTCTCGTGAGAGATATTTTACAGTCTGTTGAAGAATATCCAAAGCCTCTTTTGATTTGTTTTTCAACAGTTCTGCAAAGAGATTAAACTAAGCTTACATCATTATTTATTTGTCAGGAACATTTCAATTCCCTCTCATTGAATATATTTACTAGTACCTGAATACGCAGAAGAACTCAGCTTCACTTCTGTATCCATCCCTTTGCTCAGCACAGGTGATTAATCCTGGATGGCAGCATATTTTCTCCTTCTTCTCTGTCTGGAATTATATCTCAAGGTTGACACTATACAAGTGGCTGTACCCCACTTCATTACACACTCACTCACACTCACTCACTGACTCCTCTCCATCTAGGGAACGTTTCACAGTCAGCAGGCCATCGACTATGGCTCCCAGTTAGTTGGAGGCGTTTCCCCCGGCAAGGGTGGTAAGACTCATCTCGGCTTGCCAGTCTTCAATTCAGTCAAGGAGGTAAGTGTGACTCCTCATCCATCTGCGACTGCCGCTGTCAAATGCGTTGACATTTAAAGCTGATCTGGTGAAATTTGAAATCACAAGTAAAATATATCAAAAGCTGAAATATGTGGCATGGATCTGACAGATTTGCTTGTAACATCTTGTCAAGAACTGTCACTTGTAAAGGGAAAAAAAAAGTTCTTTTCACTTTTTTTTTCAAATAAACATTAGATGGCAGTATTTCATAAGTTTTAGAATTTCCATTTTCATTACCAACACCAATGCTTGTTTCCCTCATTTCAGGCAAGGCAGGGCACAGGGGCAGATGCTACTGTGATTTATGTGCCCCCTCCATTCGCCGGGGCAGCCATCATCGAGGCCATTGATGCAGAGATGCCCCTGGTAGTCTGCATCACTGAGGGCATCCCCCAGCAGGACATGGTGAAAGTCAAACATAGGCTCCTGCGCCAGGGCACCACCCGCCTCATAGGCCCCAACTGCCCAGGAGTCATCAATGTAAATATACACACACACACACACACACACACACACACACACACACACACACACACATCATATACTGTATGTTTTAGTTTATTTGGTTTTGTCTGAAAGCACAAACTTCCTCTCAAGGGAGCGGGTGTAATTCAGATTTAGCCAATTATTTTCTGTTTCCTTTAAGACATTAAATGGTGGATAGTCATACTCAAGTTTTAAAGCAGCATAATTAACTTATAATAGTTACAGTTATGAATTAATCATAATTTTGGTTAAAGTAAAATAAATGTTGTATTCTGAGAAAGAAAACAATGAGAAAAACCCCCGCACACAGTCTCGCTTACTGTTGGAATATTTATTAGTTTTGGTCTGCGCGACCTTCATCACTACATCTGAATGAGTTGTCCTTATTGTTTTCCAGTTATTTTCCTCCAATACAACTGTTGCATAATCGGGTGTAGAGAGATTTTTTATTTTTATTTAATAAATTCTGACAAAGAAAACATTTTTGTTCTCATGAGAATTTGTGTAGCGCATATTCATTAACTCTGTTACGGTTTACAATGAACTTACGGCATTGAAACCAAGAATAGTCAATCTTTTTCTCAAACTTAACTTGATCGGATGCTGAGTTAAAACTTGTGTAATGAGTGTCAAGAATATTTCCAGTGATATCAAGCAGAAGTTTGTATGCATCTTATGATGAATTGATGTCACTGAAAACTTTTAAACTTGAATTTGCAGCCTGGTGAATGCAAAATCGGAATCATGCCAGGCCACATTCACAAGAAAGGAAGGATTGGTAAGATTTCCCTTATCACTTTTAGAATTTATTATAATTTATAATACAGACTTGAAATGGAACCACTTACTTTAGATTTGCTAAAAGTTTAATTTTCACCTGATAAGAAATTCAAAACTTTATCTTTACATTATATGAGCTATTTCATGAGAGAATACATCAAATCTGTCTTTAAGAAATTTACCTGCTGACTCAGATTTCTCCAGCAGCAACTGTTCTTGTCTCCAAATAACCGAAGAATGAAGTGAAAGAAAAGAAAATGTATTCATACTAATGCCTTACTTTGCAAATTAAACTTTTTTACAGCTCTGTACTTAAATCTTAGATGGAGCTTCTGCTGTTGACAGCTTGATAAGCTGTATGTGCTGCTGCTGGCCAGTGAACCTTTACAGGAAGTCTGTTCTATAGTAAATTGACTGCCATCATTCCCAGAGCATAGACAGAACAGCTGTTACTGAGCTTTGTTGTGATGTGATCTCTTCTGTTTTTGCTGAGTGTAATGATTGAGTCACACCAAGACAGAAAAGGACAACTGCATTTTATATCATTGTATAACCCTTGATTGAAGCAGTGTTTTAGTTGTGTTTTGACAGAAATGACATAAAATGTTTTCTTAATCTCTGTTTCAGGTATTGTGTCCAGATCAGGCACCCTGACCTATGAAGCTGTGCACCAAACTACACAAGTTGGCCTGGGCCAGTCACTCTGCATTGGTAAGCTACCATTGACCTGTGGCATATTGAATTTAAATTTAGCACATGGTCATGGCTCTCAGAAAAGACTGCTACTTATTCCAAACTGAGACACTAGATATTAAACCTTGCACAAACATCTTACCTGACTGTCTCTTAAATCTGACGCTCAGATACAAAGAATTTTAAATGCCTATTTCAAATGTCTAACCCTCTGCTCCATGACTGCACAATATTTATTTTTTTAAAATCTGAATAAAACCCCTTGGAGTAAAACTTGAATTGAAATTTAAACGGAGGGAGTAGAAACTCAATGACCGTGTTAGCGTTAAAATATTCTGTGAATCCAAGCAGCTGTTCTTCAGTTCTCTTTAAGAAAAAAGCCATTCAAACAATCCATGCAGCATTTATTGTATAAATGCCCTTTACCTTCCTCTTCTTTTTCAATTCATATTCCTTTTGATGAGATTGAACTTGAGTTTGTTGTAGTCGTCGTTGCCAGTGTATGCTGCAAACAAGGCCATAATGTAAACACAAGCTGAGGCAGTGTTGGTGTTTTCAAAATATCAAGTAAAGTACTGAACTCATCTTCCCCACAGCCTTTTTTTTTTTTTTTTTTACTAAATACTGATTTCCTTGAAAACCAACTCCACATAATATGGATTAATGTTATTTTTGCTGTATTCAGAAGTTTCCTCAACTAACTTCTTAATGTATTGATCTGAGTGAAATGATCAGTTGACCGCTCTGTTCTCTGGACGCAGCTGTATACACTGAGAATATCAGCCATCCAGTTTAATGTCATCAGAACATCTAGACATACTGTGATGTCATGCTTGGCAGTATGACCTACAATTTCTATCATAGTGTAACACACCTTTGTTTTTTTTTCCTCCCACGACTGGACCTTTTATGTAGGTTAATCGTGGCGTATTCTACTATCAGAAGTACATACAGTTTACAAGAATCGCTTCCGAATCAACCCACATATTCATCCACATACGGCAGTTTGTTTACATGTATGAGGCTGCCTTTCACTGCAGTTGGGATGTAAGGAAACTAAAAAAAACATAAGTGCATTAGTGCAATGACAGATTATCCCACGGGCTATTATGAACATGATCATGAGTCATTTCACTGTGAATGGTCAGGCATGTTTATTAGAGTAAAGTCCAGTGCACAGAGAGGAAATAAAACAACTGAAAAACAAAGAATGGAGGCAGAAAGGCTACAGGACAGTAAGGAGAGTACAGTAATGTTACCTCAGAGAACCTGCTGAAGAGTGAAAGAGGAAAAGTTTTTCTACAGTCGGATCGGTTAGTGCCAGACTCGAAAAATCTAGAAGCAACTGGATTCGCAAGATCACACGAGAATCCATCTTGTCAGATTTGCACTTATGCACTTGTAGCATCAGCGCCCATTGAGGATCATCACATTATCTTGTGTTCTTGCAAATCCAGCTGCCTCACAAGGTAAAGCAGTGATAGATGGTGATGGACAGATGGTTCATCCAATAACCTGCAAAGTGTTTTTTTGTTTTTTTTTGTTTTTAAGTGCCCGCCCTTTTCCAAACTGTTTCCAAGGACGTCTTCTCAGATGTTTCTGTGTAACAAACCATCTGGTGTATCAGGTTAAGTAATCCCAGCTGTGTAACTACTACACAGGGATTTAGAGCGTATATGAACATTGTTGTCCTGGAAATTGTTTCACCTCGAAAAAAAATCAACTGGAAGAAAAGAGCAAGGCTGGTTGGATCAAATGTGCAGCTCCACACTTTAAGAAAAATGTGATTACAATTGTGTGAGGAATTACAGTATATACATCTCTATCATCAGCAGTCCATGAAGTCAGCTCAGATAGATAATCTTGTCTTTTTATCCTTGCAATTTGGAAACTTGCAGACATGAACTATTTTATTTCATGCACTAAGTTACTACTTTTCTAACGTGAACGGGTGATAAGATATCAACAGCCTAAGACAAACAAACCGCTGCCACAGATAGTAGTAGTTCATCTATAATGCTGCAACAGGTGGCTAGTTCCTGTGTTCGCTTCATTCAGACTCACAAACAAATGTTTGAAGGGTTTCCTGTAAAAATCGTGTTTATTTCGAAAGCAGTAGGAAGCTGACAGAGGTTGCTCCGATGATCATTATACACAAAACCTCATTTGCCTGAATCTCAATCTGAATCGTTGGAATCTCAGTAACGAAGCTAGATGACTAACTAGCTATCTGTACCCAGCATGCCGTTCAGCAGTGTCATTTTGTAAATGTATAATTATTAGTGATACAAAAGGTTTATTCATTTTTGTGTTATTAACTTAAAATGTTAATAGAAGAGTAACCACAATTATTTAAGCTCGTTACCAGCATGGCGGTATATAAAAAAAATCATATTGTATGAGAACTTAAAACCGATATACCAGATGAATCGGTTTACTGCCCAGCACTACTGTGAAGCTCTGTTACATTTTGGCGACACCACAAATAAGATTAACTGTAACCACTTTTATAAACACAAATCTTTTTGGTCAACTTATCTGCCGCCAGACAATCTGTGCTAGAGGGCTAGTTGGACACCCAAATTAACTGAAAAACAACTTGGCTTCATTATTATTTAGACATTTTAATTATGGAGTGTCCTCCAGACAGACTTCATAAAGCCAGTGCTGCAACAGTATTAAATATTGTAGAGTTCATTAAGGAGGTTTATTGGTAGTTCTTTTAGGGACTTCTTAAGTCTCAGTATGACCTAGGGGCTACAGCAAATTACAGTTAATACAATATTTAATATCACGGTCATCTGTGTTGCTGGTAATGTGGTTCTCTTTGATTATTATTCATGTAATTTTTCTTCTTGGTGTTGCCAGGTTTTTAATGGTATGAATATAAATTTAGGTGACATTTTGTCTGTGAAGATTTGTCTTGTGGAAGTTTGCTCATGCTTTTATCGAGCACGTAGTAATTTTCTGTAGAAATAATTTTAGAAAATCATTATCATTAGTGATTTGGATAACCTTCTTGAGTCATGTTCATTGTCATCTCTTTGATATGAAAGGAAACTTTAAACTGGCATGCAGAGTTAAACATGGTTTGGGACACTTAACATCAAACAAAGTGAGCCAAGTAAGTCGCTCGTGACGTAAAAATTTAGAAATGCTGTTCCTAAAATCAGAGTTCAGTTAAACATTTCTCATGAAATGTTAAAGCTTCACCTGGTGGACATCAATACAATTCCAATTAAACACTAATGTTTCTCCGTATCTGCAGGATATCAGTGTTGGTTTTTCATCTTTTTTCCACTGCCCCAAGTGGTTCCAAAGGCAGCCATGGCTGGTTTAGAAACTCAATAACCCCCAATGTCAAAAGCAAAAAGAACATATAATAAAAAAATGTTTGCAAATGTATTACAAATGAGAAAAAGACCTCAGTGGCAAAGTGGGCAAAACGTTAAGAGGTCCAAATATTTGTGAAGCCACTGTGAGTATGTTTCTAATAATGTGGATGTCAGGACTCTGTTCGATGAAAGGAAAGCTTGAAATCTTCAGTAAAATGGAATAAAAGTGGAGATGTGGAATACATAAAAATTCTGCTGAAACTAGATCCATTTAGTAACATTTAGCAACGATTCAGGCGGTGCAAAATGGTTTCAGGCAACCCCAATTAACAACTGTGAATAATCTCGGTGCTTTTAGGATGATCATATCAGGCATAACGTTAGGCTTCACCTGATTGGTATTCCACCCTCAATCTGAACAGCCAAGCAATCCTGAAATATTCACAGGAATTACCCTGTGAGGGACTTGAGTGTACAATAAGTGTTTGCTTTGTCTCCTGCAAGGTATTGGTGGGGATCCATTCAACGGTACAAACTTCATAGACTGCCTGGAGGTGTTTCTGCAGGATCCTAAGACAGAGGGCATCATCCTTATTGGAGAGATTGGAGGCAATGCCGAGGAGAATGCAGCAGAGTACCTGAAACAGCACAACTCTGTAAGGAAATAACACACTGGACACCCATTATTTTCTATCACTCTCCTTGTAATATCACCTATTACATCACTTCAACCTCTCCAGATATAGCTGTTCATAGAAAAAATTGTATCCTTCTCTAAGTCAGCTCTTACTCATACCCCTTTCAAATATATAAGCTATATTGAACACTGAGAACCGTCATGCGTCAAGAACAAGGTGGAGCTGTGGAAGCCTGTTTCTTTGTTATTACAGCCTTGAGCTTTTCTCTTTTCATTTTCAATGTCCTTGTAATTGGCATGATAAAGAGAGACAGATGGAATGAAGGTATGATTCACAGGGCATGTTCTCGAAACCTGCGGTGTTGACGAGCCTTTTGTGATGCCCACATGTGATAAAGAGCGGTGAGGTGATGATGGGTTCAATCAGCCAAGTCCCGAAGAACTTGTAATTGCCATTTTGAACTTCGGCAGCCCTGTACTTGGCATTTTACTCCTCGCAGATGACTTCTATTCAGTTAATTTTTCAGCGTGTTTGTTTCTGTGTATGTGTGCGTGCCTATGTTGCTCCCGAGCTGAGAAATGGATTTGATTTGCCCTCGGCTGCTCTAATGCATGCAAATCTCCTGCTGACGTCTCAGGAGAATAACTTCTCTCCCTCAACAAATAAAGTACCAACACCCCCCACTACCACCACCTCTCATGCCCCCCCCCCCCAATCACCCAAAGTGTTGACAGCGGGGGACAGTTCAAATGAAACGCATGCATGAAAAAGCCCAGTGGAGCAAATCTTCTGTTGAAAGTCAATTGTGTAGAACATTGTTCAGTACATTAAATGTTGTACTCAGACCGTGGTTTTATCGTTAAGAATGGTACAAAGAAAGCTCCAGAGTCCAGACACATTGTTTTTAACTTAACTTTATTTGATTTGAATGCATTCAAATTCAAGTCACAGTGCTGCTGGAAAGAAGTGCTAGATGACCTCAGGAAACTCTCTCAAAAAATAGATATTACAAAAAACTGAAGATATAATCTTCATTATAGATTATTTCTATTCTCTGAAAATCAAAAAGATTTAACCAGTTGGCACATTGATCCATTGTAAAGAGAAACCTTTGAATATGTGATCTGTCAAATGCATTTCTATCTTTTAATTGGTGAGAAGAGAAGAGAAATCAGTCAACATGTTGTACAGTCATGCATGATCGAACTCTGTACTTAGAGAATGAACAGTGGAAAAACAACAATTGGGCTGTTATGATTACAAATTGAGGTCGTTTTTGTGGTCATTATTATCATCATTATTATTATAATCATTGTATCACCATTTTAAAGCCCCTTAACACTTGATTTCAAACCAGTGTTCCTCTTTAGCATTAAATATTTATGAATAAATATGCAGCAGTCATAGTTACTGTTTGGCGGGGGGGGGGGGGGGGGGGGGGGGGGGGGGTTATCTTTAGGTAATATTTATTAAAAGTTTCACATTCAAAACTCAGATAATCGCTTCATCTGGAGTGTGTAGGTATGATTTGAAAAGATTTCACTGATAGTGATCTGGGAACGCACGCTAACAACCCAACAACTGATTCAAATATTACTTAATCAGGATTGATGCTCAGAAAGTACGTGACAGTAGCCTGTTTCCAGACTGAATCACTGCCCACATCTCCGATTTGTTCAGTGAATAAGTCTGGTGTTGAGCTCATTGATGGTTGTTTCCACTAGTTGGAGAAACAGTTGGTTAACCAGACCGTTGCAGGTTTAATATAGAATAGAGACATTACATTCTATGTAGCCATTTAGCTACTTAATTACATTTATGAAACATAGCACAATGTCAATCTGAATAAATGATGTGAGACAAAATGGCACTTGAGTCTGATTATGAGGCTATTCACCAACTGCCATCAGATTTTGATTCAGATATTGCTGATTTTTTTTATTTTTAGCTCACAAGTGTGTAACTCCACTTGTTTCCCACTGAGTGCTGACCACTTCAAAGCAGTGAGAGGGCGCCGACAAAAAACTGCAAAAACAGAAAATATGTTATATGGGCCTTTTTAAGACACTGCATTTCACATTAACTTGACAGATCCAGCCACATGGGAACACATTATGTATCAAATGCTCAGTAAAATTAAGTCCAAGGTCGTGATTGATTTATGTCATGCAACATTAAATATATTGAACTGCTATTTGAGAAGGACACATTTTAGCAAAAAAACGGAAGAAGTATTGATTCAAGTATCCATCAGTGTTCCGTTCGAGTTTCTGTAGACTGTTTATCTATCGACGCCTTAATTCTGTAAAATTTGAAAAAACAACCTCATACATCCCACTATGTTCTGCTGTCAGACTTTATGATCCAGGACATATTTCAAAGTTCAGTCTTCCTCAGTGTCTGCGATGCTTTGCCAACATCGTATGGTCTTAAAAGTCACCTGTATCAAAGGTCTGCCCATCACTGCAGCAGTTTCACAGGATTTCTAAAATCGTACACAGGTTTTAAACAGAATAAGCATATTACAATTTCCTTCATGCATATCAAGTAGGTCAAAGAATTTGGCACCTAAGCTACCGTGGCGGTTTGCTTTTTTCTTTTTTTTTTTCTCATTTCAGCCTTTTGCTTTACTTTTTGCCCAGCTGCCCATTTCCATTGAGCTTATCTGAACCTGCTGTAATTCCGTGGAAACAAGACTGCAAAGCAGTGCAGGCTGTAGTCTGAAAGAAGACCGAGGTTACCAGTTTTATTGATGCCTACCTGTCATGTGTATTGTCTCGGTTTGGCTTTTTAAGCTCATGAATACAATTCCTCACCTTGGAGCATGCTATTCTGTGTTTATAGAACAAAGTCCTCCTCCTGTCATGTTGACACACCAAGGTGGGGGAAACACCCTATTGGGCTCATAATTAAGGTAATATATCTGAACTGCTAACAGTGGAAGACAAAAGACGAGTAAAGGGAACGGTAGCACGACTCCCCTTCTTGTATGCATTGTTAGCACTTACTATCAAGGGGGCAGGGATTAATAGTGTAATTAAACCTCTTTCATTTGAGGTAGATTTAAGACTTGATTCACATGAGGGCTGTTTGTTTATTAATAATGTGATTTGACTTCCAACACTAAGTGGTGTTAGGTGCTAATTTGTTTCAGACCTGCATTTTTCAGCACATACAACAGATGCTTGTAACATATTTAGTACTTTGAAGTGATATATATCATCTTTTTTTTTCGTTTTCCTGTTATCCATGGAAGTGTTAATGTCTAATTAGCGATGCATCTCTAGCCAAGGTCCTAAACATCTCCCTGGCAGATATATGTCTTGCTAGTCTTAATTACCTAAAGTCGTTTGCAGTTTATATTAGTGGATACCATCTTGTTCTTGCCAGTGTCAGGTTTGAATTTAGAGCAGAAATGGCATTAGAGGTGGGCGTCTTTGAAAGACCTCGACTATGTTGCTTTTGCTGATGAACACGCCAAATTTGCTCTGTGAAATCCCATGGAAATCCCAGGGCTCTACTTTCAGGGACACATGTCAGACTAAAGACCAGTTAATTGGGGACAGTTTGTCCAGTCTGGGACAAAACCTTAGTCCCCCATTTGGGAAAAAAGATGATTTTTGAGTTAGTGAGTCTCCAGGAAACGAATGTGGTATCTCCAAAGATGACCTAAGTAAATATGTATGTGTGTGCGTGCATGCAGAAGGCCGTCCTCCACAATTATATTGTTAATTCTTAAGTATGAAATATTAGCCGCTGTACATGCACACACACGCACAGTCAGCCCCTCTTTCTGGTTATGATGTTATTGCTGAAGATGAAATATTAGCTCTCTTCACCTTGGAAATGATCTTAACTGTTGAACGTAACATCCATCAATGAGCAAGCAGCATAGACAGGCGCTGAGCTAATCAGTGCCCGCATGACTAATTACCATCTCAGAAATGAGATGATATGAAATGGCAGGAGCCCGAGCCTCTATCTGGTCATACACCAACCCATGCAATTAAATGGCTTGATTGACCCTTTGTTTTAATAATGCAGGCTGAGACAGAGATGGCTGGTTAGACAAGCCTGTTATCATGGGGGCTCTGTAATGGGAGGACATGGGGTGTTTGATTTCTAATGAATGAATAAAATGCAGGTGCAGAAAACAAATTCTCTATTTTTGTAACCCCCCCCCTTGTTTTTCTTCCTTCCTCTGTACTTCTTATCCACTTTGCTAACTGTGCTCACATCCTCCCTCTGTCTCTTGAGCTTATTCTATTGTTTTTGTGTCTTTTTACCTTATTTTATGCTCACATTTTCCTTTCTTTTTTTTTCTCTTTACTCCGCTCTGTCCAGGGTGCTAAAGCAAAGCCTGTGGTGTCCTTCATCGCGGGGCTGACTGCTCCTCCCGGCCGTAGAATGGGCCACGCTGGCGCTATCATCGCTGGTGGAAAAGGAGGAGCCAAAGAGAAGATTGCAGCCCTGCAGTCAGCCGGAGTTGTAGTCAGCATGTCCCCTGCCCAGCTGGGTAGCACCATATTCAAGGTGAGTCCATTCCCTCAAGCAGATACTATCATGTTCAAAGGTGAAAAGAACAGCCATCATGATATTGTGTTAATTGAAATTAGTTATCATTAATCAATTAATTATCCCCTTTAGACATGCACCGTTTTATATAAATGTGATGACAGTTCAACATGTTAGTCTCATGTCTGAATAAGTCATAACAACAATCTTATAAGGCTGGACCCAGTAAGATGTCCATAACACCTCCTGTGTTTTTCATCGTTTTGTGTCTTCTGTCTGCATTTTCTCTTTCCTAACCCTGCCTTGAGTCTATATCTCAATAATCTCACATTTTTACCTGGGTAGTTGCTGCCAGATTCAATTATAACACAAAATATTGCACCATAAATCAAAAATACTGATTTTTCCAAATGATTGACAAAAACAGTAGAAAATAAGTTTACTTTTATATTTTTAAGTATTAAACACATAAACTAAATAAATATTAGGATCACATTGTTATTATATAGATGAATAAGCACGCTAATTACAATTGGCACCCAGCATAATTAATGAAGAAGGGCTGTAATCAGTGTAACACTACAAGAATACCTCTCTGGCTTCTGAACAAAACGTCTTGTGATGCCGGTCACTTGTCACACCATCTTTCATCATCGAGTAGTTACAAATGTGAGAAGGTTTAGTTGGAACAGGAATTCTTTTTTTTCTTTTTTTTCTTCCTGGGAGTAGCTTTTGGCACCATTGCCTCTTTATTTCAATTTATCTGTAGGGAAGCGCTGTTAACAAGATGTATAAAAAGTGAAAGCATGTATTACACCCATTCATCATCTTATACTTTCATTACCACTGCTGGCACTACTGCACGCAAATATAGATTTACACGCAATTTTTACCCCCCCAAAGTTTAATTCATAATCATTGCGTGTAATGATGAAAAACGCACAATGCGGCTGCTCATTTTGCTGCATGTTGTGTTCATACATCTCTGTTAATCTCATTGACCGCCGTAATCAAAGTAATAACACGTAAGAGAAGCGAGTAGACACAATGCTGTGGGTGTGGGCAGGCCACCACATTCAGGAGGTGGTGGCAGTGCTCCACCACTGACCTGAATGAGACTCCACACTAGTGGTGAAAACATGCAGCTGATTAAATATGTTGACACATGTATCCACTTTTGCAGGGATGAATGAATTATGCATGCAGCTACAGTGGATGTTTTGCTAATTTGTGCATCATCAACAAGATTTATGTTGAATTTTGAGAGATTATCAGTAAAATTAGAAGTCTAATGGTGGGCAGTAATAATGCTCTTACTTTTGAGTGGTACATCCTCAAACTGTACAAGGTTTAAAATTGCTTTTGTCCTCAAAGTCATAAAAGCGCATCCTCACATTATTCATCATTATAATAATTACAGATACACGCAACTCAGACAACTCAGTTGAACTGTAAACAGGCTGAAGTAGAAATGCTGCCACCAATTCCAACAAACAGTTTGGAATGAGTTTTTCAGAAATACAACCTACAACAAGGTTGTGGACCTTTGGCAACAGACAATGTAAAATATGTGATTTTTATTTTTATTTTTTATCAATGAGAGAAGATCGAGTAGGGCAAATTGGTATGAGGACTGGACAAAAAGCAAGTGCACATCTCATATCTAATCTTGAAATATCTTCAGAGGTTTAAGGGTGCAGTAGTATAATTTATGGCATCTAGTGGGACAGACTTGTCAGAAATGAAATATAATATTCATAACTATGTTTTTAATGGGTGTATAATCTTGAACATATCAAAAAGAATAGCTCTGTTACCTTAGAATGAGTCCTGTATATCTACATAGAGTCCACAGACCCCGCCATGTTGCACCACCATGTTTCAGTAGCCCAGAACGGACAAACCAAACACAGGGTCAAGAGAGGGCCTTTCACATTTTTTGAGCATTTCAAGGCCATTGTAGGTTCTCCTACACACTTAGAAAGGGGAGGGAGAGGGAATTGGAGGGGTATTCAGTTGGTTACAATCTACAATCTCACCGCTCACATGCCATAAAATCCCACACACTGCACCTTTTAAAAAGTGGGGGCTTTTATGTCTGCATGTCTTATTAACTCGGACACTGTAGGAATTAAACAACATTTTTTGCTCCTTTTGCTTTTTGTCCAAATTTAGTTTCTATTTTAGCATTCTCTAAAAATGATTATTTATTCTTATTCACCGTCCTATCCTAACCGTTAGCGATTCAAAACAGCATACAGTACTTTGAAACATAATTAAATATGCAGTGCTTGCAGTGATATCTGATGGAATTTTCAGTGCCTCTGGTGACAAGATATCAGAAAACCTATGTTTATCTAAGAAGGACTTAATTCATATGCGCGGTAGAATAATTTTGACCTTTTAACTTGTTTACAAAATATCTGGAACTCATAATCATATCAGATAGTATTATCATATCCCGCTCGCTCCGTAATCACATGCGGATGCAGATGTGTGCAGGCAAACATATTTAATCTCAAGATTTTTTTTTAATATATAAACTCAAAACTTCAAGTTGAGGGTGGTGCATATGGCATATATTTAATACTCGCACTCATCATACATCTGGCCCCAGGTGTTTCAAAGCTGTTGTCGTTGCTAGCTTGTGAATATCTTGCTTTTCATTCACGTCATGTTTTCCTTCCAACCTCCTCAATTTCAATCCAGATGTATTTTCTCTCATCCTTTTTTGAGTGGCAACCTTCACTTTCCCCATTTTACTCCCACCGTCTTCCTCTTGACTTGCCTTGTCAGGCATCTGACTCCGTCTCACACAAAAAGTCTTGTTTTTTTTTCCCTCTGTCACAAACAACTCTGCTCTTACCCTGGTGCTATCATTCTTGTCTTGTACCCTTGAGTAACTGTCTGTTTCCGTCTGCAACCAACCACCTCCTCCTGTTCTCTTGTCACTCTTTTCATCCCATTACTCTTCTCTTTTGTCCTGCTATGCCTTTTAAATCTAATCACTGGACCTCACTGAATCCTACTCCACCTCATCTTTAAAGCAAAAATTATGTTAAAAGGGATGTTAATAATCAGCCACAACTCCTGAATCTACTTACCCCCCAAATGTCTCTTCATTCCTTTCGTCCTTCCCAAAAAGTCGAGGTTAGTGAGGCGGAGGTTGCCTCCCAAGCATTTCAGAAACATGATCCCATTTCCTCCTCAAGGTGGCAGTAGACCTTCAAGTATCCACAAGCCTCGGTGGAATGAGCCAACATGTGCATGAGTACTTGTGTGTTCTGTGAACCTGATAAATGACATTTGCATTAAGTTACTTTCCCCCTATGAAATGGGAAATTCTCAGGGAACGACATATTCTATCATCCTACGGTTTGTGTGATATTTTCCAAATTGAATATGTAAATAGCTACATCCTTTTTAATGGCTAACATAATGCTTTCTCATTTATAGTCTCATGGTTGGACTCTGCTGATAAACACAGCAACTATAACCTCACATAAATCAGATTTTTGCAGATGTGTTGTCACTATCAATCACAGAAAGTGAGCTGTTTTAATGTTGACGACTGGAACTCACTGACATGTACGCGCTACATGATTTGCACTCTCCAGGAAAAACAACAGGCTCTCCGAAGCTTGAGCTGCCTCTGTACCCCCCCCCCCCCCAAGCAGCAGCAGATCTGATACACAGGACCAAAACAGAGCTGTGTGAATTTTGTATGAATAAATCATTCACTTCTGTCTAACTCTTCATTTTATATTGTTCCTTTTCTTCTTCCTCTCTGATGTTTGTCTCTGTAGGAGTTTGAGAAGAGGAAGATGTTGTAAATTGTGCGAGAAGGCACTCAACCTTTTACCCTCTGCCCCGAAATTGAGATGAACAGCCTGATTCTGGAGGTGGATATGCCCTGCAGTAATTGTAAACCCTGATTATTTCAAGTACAATGCGCACATACAGTGTTTATATTGTAATTTCTGCCATGAACTTGTACCTTGCACATAAAGAAGTAATAAATATTAGTGTCTTAATAGTATCCTAAAGAACTCATTGTACACTATGTAAAAGCTTTATAGATGTTTTTTTCCATCACATAATGTTGACAGCTTAAAGAAGGATACTAAGGTAACCTTGGTGGTTTCATGCTGTTATACTCCTGCTGTAAGACGTATTCCATCACTTATTTCACTGGCTGTCCACCTGAATAAGAAAAAAATTCTCATCATTTTCCTGATGTGTTCCTGCGTATGTGTGTGTCTATATTTACTTGTGGCATGTCTGAGAGAACAACTGTTGTCTGGTTATAGAATGAGCAGTATCTTTTTTCCTGGAAGGAGCATAAAATGTCACATATGTAAGAGAACAGGCATTAGGTTTAAAAGCTATTCATTACAGTCTTAATGTTAAGACGATCCACTCCTGAAAATGTTCCAAGTCTATATTCTCAGTATGTTAATTGACATTATTATAGCGTATAGCAAATGCTGTAATAGCACAATGATATCATTTTACTTGTGCCTTTTATAAGTGTTAAGACAAACAGAATTAATGGACAACTATTTGAGTAATAGGCAATTACTTTTAAGTTAATACATTTTATTCTGCAGTCACTGGACTTTGCTCACTGGGGACAAGTAAATTAGGACACATTTTTCAGCTTTGGTGAACTTGGAGCTGTAAATTAGCCGTCGTCTCAATAGCATGCTAACTAACAAGTGCTGAGGAAACGGAGAGAGTGACATTGAGCCCAAAATGGTGAAAGCTAATGTAGCTTATTAACTTATGATGCCTCATCCACTCTTATTTAATGCTCCTGTTTCAGAGTATATACTACTCCACAGTTATGATATAAATGAACCTTTTCTTTCTTTTTTCCCCTTTATCTAACCAGATAGAAAGTCTCATTGAGATTAAATCTTTTTCAAGGGAGACCTGAGCCCTATTCCATCAAGGCAGATAAAGGAATATTCTGCCTTATTTTGACAAGTCTGGCTAATTTAAGTGGGAGTTTCCTTCCATTACTGTGGTTTATAGGATTGCCTGATCAGTAACCAAGGCAACGTATACCGCCGAGCTAGCCTGCTCTGTTGTTGGTGAACTGCCAAGCCTAATTTAGCTGTGTTTCGAAGAATTTCCAACTGGCGGAAACAGAATCCCAAAAGAATGTCCTTTCATGCTTGCATCACTTTTACCCTCTCTATGTTCAGAAACCAAAGTTCAGACTTTGTTCTCACAAAACATACATTAATTTATATTACATTACTTTAGCACATAGAACATATTAATAAAAAAATAAAGAATGTCCCAACACTTTCATTGTCTTCAAAAGCCACTAGGTTAATGAAAATAGTAATATGCTGTGAGCAATACATCTAAAGACCCGTTATAACCAACTATGGCACGCCTATTCCTCAACAACCCTGTGGATGAAGGTGTTCAGATTCTACACACTGTTCATACCATCAAGCCCCAAGGGTCTTCAAGGACAGAAATAAACCATCAGGCTTCCTTGATGAGGAAAGGGTTCAGTTTCAGGTTCAGTAGGACCAGCATAGTTTACATATCCAGTTGCCTGGAACCACACGATGAAGCCCACTCAATGTAGCCCAGCCTTGACCACTGTTCAGTCCGTCTGCATAGTTCTGCATTTCTTTGAAAGTAGGCCATTCTTGTACAGTGTTGGTGATGAAAGTCTTGTAAAGGCAACTGTATGCTAGGTTATAAGAATGGAACACCTTACTCTAAAACAGTACCTCACTATTTTCACCTATTTCCCTGGTCATCTTCAAACTTAAAAGAATCAATGAGGCTTTTTATTCAATTCCAGGTATTCGACAGAAAAATACATCTGAAGTAGCCTACAGGTTGACAAGCTTCTGTATTAATCCTCAAACTCCAATATTACAGGCACAATAGGTTGTAGCCATGTGTGTACCCAGGCCCTATCTGGACCATCTGGCAGACTATGTTAATCAGAAATATTTCCATAGCCTAAATGTACAGGTATGTAGTGGAGACAGCTGTCTATACACTGTCAGGCAAAATAGTAATAATTGGCTTTGGGTGAAATGTGCACAGCTGTAATAATAGATCAAATTCATTTTGACATAATTATCTGTTCTATTTAGATTTAAATCCTGTTACCCTGGCAGTTGTTGACAGAAATACCCATTTCAGCGTCAGCCTTACACAAAACAACTGTACTGTACAAAGATAGTGTTTCACGTTATCTTATCAGCACAGATCAATTAATTTAAAAACGAAAAATTGAGTATTTCGTTTCATGACCAACCACATACAGTATGTCACTAACATGTAGCTCCAGAGTGCCATGTAAAACCAGATTTGAAATCACAATGTCAGAGCCAAAGTTCAAAATAGTAAAGACACCACTGTATCAATCCAGTTTTAAATGAATGCTCTGCCAAGCAAATGCCACATCATTGAAGGTCACGCACTGCACTGTCCATGATTCAATTTCTTTTTTGAGAATGATCACCATCATAAAGGTTTGTGCAAGGTTACCACTAAGGTTTACTTCATCTATTTGAACCGTAAGAATCTCATTTAATCAACATTTAATCTGTAGGGGGGTTTAATGTAGTTTTGACTGGGGACAGAGGGTACCCCTGTATGCTATACTTGTTTGCACCCTACCCAGGACCAGAAGCATAAGCACAGAGGGCCGTCAAGCATGCTTGCACAGAAACCAGGGCACAAATTGAGATAGTTTTTTGGCCGACTGAAATCTAGGTTTCGGTGCCTAAAAAGCCTCAGGGTTACTCCAGGGCTTGTGCTATCACCATAGCCTGTGCAGTCTTGCACAATATTGCCCCCTACGCTGGGAGAGACTCCCCAGAATGTGGCTGGAGGAGCAATGGGAAGACTTTAAACCCAGACCATCGGGAACTCATAGATGGAACTGTCAAGGACCTTTAAAAAATACCTGTTTTGAGTTGATCACCATTTTATTCATGATCAGCTTTGCTCTAGATTGAACCCTTTTGTTTAAAAGCTTAGCATTTATAATTTAAGAAACAACAGTGCCAAAGATATTTTGAAATTCATTAATTCACTCATTATGTTCAAGCTGTGAAGACAAAAAAGAAACATTAGTCCAATCAAGTCCAAACCATTGACCCTCTGCTGCGTTATACTTAAATCTTTCTCCAGTTTCTTTATCTCCAATTACAGCTTATTATTTTTTAACTTTTGGTAATCAATGTCCAGTTTCTTACTTTCAATGCCAATAAACAGATGGTTGTAAATTGAACAGACAGCCTGTGAGAGAGAAAATGTGTCAAAGGGTAGCTGAGAATGTAGTTGGCAATATGAATAGTTAGTACATTCATTCCTTGCCCAAATACTTATTATTCCAGTCAGGTCCTGCAGCAAGGTGTATGGTTTTACATAATTTGAAGAATGCAGACACATCCAAAACATTTCACATTTAGTTGTACCTTTGGCATTTCAGTGGCTGCAGAAACAGTCTCCTTATCAAGGGTCTGGATCCATCTCCCTGAAAATAGTGAAACACTGCAGCCGTTAAAGAAAAAAGAAATGCATAATACATATGGTGTTTTTACAAAAGAAAGAGGACTATTCACACATGGGCCAGGCATCTTGAATTGGGGGATCTTGCAGGCATGTAGTGTTTCCGCTCATTGAAAGATGGAGGCTTACAGTTGGTTTTTACAATTGAGATAGCCTACTGATAGTGCACCTTAGGGAATCATGTCAGATGAGATCCCATATCTATTACCTCTATTACAGTTTTTCTCAGTCACTTTGGTACTTGGTATTTCTCGAATCATCCTCGACATTTGCAAAACAGCAACATTTCTCAAAACAATTCGTACAAATGGCAAAACACCATGGATTACCTGCAAAAGCCAGTCTCTTGCTCAAAATCCTTAGTTCATCTTTCAAAAGTGTCAATGAACATGTCAGTGCCATCGGAATGACAAATCCTTGTGTCAATGTGTACGGGTAAGACTGTCAAATTGCTTAGTCATGTTGTCAATATAACTCTGGAGGGATGTTCTGATGTAAATAGGGGTGTGACGAGATCTCGTGAGACGAAAACGCGACGATAATTAAGGGGCGTACCCAAAAAAGACGATCGGTTTTCTATTGCTCATTCGCACGTCATGTCTTCTTTTTATAATGTCACGTGTGGATCATTAACCTTGTTGCAGCTTCTACCTGTTGAGAAGATCTCACAGAAGTAGGAGACGAGAAGATGAGCAACAGGTTGACCTCAGGTCTCTACACTGAGAGACTGAGGTAGGAGGAGTGGGGGTATCTAGCGCAACTATGGAACTGTGGAAGCCTAATGATGCAAAATGAGTCACACTAACAAATTATAACACAATTTATATGTTGTTCTACTTGTGTATTTATGTGATACAGGATTTGTGCAATTTACTTTTACTTGTTTTTTATTAGCAATAATATAATTTAATTAGCAATATGTTATAATTTGTGATCATTGGATTCTTTAATTTCTTTAATTTATATTTATATATTCAAATTGTTTCTACTCTATATAATTTACTTTTTAGTATTTGTGATCTAACTTTTGTATTTATGGTTTTTATTTCCATAAATAATAAAATATCTATATGGGGAAACCTTTTACAGTGCTGCATACTGCATATGATAATTATATATTTAGAAAGTAGAACTAAAGTGATTCATTATAAGATGATTAGTTAAAACATTTCAATTCAATTTCCATTTTGTGAATTTCAAATAAAAGAACAGTCATGTATTTCCTCATTGAAGTTTTCCAATATAGTTAAAATCTCGTCTCGATCTCGTGAACCCAATATCGTGTTTCGCCTCATAAGCTGAGTGTATCGTCACACCTCTAGATGTAAACTATGGCAAAAGTTTTTAAGACAATTATTTTACATTTTAGTCACACCTTAGTGTATATGGGAGATTGATTGCAAGACACTGGACAAGATTCACATTTACGCTTTTACTGTTTGTACTGTAATTTATTGACAGACCATGTCATTGCGATACAGAAAGGAAAAGACAGCACTGCATAGCACAAAGAAAAAAAACAAAAACAAAAGTAGAAATGTGAACATAGGACAATCTCCTTAGGGAAAACTGTACATGCAGTGCTGTAGGAATTACAGTGCAGTCTTCCTACACCTCCTGACGTTCCTGTCTGTTGGGCCACAAATTCTTACAACGAATATCTTCTCTTGCGATGCAGTGTGGAAAGAATCTTTTAGAGTGTCTTATCCAGCCTCTGCAGGCATCAGCTGTGATGTCACACACTGCATCCATGGCAGCCAGAAGGGTCATCTGTGTATGTGGCTGGCAATCATATACTTTCCATCTCCATGCTGAGATAATTTCCTCAAAGGGGATTAAGGAATGGGGAGTAGGGTGAGAGGAACTCCATCAGCATCCTGTTGTGGGTCACAAACCATTGCCTGATGATGTTGGAGCGATGGAAACTGACATTGTCCCAAACTATCACGTACTTTGGCAAGTCATCTCCAATCTGACCCCTCTCTGGGTCAGGGATGAGATCCCTGTAGAGAGTGTCTAAAAAGGTGAGGCTCTGCATTGTATGGCCCAATAATGGGAATATGCGTTAGCACACCACTCTCAGAGATAGCAGCCCCTATAGTTATGTTCCTACCCCGTTGGCCTGGCACATCAACTGTAGCTCTGTGGCCGATGATATTTCGACCACGCCTTCTGTGTTTCGATAGGTTGAAGCCAGCCTCATCCATGTAGATGAAGTTGTGTGGTGGTTCACTTGCTTCCAGTTCCATTATACAGTTACATCAAATGGAAACAGCACATATTGCATCTCCTTTTCTATAGCCATAGCAAATGTGTAAAGGTCATACATACTATACTGTATATCACTATGCGTACGATGTTGTATGGGTTACTGCGATCTAACCCTAACCCTACAGTTACCACATGCTCATACATGTTTTACCTGTACATACTGGTAGCGCAGCACCTTTGCTCTTTCACCATTTCTTTCAAATGGAACAGTGTACAGCTGCTTCATATTCATTTGGTGTCTTTTAAGCACCTTGTCAATGGTTGAGATGCTGACTGTTTCAAAGATGTTGTTGTCCTCTATAATGGAACTCTTTGTCTCCCTTAGTCTTATGGCATTGTTTTCTACAACCATGGTGCAAATAGCCTCCTCCTGTTCAGGTGTGAAAAGGGGCCTTCTGCCACCCCTGTGAAGTTGTATTGCAGTCCTATGTGGAAAAAATATAGTAATGCAAAACACAAAATTGAGTAAGATAAAATGTGACTGTATAAAGTATACTTACTGTATATTGTAAAATGCAAGTAGAATACTGTAATATTGTATGAAGTATTACAGAAAGTATACAGTACAGTGCAGGGGCGATTGCTCTGAGACAACAAGGGAAGCTCACCTTCCCCTAAAATTTCATCAAATAAATTGTCACAACTCTCATATTAAATTCACACTAAAATTATAATTTACATCACATCAAATCTGCACTTGAATGGTTTCGATTTTACAACTATGTCATCCTGTAACCAGCTGTTTATTGCCGATGCCGTTATTTCCCTGTCATACTGGCAGTTCACCGCAGACTCAGAGCTTCAATGGTGTTCAATGAGGCTTCTCCCAACAGCTGTTTAGGGCCAGGGCGGGACAAGCCGGGATAAGACGCTCATTGGATAATGTTAGATTACATACCTGTTCTGAGGACACAGTTGTTCTCCCAACATTTGGCTGCACCCTTCGACCAGCCTCTGCCATTGTAGGCCCATGATTGAGAATGTGGTCTACAAGTGTGGCTCTTATTTCATCAGGAACGCGTATATGTCCTCTGCCCCTTCTGCCTCTTCCTCTGTTTTTGCGTCCCAACTCCTCCGCCACACAGCCTCACTCCTCCTCATCCTCCTCTTCCTCCTCCTCCTCTTCTTCTTCTTCTTCTTCTTCTTCTTCTTCTTCTTCCCTCTGGCTGTTGACCCCGTTGAATTCCTTGTCCTTCCATTGTCAGACATTGTAACATTGTGTTGTGCTCCAGCTATATATACACTTATATGGTTCATGAGATGCACCTTTGAGCTATTTAAGAAAACTGGTTGACTGTTGGTTGATCGTTGGCTTCACACATTTCCCTTCGTTAGAGAAAGTCAAGATTCACCTGGGAGGAATTTACCAATTCAGGACAGATTTAGACATATTATGACAACTTGTTCAACCATTTTGCATGCAAAGACGATGAACTAATGCCTAAATGGTGTGGGGATGAGACTATTCAATAGATACCCATTATAATACATTTTGATCAACATGACATAAGCAATTGATAATGTAGGAAAGAGCAGACAATTGTACATAATCATTTGAATGGTTGTATCAAAGCATTTGCAACGTGTTCAAAGAAATGAGAAACTGCTTTTTTGATGTGCGCAAGTGACACAATGATGTGAAGATTGAACAAGTTCTGATCTGGGAAATGTACCAAAGTGACTGAGAAAAACTGTAATTGGCACCCCTGGTTGTAGCTCAATGCTAGTGCCTCTGGGGGGGTCTGAGTTCCTCCACCAGTAGCAGTGGTATCTGTCTTTTTTCTTTTTTTGTGGCTAATACAGTGCAGATGAACAACTATTTTAGTAAATCAGTTACACATTTCATTTTCATTTGTTGCCATTTTTTGGCTATTGAGATGGCCCCTGATTAAATGCAAAGGTGAAGAATGAATATAGCCCAAAGGTTACTAGGTCAGAAAGGCACCTGACATTATCTAGCCTACTGATAATATAGACACAGTCTTACTGTATCTAATGATCGAAAGGTTAAATCATTAAAAATAAAAAATAAAACAATAAGCAGAGTAGTATAACTTAAACATTTAATTTTGTCACTAACCCTAACCCTAACCCTCACTGTTTTAATTGCAGCAGTGTTGCCCTTTTTGGTGATGACTCCTTCATATTGTTTGTGTAGTTTTATCACCAGGGTTTGCTCTGCTGCTGAAAAGAAAACTGCTGTAGTTTTCACTTCTTTTTGTGATCGTCTTTTCAACAATGAAATATTCTGGCGTGCTAATGTTCAGCCTAATGTGATGGTCCAGAAAAAGACACTAGGAGAGCTGTTAACTAACTAGTGCCTGCATGTTCCCAGAATGTCATCAATAATGTAAAAACAGGTTAATGTACAAAATAGGTTAATTTGATGACGTGAACTAGTGCTCAGGGAAGTTGTGATTTGCATTTTCAATAATTTGACATTTTATTGACCAAACAACCAGTTAAGAAATATTGGCAAATTAGTTAGCAAATTAATGTAAATCATCATTAGTTGCATTCTCACTATTGAATATTTGTTTTTCTGTTTTTACTGTAGCCTTCTTCATTTAGTGCACTTTAACAAGCCTCACTGCCACATGTATTACACATATCAGGTAAGTACACAGTAAACATGCAGCCTGTGTGAATGTTCAAGACAGAGTTTCAACTTTGCCTCTAATTAAGATGAATCTACCAAATCCCACAAAAAAGCTATAGGTTAAATTAACACTTCATTACTGTACACAAGGTGAAATTAGAGCTAGTGGAGGAAAATGAAAGAGGAAGATAAGGTTACAGTTGGTTTTTCTCCCACATCATTTTTTTAAATTAACGCACTAGGAACAAAAGTGTGTAATGAAGCATATAATGCCCTACACTGGACATCTCTACAGCCTATTCTTATCTGCTCTACAGCAGTCAGCCAAGGCAGATTATTCTGTGTACACATTGTTAACAATTACTTTTTAATCTGCATTAGTGAATTAACATAATGACTGACAGTGGAACAGAGAGCTTATTTGTTTAGAGGCTCAGAAGTTCTTCTCCTACAGAAGTTGCCAAGCTGTATTCTGCTTTGATTGGACTTGTACACAAGATGTAAAGGAGGCCAATGTTTGCCTTCTGGTGGTGTTTAGCTGCTTTTTCTCTGCATTATGCAACCTCAGAGAAATTAATTGTAGGTTCAAAATGAAACTCACTTATTGTGTCACAAAACTCATACTGAACATCCCAAATTATGTTTTTCGTTGGTTTGGATGGCTCAAAATACGTAAAGCAGGATTGACATAGAAACATAGACAAACTTTTGTTCATGTGTATATGGTTAATTTTAGAGAAATTGTGAATTATTAGATATATATGTGTCACATGGGTTTTCAAATCACTGTTAATCACAAAATGTGTACTGAAAACATCCAATGTGTTGGATGAACAGTATCAGAACACATAATATAATTTAATTCTAACCTTGACATGAATATATATTGTGTTTGTATTGGAATATTAACAGAATGAAGTCAGTATGCATACTGAATCCACTTGATAGACATTAGAGTGTGTTGTTTATGCAGACTATTGTCTAACAATGCAATACACAGAGGGAATTGAAGGGGTACTCACAGCTGCAAAACATTAAAACAAATTGTGGATCATGGTGACACAGCTCCAGCAACATAAACATATTCATATATTGTTCTCTTTATGAAGTTAAATGGACAGTGGTATCCCAAGGCCACAGGTTTACTCCCTTGGCACACATCATGTATCACTTACTGTGAGTTTAAAATGGAAAAGTACATTGAGTTAATTTATAATAACTGCAAAACCAATATATTATGAAAAATGGTATATAATTTGTATTGTAGAGCATGAATGCATACAATGAAATTGAGCCATATACCACTTTTACATCATGTGTGATGGATGGAGACTGGAAAGCTCCCCATGTTTTTATCAAGGTAGCTTTCACATCATCATCATGTTTGTATGATTGCAAAGGTTATCTTGTGACTTTTGAAAATACCATGAATTGATAACAGACTGTAACACTATTATTATTAAATTAGGGTTAGTTGAGGTATCCATATTTGTCTTATCAAACACTTTATTGTTAAGTGACAAGACAAATGCATTTTCCAGTCATGGTTAGGACCGGTTGATGTTGATATGAATGTTAGTCATAAGTCAGAAGCCGGTATTATATATTTTTGATTTGATTTAAAAACAGCCGCCAGGCCAACAATGTGTTTGTTATACATACAAGAATATGTAAATCCATAGTGAGAACAGTCTGAAACAAATAGGCTGCAGCATAAACGCATGGCAGAAAATACATAAAGAATGTTTTATTTTTCCATCACATGGATGACAGAAGGAAATATGATCAAGCCTACTGCTTTAAAAATGTGTAATTTAGTAGTGTAGTGTCAGCTTTAAAATGAAGAAAATGCATGTGTGTGTGTGTGTGTGTGTGTGTGTGTGTGAGTGTGTGTGTGTGTGTGTGTGTGTGTTTGTGTGTGGTGAAATGCCAAATATTTTAAATTGGTTGGGAATTGAGTGCGTGCAGTTCATTTCAAGACTACTTTTTAATTTGTAACATCTTGACATTTTTCAAGTGTACTTTTCACATTACCACTTTCAATCTTCCATTTTATCAACAAAGCCCCACTAATGACAAATGTCCTCCATCTTGATGTCATCCTTTTGGTCAAATAACCTGTAGTCTTTGAGCTGAAAATGAATTGTCTAATGAAAGAGTTAACTTTATTTATAAATCCATGAATGGTAGACTGAGACTCCCAACCACAGACCTACAAGCAAAGGCCTCATTACCAGGAGAGTGCAGACTTCAGCAGAGTCAATCGTCTGAGTTGAAGACACAAGAATATTCCTTGGAGCAGACGGCAGTCCTAATGAACTCAACAGGGTACTCAGCAAGTGCCCTTGCACACACTGCAACACCTTATGACTAATGTATGTGAGGAGAAGTTGAGCAGCGCCGAAGTGCCCAGCATGTAAATCAGTCATTGAATTAAACGATTGCTAATGAAACAGACAAGATAAATCTTGTGTTAAGAGGTAAGAGCTTTTTTTTCTTCTAAATTTCAACAGAGTTCAGGGATGAGTAGAAGCTAACATGCTGTGTATGGTGGGCCATTAACAATGTTATTGAAATAGCAACAGTATCACAGGCTGCCACCTGCCAATTAAGACAATTATGTTTCTGTACCAAAAAGATGTGGGATCTGGAAGCTGCACAGGTGCAGATTAGATTTGTTGCCCCAGTTTGTAATTAACTGGTGTGTTGGCAGCAGCCCTCAATGAAGTGCTCATCCATTTAATGTCACATATTGCTCTTTTTTAGCTGGAAAGTGGCAGCAATCATTGAGAGACTGTTTCAATTGATACCATTGATCCTACCTGATACTGTGAAGGCCGGTTGGCACAGTCTCCATTAAAGCGTCGGAGAGCAGCTGTAAGGACGAGAAATAAAACCAAGGGGCTTGACAGTAGCAATTTGCATGAGGCAGTATTGTTTTAATAGAACCACTGACTTGAGATTGCTTTGGGAATTGAGGGCAAGAATGAGGACAGAGGAGGGGATGTATAGGGATCTTGGAACAGAGCCCCATTCTTTTTTCCAAGCCAGATTTGGATTGGTTTCGTCTTCAGACAGAGGAAAGGTTTTATTTGTCTGGCTTATGATGACAGAAAGACACAAGATTGTGTTTCATATGAGAGGGAGCCGCTGTTGCTACATAATTGATGCGTTGATGAATTCATTCATATTATTGACATCTGTTCAATGACAAGTGTGAGTTGAGCGGCCTTGTTTTTAGTTTTCAAATACTCTTTTGCTTGAGTTTTATGTTTTTTTCATTATCACTTCCAAACAAAGCTTATATAGGAGTACTCTAGCAATTAAATGTTCCATTTTCATGAAATTGGGAGCCTTGCAAGAGACATATTTTTAAAAGAATTATGAACATTTCTGCAGCAGGGGAGCAAAACACTGAATCATACAATTCCCATGCTGCCAATTTAATAACATCTTTCATTAGAGCTTCCCTTTCTGTTGTCTGTCAAATGTTTTCTATTACAAGTTTCTGCCAAGTCTCAATCGTTCCTGAAGATAACCCTGATGACATCATCAGGTTTTTTTTTAATTTATTAGACTATATAAAGCTCCTTCACATTCTCATAAAACATCACACAACAGGCTCAGTAGCAGTCACTGTGACAAGTTAACAAGCCTTTATGTTTAAAATACAGTGAATAAAGTTTAATAATAAATAATAATAATAATAATAAAAGTAAGTTAATAAATGAGTTAATATGCTTTACAGATCTCTTATAACTCATAAGTAGTACTTCATAATTGGAGACAACTTTTGCTCTTGGCTTATTAGAAACAGTGAATCTGGGACCTTTTATTAATTAAGGAGTGAGACAACTGAGGAGGATTAATACCAGACAAAGGTATTATTGTGCTTGGACCTTTTTGAAGTGAGTCTAGCTACTTCGTCTGGATGTGTGTGGGTGGAAATGTCTTCCCACAACAAGGAATCTTCCGTTTACGAACTTGACTTTGGCAGGTGAGCACAGATCGTACAGCTGTGTACATCAGTGAAGGAAGTTACACACTGTCCATGCGATGACCTGATTAACCTTAACTAACACTCATCAAATCTTGTTAGCATTCCCATGTGTTATTGTGTCATGCTCACTGGTCAATCAACACACTACATTTAGCACAAGCAATACCTTTTGTAAGGGGAGGGAGGGAGGGAGGACAAATGTATCTATAGTAAACTGACAGTATTTTTTCTAACAACTTTGAATCCCAACATATATTCCTTTTCTAGGTTAATCAGCTTCAGTTTGTGGGCCTTTTTATGTGTGTCTTGTTGCATCACCTTGTGTTCTCTCAAACATCTTGTCTTGTTTCCTTTTTATGTCTTATGTAAAACATTTTCTTCATTGAAAGGGGCTATGCTTAAACTTGCCTATAAACGTAGTATAAATGATCTACAGTATTAGTGAATGTGTTCAGCTGTTATAATTACAGCTTATAAACCCTTTGTAAAGCATGTTTTACTAGAAAATGGTGTTGTATTTTTCTTCTCAGGAGAAAAAAAAGGTGTGGATTTGGGGAAAAGAAAGAATGAGTTTACATGCGTCTCCACTGGTGGTCTTATAATGACTGCAATGGTGAGCTCACATGCTGGGTTATCATGTCCTACCAGTTGGCGCTGTGGCTCCTCATCAGGAATCCCCCTGTGGGAATGACAGCAGTGTGGCCTAATCCCGACGAGAGATGGGTTTTGATGTGCTGGTGGTATATTTTGTGATATGAACACGGGTTCCCTTTAGTTCGGTTGTCAGCCACAAATGGTGTTTACAAAAATAGGAACAGGACTGACAAGAATATGAAATCTAAAAAGCAGACATAGTCCTTGACAGAACCATTACAGTTCCTATCGTGTGTGTAGGAATAATTTCACGAACAATTTTCCCCCAACATTACCCTGTCCCATCATCTTTATTAATGCCAACATTTATTCATCTTTTCCTCCAGTTGGCCAAAAACACAAAGGCATGATCCTGGCTTCATACAACGACTCATTCATGTTATGCATTTCACTGAAGCTGAGATGTGCTAAGATGATGTTACAGAGGGATGCATAATGACTATAAGCTCATTTGATCCTTTAATGTTTATTTAAATTTCACTTTATGCGCTGGTTTGTTTCTCTTCAGCCAAAATGATGGATGTATGATTAGCGGCTCCTGGCGTTGCCTGAGGATGAAAGATGCTGTAGAACATGAAGCACATTATAAGGTGCTTTAATCCTTAAACTTTAAAGAGATACACGTAAGAACGCAACCCTCAAAACGACGCGTGGAACTTGTGTAGAAAAGCTTTTCATGGTTTTATTGATCGACTTCTTGTTGACATTTGTTGGGCATTTATAGCTGAGTCCAACCCTTTCACCTACTGTCCTCTTCAAGCCCCCCTGGGCTCACTAAAGACAGCTTCACTGATGATAAAGATATTGTAACTTCTATTTCACCAAAAGGATGGTGAGGATGAAGAGGATCATTACTGGTAAGAGCCAACTCGAGTCGGGTACAGCTCCTGATTGATATATTGATTGCAGCCATGGAGTTCCTCGAAGCACAGAGGTAGGTTTGATAAGAGGAAGATTGAAGAATGTCGCATCTTGCCGCATAATGGCTTCCTAACTGCCTAGTGTCTCATCAGACGGCAGTCATCTCCTCCCGCAGCTCATTCAGTACCTTATACCAGACTGCGGTAGAGTACCTCCTCACTACTGCCTATCCATCATACCCCGAGTGAACACAACAGATCTAGTAATGTTAGACTTAACACAATTTAGGCTTTTCTCTGTGTTGTGCCTTTATCAAATTTACAGCCAGTATAGTTTCAGTAGGGGGTCTCTATGGGCAGGTTGATAGGTAGACAAAAATCCAAAGAGGAAACAGCTCCTGTATAACAACACTTTAGAAAAAGGTTGAGAGAAAATCTCCTGTGATTTGAAGGTCACTGGTTTGATGCCTGCAAAAGGAAGAGAATGGGAGCACTTTCATTGGCCTTGAACCCAACAGGGAGTTTTATAACACCTTCTGGTGAAATATAAGTGAGCAGTAACGGACACAGCATTTTGGACCGTGGTAGAGTGTTGTGGGCATCTCAGAGTAGCATGGAGAACAAATTTAATATGGCAGGTGGTGGCTCCAAAAATAAAAATAATTCAAACATTCCTGTCTAGCTGTATGTTTTCCATACATATAGCTAACCCAGCCACACATGGATTACGTACAAAGTGGGAAATTGGCACAATCCTTAGACCCTTAAAAAACCCCTGTGACCTCAAATGGCTCACTGTGTGGTAATTTGGTTTGGGGTAATTTGATTTATTCTAACTTTGTTTGGGATTATACGGTCCACTAAAGCACATTATCAACTGACACGATAAGGGGTTTAAGGTGGGTCCTGCTTTGTTACCTGCTCTTTAACATTTAATGGTTTCTTTACACGAGACGATCAATACTACTCTCATGTCTGTGCATCAAGTGCATAGATTGGCAATTAGCCTAGCTTAGCATAAAGATTGGAAGTAGAGAGGCCAAACAAGAATGAAAAAGTGACTATTATTGGTTTTAGGGGGAGACAAATGCTGTAACTACAGGGAGCTGTAATATCTATCAGTATCTATTACAGATCTCTGTTAGCTACTCAAAATAGAGAGATCTGTGAATTTAATTAAGTTGAACAAAAACTGATTTGTCAGTACACAAAAACTACAGGTCCCATGGCAATTTACCAGTGTGATTCTACATAACTGCTTGGTTTCTTGAATATTCATGACCACCCACACTCTTCTAATGTAACTTTTTGTAACTTTTTCTATGTATTTCTGCTAAAAATGTCTATACAGTTTCATATTCTTGTCAGGTCTTCTCTGTCCTGCTGATAGGCATGTCTAAACTGGCCGTGGCCACTTGACCATCACATTAGTGAGTTTAACCAGCAATGCTTTAGGGTTTAGTAGAAATGGTGGTCCTTAAAGAAACTAGAAATGATATTTTTCATAATAACAGTGCATCAAAAGACAATTTGTAATGTGGCATTGCTTATGGTGATGAACCTTCAGAGAATTATCATGTGAGAGTTCATTGTTTAGCTGCTTGACCCCAACTTTGACCCGTTTTGGTTCAGTCTCACTGCTCTCACGCTGTTGTTTACATCTACAATAGACACAACCCAGTCTCATGACTTAATGAGTTAATGAAATAGTCACAAAATGTAATCTATTTGACACATTCAATTTTTTCATGACACTCAGCTTTCAAACAAATGTATTTCAATTGACCTTGCATGGTAAATATTACTGAATTACTCATGACACCTTGCTGTATAAATCTATTTTCTGTAGCCATAGACAAGTTAACTGATTAAAGTGTACACACCACCTAAACATCTTTTTGTCTGACACTACATTATTTTAAGGTCACCATCTGAGCCTCTACCTTGGAATCCAACACCAGACAAAGGTGATGTTGCTTTCTATTTGCACAACTCTAATTTTAGAACAGCTTTAGTCAAGATCCTCTGATTTAACTTTTTTCTTTATCTCACATAAGTCAGCTTTGCCTCTTTATTCTGACAGGTTTTATAAGGCCTAACTTTGACTCACAGCAGCTGAAAATATATAGAATATAGAGCTTTGGATTTTTTTTCTTCTTTACTTTTATTTATCTTCAGGAAAGTTGGATGAGCATGCTTTTTCTTTTCCAGCCATGCCCTGCTTAACATTCATGGTACCCTTGCACACATTCACGCCTGGGAGCAGCTCAGTACAGCCATAGTCTTCAACTGTTGACCACCGAGAGGCTCCAGTGGGGCACACGAGGTTAAGTGTCTGCCTCAAGGGCACCTGGACGACGGAAAATAGTGACAAGCCTTTTAAGGCCTGACATGACCTTCGCCTGTTTACTTTTCTTTTATGTAGCATTAAAGTAAATAAACATACTCGAGGGAAGGACAGCGAACATTCTCCACTCCTCAGAAAATTAGGCAGAATTAATATTAATACAATTTCAGGTTCTTGCAGAGGATAGATTAGCTGTTCATGGTGTTCTTGACCTTATAAAACCTCCATGTTATTCTCTCGCAAGCATGTCTATTTATCTTTTTTTCCGTTGCTCTGCATATCTGCCATTCTGCTACTCTCCCTGAGGTTTTGAGCCAAATCTTTCACAACAGCAACTGCAATGATCATTTCTATGGTTACTCACTTAAAATACTTTTCTGCCGTCGTAGCAGAGAGGACAACAAGTGAGAGCAGCAGGGGGAGGGAAAGACAGTCTCAGAGCTTTTCATTTCATTTTCAGCTGTTTTCCAGCCATCAGTTATTCATCCATGTTTTAAATCCAACACTCACACTCACTTAAGAATCCCCAGATCATCCTCACATCAAAAATGGAATTGGGTGATAGTTATTTTCCTGCCAATCCTTCTCTATATAAGTAAAAAAAAAAAAAAAAAAAAAAAAAAAAAAAGGGAGAAAAAAAAATCCAGTTGTGCCGTCAAAAATAATTCATTCCAATAACATATCCCGACTTCTTCATGTCAGAAAGGAGCTGCTTGTCTTCCAAGCCAGTCTGTGTTTATCAATAGCAGTAAAAGGGAAAATACACATTCTGCTGGTTTAAAGTAGATGTGCCGTCATTTTTTAGGACGGTGCATTTGCCTCATAAATATCTCACACTCACCATCAATCAGCTGGCTAGTTCTAGTCAGTTTTATATTCTGGACTGTTGAGGAGATATAGGGCTGTAAGTGGTTGTGCTGGGGTCACAGATGAATAATCTATGTGTCCACTAAATTCTGCTTTTATCCAGCTGGGAAATGAATACCAAACCAGCAGTGCTCAGCGAGGTGTGGGACTCAAATCCCTGGCTCTTTACTTTTATCTTTTGGTGCAAATATTTGTCTCATGAATTTCTCTGCCAACTGTTCCAAGAGATATTATATCCCAAGATAGAGCATAGGTTCTACTCGACATTTATTTAAATCTTTATTATCAGTTCAACCTCTCCCTAAAGCTCTTAGCTCTGGGAGTATTGCATTCACATGTTTGCTGTTGGAATGTGTACATAAAGCTTCAGCGCTCTCTCCCTTGTCTGCTAGGAGTCTAGTAAGGGGCTGCCTATGCTACGTGTTAGTTCAATCTGAATGTATCACTCTGCCAAGATTAATTAGTGCTGTAGGTCTGACTTAAAGGTCGCAGCCTAAGGATCAATCAATAGGGCCATAGCTACCTTGGGATATCTCTGGACAAATTAAATGAAAATGTAAGGATTGAACAGAATAGTGGGAAGCATCCAGGTGCTTGCAATGTGTGTCTTAAAACGATGGTTCGGAGCATAATTAAATAGTGGAGTTAGAGCCATTGGCCGAATGGCTTAGTACAGGTGCTAACGGGACCACCAGTGTATGCTACTGCAAAAGCTGTAAACATCGTTGAAATATTGCGTGATCACGCACAGATCTCTAGATGTGCTGTGCGGGTGTCTCGCGAGACCACACAGTATTTCAGTGATCACGCGATATTTCTACGATGTTTACAGCTTTAGCAGTAGCAGCAGAGTAAAAGCCATCAGGTAAGTGTTTATTTTAATAAACTCCTGGTGTACTTACAAACTGTCCAATGCATCGATTTATGAGTAAAGACCCTATTTGTACTACTGTAGAAGTTTGATAACAATCCAGGCATTATTAGTGGGGTAATTTATGAGATACACTGGTGGTCCTATTAGCGCCTGTACTAAACCATTGGGCTGATGGCTCTAAATCCACTATTTTCCGACCAAATGAAAATAAACAGCTTAGATGCTGATTAGATAGACCTCATGGTGCATATTATGCTAGGTCGAAATTATGCTGAACCATCACTTTAAATGGCCAGGGTTAGATAAAGGATGTCTAGAGTCTAGACAGTTGAATCAGTACACTTTTCTGTTATTATTTTAAATAACTGGAAGCCCATTTGTGCCGTCAAAAAGAAAAAAGAAAAACAACAAATGCACATGCCCATAATAAGAGCTATATCTGAGCTTAGAGAGTGGTTTCTTTTTTATCATCTTCCCAAAAGCAAAAACACAACAGTAAAAATGTAAGGAAGTATAATGTTAGCGCATTAGTATGCCTGGCTAACTAGCTTATCACTAAGGATCATGTTATTTCCATTAGCTAACATTACATTATTTTGTGGAGTTAAAGGTTATGTTTGAAAAAGAAAATAACAGTCTGAGCTTACATATTTCCTTTTTGCATTATAATATTAGTGCTAAATAACTCGACCCTACAGTACAAGACTGCTCCTTTATTTCCATGTTATCATCAACTGCTTCCTGGAGGGTGACATTTTTTTGTCTGGTATGTGCAACTTAAGCTTCAGTCTTTGATTTCACACATTTCATGGTTAAATAAATTATTATTGTTATGGTCTTTTCTGTATAATGATGCAAAACTTTGGGACCTAAGCAACTTTCTTTCAGCTTTCTCTCTGCCCATCAGCTGGCACTTATAATATCATAATGATGCAGAGAAAATGTTCAGCCACAGAGTCTCTATCTCTGTACCTCTTTACACTGACATGAAAAGGTGACTGCTGTTCCCTGAGGTACATCTCTTGGTCTCCAAGCCTTTTCTGTGTGTTTTCTCATCATTTCCTGGGACACAACAAACTTTTCCCCCGTGTAACAAACAGTTTTGACCCAGTGTGACTCGCCAGGTGCTGTAATTTTCTGGATAGTCAACATTCTGAAACGTTACATCTACACGACAAAAGGAGAATGCGAGCACCGTGTTCAGGCGTGTTAAACAAAATAGGCTAATTAGGATGCCTGGCTATCACACTGTGTTTTAATTTGCATCTCACAGTGCAGAGACTCTGTTTCACTTTACATTTTGTTGACTACCAATGTGTATCGGAAAGGGACATTAATAAGGATATCACTTCTTCTACCATGGGTACCCACATCTAAATAACAGCATTTAAATTGTACATATTGTGTTCTGCACAACACAACTGAATTTAAAGGCAATCGGACAGTGACTAGAGAGCTGATTAGATAACTACTACACAGATGATACACAATTGATTGTGCAACATCGGACTCTATCTTATGCATTGCTAACATTTGTCCCAATCAACATACTATAATGTGTTGACATGTATTAGAACAGCTGGCGGGATTACTGGATTCCTCTTACTCCCATAGAGGAGCAGATAACAAGACGAGAAGAAGAACGCTGCAAAGAGCATACGAAATGTCTTCTGCTGAATAAATGACAGCCTACCCTGGAAGTGACATGGAGCTTCACACATACCAGGAGGCACAAACCGTTTGCAGAGTGTGAAATGAAATGATGAAGACATATTTTATGTTGTGGGACTCAAAATTACAGTTTGTGGGAGCAGGGAAAGCAAAAAGGGGAGGTGGTAGGGAGGTTTTGGTGTGTGGGTATACAAGCAATGAGCATGAATTGTGAATGAGCAAATGTCTGAGATGAACACTTGCATAACAACTTAGCTGAGAGAGAACACCAGCTCGGTGAAACTGAAAGGGATGTGCTGGGTGTTTTTGAAGACATCTTGTCGTCTTGTTCGCATTAAAGTATGAAAACTTGGCATGGTAACGATTTACACATTAAGTTTAATCATAAATTATTGAATGTTGTTATGAATATTACCACCCTGAAATCTGTGATATTATATTCATTTATTTGATTACCAGATGTTTACAATGATACTGAACTAACTAATTTAGCAAATTACCTTTTCTCAACAGGAAAATGGGAGGTGACGTAGGAGAGCTAATGAGTGATGTACTGAAATGTCACTTCATACAGACTTTATCACCATGTTAATTAAACATTAAAAGGTAAGTACTGTTACTGTTTCTATACCTATGTACTGTTATGTTTATGTTGAAACTTAAAGCAGTGCTGAGGACAGAAATGCGGTATGATCTCCTACTATCCCTTCCTTTTACTAACAGCATTGACTTTGTCACAAATACTCTCCCATATGTCGGTTTTTCTGGTAATATTAGTTTTTGTTATAACTCTATAGCTATTTGTTAACCTTTTCCACTAGAACCTGATCACATTTCATTTTGCGCTTGCAGCTTTCTGCTCATCCAAACTCTGAAAACTCTGAAAGGTAAAATACGCTGGAATATACAGTGTTAATCATTGTTATAGTACAGAGTAGCTCTGTAAGCTATTGTCAATGAATATGTAAAAACAATAGGAGCTGATTATCTCTCTTAGCTTGGTAGACTTGTTGAAGAGGAGACAGCAGAAACCCAGTGTGTTTGCACTCTTCAGGGGCATTGGGATTAACCACTGTGTTTTACATCTGCTGTACCTTTAATTGTGTCTGCTGCTGTTGCTAATGTGGTTTTAATAGTACATAAATTACTCCATATGTTAGAGAAAAATATGAGATTCTTTCATAGCATCTTACAGTATCTTAACTTTTGAATCATGGAGACCTTTTCTTGAGTTGTTATTATACAAGTTCCAATAATTTGACTCAGTGTTGTTCTTTCTGAGCAATCTTCATCAACTGATAAAGCTCATTTGATATGATTTCAAGCTCCTGTGGTAATGCTGTTTTCTCATAGCCTGCACTTAAATCACTATGCTAACTACTGCTACTGTTTCCAAGTGCAACATAACATTTGAAACCAATCTTTTAAACCAACATGGATGTGATAATTTAAAAGTGCCCCAAAAAAACAAAACAAAAAAGACATTGTTTGATTGTATTTTGGAGCAGTACCACTCTTTACAGCAATAAGCAGAACAGTGCAGAATATTTAACGATCAAGTGAAATGTTTTCTTTGGAAGATCATAAAGATAGATCACCAAATACAAAATCAATCACTAAAAAGCAGTGCATTATGTGTTTTGTTGAGAAAGTAACCGGCATGATCAAAATCTATCACAAGCTGTATTGCATTAATATTTTGACACTTATTAGAACACCTTAAAAAATCCTCCCTTCACACAAATACCTTCATCTTGTGGAATGTTTGTGTAAATGTATATGTAGAGCACAACATGCTAAATGTCAGAGAGTGTTCCAGCAAACCACGCAGCACAGAAAGCACACATTTCCTGCTTGGACAGTTTGAATCACTCAGACACAGAATACCTGCCAGACCACATGCCCCCTTTTTCTGACTGCAACATTTTGGAGGAATACATTCATGTTAAGTTAATAATACAGGTTTTGACTTGAGATCACACCACATTATCTCACATCATTTCTAGTAGAAAAGTATGGTCGTATAACTTCGACAGGGTTATTTAAGGGCAAATGTACAGCATAGATTTAAATTCTGTTTCTGTCTTGCAGCTAGTAGAGAGTGTCCTCTTCATTTTTTTTTTTTTTTTTTTTTTTTTTTTACAAGTATACATAAACTTAGTTTCTTTACAAGGTTTGCCCTTTGGTGGGTACATAAGTGTTGCTGGAGAAATGCTTACTCTTAAATCATTTAGCACGTTTTGCAGATCAATGTTCCCCCAACTTAGGAGAAACGATGCCTATTGGATTGATGTTTCCCAGAGCAACACTCTGAGTAAATATATCTGCATTCATTGAACTGCCCTGCTCAATCACATCGCTTTGGCTGCAGCACTACAAGATAGCTTGCACCCAGAGGGAGATACTGGCAGACTTGGTGAAGCATCTTGCTGACTGCTCAAGTGCCTTTATCTGTGCATTTCCTAATGGCATAGTGCTGCCACAGACTTTTATGTTAAAAAAGAGATAATGTTCAAAGTTATTTTTTTCCCTCATGACTTAATTAGTGATAATTACTCTAAAAGAAGTGAATGTTTTCAAACTTGTCCTGACTCTTCAGTTATTCTTTTAGGTTTGATGTGACTGAAAAATTGATCCCAGTTCTGTGAAAATTAGTTGTATTTGAATCTACTGGCATCGTTTAGCTCTGTCATTAGTAGCAAGTCTTTCATTCATGTACTGCAGTTCACATGTGATTTAGATACACCTGCTAAGTAGTCCAAAAATGAACATGATTTAATCACTGTTTACAATTTTGTCTGATGCCATTTAAAGGATTCAATCCAAGCATTGCTGTACTTTGCAGTAAGTTTCCAGGAAAAATCAGTGCTTCACCTGATAAGCCCTCCAAAATAAGATGACCTCTAGACATCTACTGTATATCTTCTGCTGTCATTTGACAAGTTATCAATGGGTCCTTGTAAGGAGGAAAAAACAAGTAGACCATTATAATGCATATATACTTCCACTTATTTAATGGCTCCTCTTGTTCCAAGGTCCCTGCCAAAAAAAGGGTGATGCCATCTGTTTTAAATTAGCACTGGCCAGGAAGGAAGTGTTTGACAGTGTTGTTTAAATCAATCAGATGGGAGATGGAAGGGGTCTCATTATGGTTATGCTGATCCTGGGAATCAATCATGAACCAGCAGATGTTCCCAAAAAAACATTTTTGTCTTAATTTTGGTCCTGACATCATCCCACAGCTCTTAGCTTCTTATCTAAAAAGGTAAAAAAAAAAAAAAGCACTGAACACTGCACGTGTTTATTTTCCATTCTGCCTGATGTCTGAATTTGCATCAGCTTTTTTCAAAAGTACATTACTGGCTCATTTCTCACTATCACTTCTTTTCTTCTTCTACTTTTGTGTGTGCTAACGGACAAAGCTCTAGTGACTGACTGTGTTTCTAGTAGGGAATAACGTGTGTAATTCCTGTGTATTCTGAAACCTGCGGCACAGTCTGTCCCAGTACTGGAGTGGACAAAATAACGGGGACACCTCATTACATAATGCAATCCAAGGCAACAACACCAAAAATAATGACCTTAAAATCGAGGCTATACAGCTGAATCAACATCTGTGTCAATAAAAATAACAAAAATGCCTCAAACCATCAACGTGTACAAGGGTGAGAAAGTATGTTGGATTTGAACTTCTCTCTAAAGCTGTTTATGCTTCATACAACTGCTTCTCTCACTTTTCATCTGCACAGTTGTGTGCCACACAATAAATGCCCTGGAGGTGAAACTGTGCACCATTATTTCCATTTGTATGATTCATCACTCCATCTCTATAACGGCAGGCTTTTTGTCCCATCTTTGAGTGTGACATGTATTCAAAGCATTTAAAAACACTTTAGCTTTTAGACATGATGATTACACGTTCGGACTGAGCTGTCACTTTTTCAAACTAATTCTAACACATAAGAGGCTGCAGCCATGCTAGCTGCACTGAGAGGTTGTACTTAAATGCAGTGTGGTACTTTGAGCTAAATGCTCACATCAGCACTTGAACATCCTTACAGTGACAATGCTATCATGTTGATGTGTAGCAGGTATAATGGGTTAGGGTTAGCATGACAACATTTGCTAATCAGCATTATACAGTGCAGCTGAGGCTGGTAAGAATGGGATTAGTTTTGCAGGTATATTAAATACACAGACACATTTCCACACATTAGTTCTCAGACTGATTGGTATCACGATTACACATTCACCACGGCTCACTAATTTTGTCCATGTTGCATTAATGAAAAGAACAACAATATCCTAGAGGACATGCAATGGATCAGGCAGTCCCTCCGTACAAGGCACGACCAGGAGTAGAGTGTAGTTTGCCACTAGGTAGCGTATGCCTACACTTTGGTGAAAATAATGTTGGGACTGAAAAGGGGGAAATTTGCCACCATGGAAGAAATCCAGAAAAACAGGAGGTTCTGGACACTGTGATAAAAGATAACAATGCATTCCAGGAATGAGAGATAAACTTGGACAAATGTATTGTATCTCAAGGAGAGCACTCCGAAAGGTACAACAGCAAGATTTATAATGACAATTCCGGAAATTTCTTTCTTCATACATTGAGCATTATCTTTGAAAAGGTCATTGCAAAAATTGCATCTTTGTCCTACATTGGAGCAATAATTGATTTCGTGACAGAGTTTATTTCAAACACATTGAACCCTTATGATTCATAAATACTATAAAATAAAAATATGAAGTGCAAGGCCACTGCATTTTCATTTGATTCAGATTCGATTGTCAAATGTCCCTGTTATTTTGTCCAACCATTATACATTCATACAAAGGTAGACTCAGCATCCTTCACATGAAAAACAACTCTGTAAATTTAAAATAGTGAGCCCAACATGCATGACACAAGATTAAACCACCCCCCTCCATCCTACCAAAGCGCACGCGCACACACACACACACACACACACACACACACACACACACACAAACACACACGCATTACAACAACAGTGTGCACAACCATGTGCTTCTACACATACACACATATACACAGGGCTTTGGATGAAAACTAATAAAAAGCTTGGCAGAAGAGTAATGTTTTGAACCTACTCTTTAAAATGATAAAATTATGAGCACACCTCAGGTCATCTGGCAGGCTGTTCCACGGTTTCGGGGCAAAGTGACTAAAAGCAGCTTCACCAGATTTTCATTCTATTCTTGGATCAACGGAAATTCCTCTACCAGAATATCAGAGTGGTACTGCAGCTGATGAACAGTGAGAAAGTGAGAAATGTATTGTGGTGCCAGGTCATTCAATGGTTTCTAAACCAGAAGTACAATCTTAAAGTAAATTCAGGAGGCTCAAAGGGAGCCAATGTAAAGGTCTAAGCATAGAAATGATGTGCTCAGCACTTTGTGTTGTAGGCTCTGCTGCATCCCTACAGTCTTCCCAGGGAGACTAGAGAGAAGGGGTTTTAAATAATCTAACAAGCTGGACATCAGTGCATGTGTACAAATAAAAAATAAAATGAACTATGGAGTTGCAGAAACTTTTTGGACTTCCCATTTTTAATGCCATCAGTCAGCATTGTCACGGTACTTACATTATTGTTCTGACATTATACACCAGTGGGGCTTTCATATTTGGTGCCTGCAACCATTCCTCAGGATAAGACTGGAGGATGTCATCTTGCAATACACTAACCACATCAGACTGTGGCATCCTCAGGGGAAAGGTAAACTTCACTGGAATAGAATATGTGATCTACATGCCTGATGATTCACCGTGACAGGTGTTCTGTGGTCAATCCTGCACTGCTATACTCTCAGAAAAACACTTCAAAAGTTCTTCTCCCGCTCCATTGGCTCAACAACCTTTGATTGAAGTTGAAGGGTGAAAGACCACTCCTCTGTTTCAGGGCCTTGAGGTATTCTCCAGCTTTGAGAGAGAGAGAGAGGGGGAGATGGAGAACTGAAGAAGACTGATTTATATGGTACTGTACTGCAGCTATAATTAAGTAATAGCCGAGGGAAGCAATATGTTCAGAGGATGTGCTTGTAGTTTTGTCAGTTATATAGGATCTTTGCAGCTTTCTACCTTTAAACGGTGGAATAGTATTGCTCTCAATTCATGGCCTGCATGATGATTAGATGTTTCATTGTTCATTTTTAAATGGATTTTTGAAAATGTGTCATTCAAGGGGAATCCTAGCAGTAAACAGTTTCATTGTTATCTAATATTATAAGCTTCATCATAATATGTTTTTATAACCTTATACCTCATTGATATTAACATCCTAAACTGATTTTAAAACTGTTGTCTTTTGTTGATTTTGTCTATGATATTTTTTACCTTGTCTGCTTTCTGAAAAGACTGGATCAATCTTTTGTTTATATGATTCAGATTTCTTGTTCTTTAGTTCTGGTTTTCTAATTAATCTTAGTGTCACACATTGAATGCCTGTCTCAGATTTCATAAAGGTTGGTGGTTGGGGCAGCTGTGGTTCAGGAGGTAGAGCAGGTCGTCCACTTATCAAGAGATCATTAATTTGATTCCCAGCTCCTCTAGTCCACATGTCAAAGTGTCCTTGGGCAAGATACTGAATGCAGGATTGCTCCTGTAGCCTGTGCCATTGGTTTGTGGGTGTATGTGAATGATTAGAAAAACTTCACCTGATGATCAGGTTGGCATCTTGCATGGCAGCCTCTAATTTGTTTATGAATGTGTGTCAATGGGTGAATGTGGCTTGTAGTGTAAAGTGTTGTAAGTGGTCAGAAGACCATAAAGACGCCATATAAATGCAGTCCATTCCATTTGGACTGTGTAAACTCTTGGGACAACAATCGAACTAAGTCCAGGACTTAATTGTTCTGTCCCTGACGAAGTCTGATACATTGTATTTAAAAAAAAAAAAAGTTTAATCATTTTGATGTAGCAAATGTAGTAATCTTACAGCAAAACAAAAGACTTCAGTTACTTAGGGTTAGACAAAGTGACAATGTGAGTTTTATGACTTTAATGATTAAAATGACATTCGCCAGTTGACACTGATGCCCCAACATGACCGAAAATAAATGGAACGTATTCACCCAAGTCTTCACCCCAGTGTTCCTCCATCTACATTTACGGTGTGTGTTTAATATAGTCCACATTTTTCGTCAGCATTTAATCTCTGTTTACCCCCTCTCGGCTTCTGCTCCACGCCTGACTGTCCTAGAAGATGGTTCCCTCTGTCAGACTATGTCTGCAGTTTCTGCCATGTTTGTTTTTTAATGAGTTGTTCCCTCTTTATAATGATCTAATGTTGGTGTTTTGTTGTCCTGAATTAATTCAACTGTATTAATTCAACATACTGGTTTTGTGAGGGCTGTTGAGGATGTGATTAAGGGTTTTACTTGTTTAATTTGACTTGCTGCAAACTAAACTAGGAATATATTTACGATTTGGATAAGGCTTTGGTGACTTTAATGCTGGCTACATGGTTGTTGTCATTGTCCTTGTCCTTGGATGTTTTGTTCAGCCAATCAGGTGTCAGGGGACACAAGTCTAAAGTTGATGCAGTCAAAAACAGGTTAACATTTTGAAACACAATACCTACCTGTGCTGTGTGTACACTCCTAGGTTTTTGAAACTTTCCATTCTTCAATATTGTACTTGAATACACCTGCAATTTACATTAAAAAAACATTAATTAAGCCTTTTATTGCTCATATCTACATTACAATGGTGTTATAGTATATTTCAAATATTGTCAACAAATCATATATGAAGAGATAATGATAACAATACATCAGCACTGCTATCTGTGTCTACCTTGTCTGAGGCAGCCTATTAGTCCCTGTGGTACATACCGTGCACATTTCCAGGTCTATATTTAAAGTCTATTCTGGGGCTTTACACGCCTGTCTTTACAGTTCAAAACTCCTTACTTATCTCACACTTTAGTTCTCAGTTCAGCATCTGTCTGAAACAGGCCGTTTTAGCTCCTGTCTCTTTAAGTGCCGCTCCTGCTCAGCGGGAGCTAGTTCTTATTGGTTAACTTCTAGAAGCTCCCTTTCAGCAGACTTCTGGGTGCTACAGAAGCTAAATAAACAAGTGATTGGATTTTACATCTTTTTCTGATTCTTTACTTAAAATGGAAACTTCTCAAATATATCCATATATGTTCAAGCCCAATCCAATCAGAAATATATAAGTGGATAAAATGAACAACCCATGGAAAAACCTCAGCAATAAAAGCTGCAGACTGTTTGTGGGCATGCCTAATAAATCTGATGTTATCACGAGGAGGAAGTAGAGGTAACTTTGTAAACAAAATGTTCAGAGCAGGCCGAAGCCCTGGCTTTTGGGACCATTTTTACATATATTTTTTAACATGTTTACATTTACTTCAATATTTTTGTCGATGTTTAGACATGGACATCAGACATAATAACTGTATAAAAATAACAGAAAATCACAAAAGCATATACTGTCCCCTTTAAAGAACACATACAGAGACAATCACTGTTGCCTTTTTGTCCCGCTGCCCAAGGAGGAAGCAGTACATTTTCTGAATGACTAGCGCCCAGTTGTTCTAACCCCCATAATCACCAAGTGTTTCAAAAGAATGATTCTCTCCCACATCAAGGCTGCCATCCCTGCTCATCTTGATAAACATCAGTTCGCCCATCAAACCAATAGATCAACATATGATACAGTTCTTCACACATCCCTTACACATCTATAACAGCAGAACACATACGTAAGGATGCTGTTTGTTGATTTTAGTTCAGCATTTAATACAATAATCTCCCACCAGATGGTCCAAAAACTGAGTTACCTGCAGGGCTTACACAGTTTACTAGGCTCATGGATACTGGATTTTCTATGCAACAGACCCAAAAATGTCAAGATTGGAAGTCACACCTTCTCAACTCTAATCCTGAACTCAGGAGCACTGCAGGGGTGTGTTCTCAGCCCCCTTCTCTGTGCCCTTTTAAACATGACTGTTCTCACATTTACCAAGCAACAATGAAACAGCCTACAGTGAGGTTCAACACCTGGCTAAGTGGTATTCCCATAACAGCCTGGACCTCAACACCACAAAAACTAAGGAGTTGATAATAGCCTTTAGAAGGCAAATTGTCCAGGGAGTCTACATCACAGCAGACCTCATGTGGTCTGTAATCTCTCACCAAGTGAAGAAGACCCAGCAGAGACGTTACTTCCTTAGGAAGTTGAAACAGGCCCACCTCCCACAACAGCTGCTGGTAAATTTTTACTGTGCCATCATCGAGAGCCTCCAAAGCTACTGCTGCACAGTATGGCACGTCAGCTGTACTGTGGAAGACTGGAGCGATCTGCCATGGGTGGTGAAGGCAGCTCAGCATGTGACTAGGACTAGACTACCACCTCTGGAGGACATTTACACTGGCTGACTACAAAATAACAATCATAAAAGACCCAACCCGCCTTGACCCTGTCTGTTTGCCCCCCTCCCACCTGGAAGAAGATACAGGACAATGAAAAGCGAAACAAACAGACTAAAAGACTTCCCTCCAAGAACTGTAACTTCTGTTTACCTCCCATTGCTAAAGACTGAAGAAGACTGACTGCTGTGTGCAATAACCCCACTGACCCCACCCCCCACCTCCTACACACACTACACACTTTGTGGACTTACTAGAGACTCATATTACACGTGTTGCATTATTGCACACATCAGTTGTCATAAACCACTCTATTCTTTAGGTCACCTTGTCTGTATATATTTTGTTTTCATTTATTTATGTTTTATTTGCTTTTAAGGAGCTGTTAAACAGATTCCAAAGAACAATGACAATGAAGATCTCATCTGATCTAAAGGTGTTTCACCACAGAGTTTCTCTGACAGATGTTTCACTGTAACAAATAATTAGTGTTGACATCCTTAAAAACACTACCACTGACTAATCACATCAAATAAGTTACAGGAGTCAGCTATCCATTTGGCAGTTAGGTTAATTAGATGTTAATTATAAATATATATTTTTAAATCCAGGCATATCTGGAGCTGTTATCCATGCTGTTGAGCACACACACAAGCACATTCATCTTAGTTATTCTCTATTTGCTGGATGATCACAGATGAACTTTTTTTAAATTAAAGAAGGGATTTATCTGTGGCGGTAGTGGGTGGACAACTGATATAAGGATTATCAGCTTGACATGTTGTGAAAAATTAAGTAAAGGGTGGTGGAAATGTGTTAAATGTTTGCAAAGGGGTAAAAAAAAAATCCCAAATTCATAGCACTGCAATGCCAAATGTGATGCTCAAATTAATATAATGAGGCTATAATGAGCACAGTTTTAGATAATAATAATACGTTCACAACAGAAACAGTCAGATTTGGGCATTGAACTGAACCCTTGTCTCTAACTTTGGTTAAATTTAGCCCTGACCTACAGCATAAGTCTTGTTTTTCTGAGATAAAAAGACAATGAGAGACTCAGAGGTCAAATAAATACTTGAATTTCCTGTTGTTTTCTGTTCAAAAGCTCTGTGTGACATGAGGTAATGACCAGTCGTTCCTTACACATTATCTTCCATTGGTCCAGGCATCACATAATACTGTGCCAAGACGTAGCTCACCTGGTTGTGTCACACTTGCTGTACAGTATATGAAGGTGCATTATGGGCAATAACTAAGTCTCCACTATAATGTTATTTCTCCATCTTTTCAAGCAATTTATTTTTATTCTTTCATGCTTGACAATCATTTTGTTGTGGTTGCCTAACAGTGCAGTACTACGCTATGTGTGGGAGACTTTCCCCACTCATTAAATTTCAAGACTCGGGGCACATACAGAGACAGAATTTCTTTACTGTCAGTGTGTGTGTATGTGTAAGTCAGTATGTAAGTATGTGAGCAAATACAAACTATGCAGTATTAGCATTTTTGTCAAGAATTAAAGGATAGGTTCATACATTTTCAAGTCTGTCCTAAAACAATAGCCAGCTGTCCAAATGAATGCTGACCATTGACATATGTTTTTCTTGCCATAATCATTCCTCCTGTTAATACAGACCATTAAGATCCCTTCATAACAATGTAAGTGATGGTGGGAAAAGCCACAGTCCTAATTTGCAAAAATGTATTTAAAAGTTTATTTGAAGCTAATACGAGGCTTTTGGTTTTCAGAATTAGTCAAACAAACTAAAAAGCTGTCAAATTCACTGTCTTTTTAGTTCCAAATTCCTTCTTTTTGTTACAACCCATCTACTATATCTACTTTATTTGATTAATTCATACAGCTGAAGCCTCATATTATCTTCAGAAATTCTATTAAATGAATTTGGAGGACGTCTAATGATCAATATGAACACGAATGATCAAAAGAAGTAAAACATTGTTCAGTGTTCATTTGGGAACCTGATATTGTCTTAAGAATAATTGTGAACATATCTTTAAGCACATTTATTTAAGCACAAATATTTACTTTAAATTAATCAGTTTCAACGTGCCACCTAAAGAAGACATGTCATCAGTGAAAAAACTGATTATATGCCATAAACGTAAATTGGTGAAGGTGTGGCCCATGATTTTAATGACCCTCTCATGTTCAGATAATTACTGATGATTTCCATTCATCATTTATGAATTTTCAATGGCTTTTGCACTGTTGCTTTTTCAGATGAATGGCACTGAACTGTGTTTAAAGAATCCTCTGTTCCTAAGCTAATTTAGCCTGCTCAAAGCTGGAATGTACTTTTAACATTAAGCTTTTGCTGTCAGACATGAACAAGAGAGTAAACACGGCACAAAGGCCTGTGGATAACAACACTATATTCAGCTTAACCAGATATTAAAGGATGACACACACATACACACACACACACACACACACACGAGGAGCATGACATGGTAACATGGAGAGCCAAATAGCAGCTTGCAGCTAGTTAGTGGAATAACTTTTTCAAACAGACAAAAAGTGAATGTGTCAATTAAAACATTGTATATCAGATTCATTTGTGGATAGTCTCATATGTAGAAAAATGTTAAAAAAAATATTTTTCTTATTATTCAAAAAACACTGCTGAATTAAAGCTCCATCCTCAATCTCTAACCAAATCTACAGTAAGTCTGGAACATGAACAATGTTTGTCTTCAATCATGATATAAGAATTATATTTTATTTTGTTTTCAATCTCGTGCAGTCCACAATATTCACAGTGAGATGCTAAGAGCATCCCAAGTCCAATTTGATTTTGCAACAAAATGCATGATCATAGGTACTGTACATCTTGAAGTTATATTTTGCTGTAATTACTGTTATCAGTATTACTGATGCTCAAATATGACTTGTTTTGTGAAAGGGATTGCTTGTGGTGATGAACCCACAGATAATTATTCCCTGTTCTCCTCAGCTCTACAGAGCGTTGTTATGTCCTTCAACTCTCACTGTTTCAGTTTTACAGCCCACAGCTTTACTGCTTTGGTTTGCTCTAACCTCTCATTTGCACAGAAAGTTGTGTTTAAAAAAAAAGAAGAAAATCTAAAATGATATCTGTACACAGCCTGCACAGCACCAACAAACAGGCAGATACAATTAGCAACTAGCTGGTGAAGACAGTGTAGCATTTAGATGCTAAAAGCCAGATATTTACCACAGGAGCTGGTGGAGACCAAAAAAGGAATATTGCTTTGTATTTGCTGGGTGTATAAACACACAACTGCAAACAAGTTCAACATACAGTGTGTCAGCTGCACCCAGGTGACCCACAAAATCAGTTATTGCTAGTAGTGATGTCATCAGCTCAGTATTACCTCACATTTTGTTGTGTTTGCATCACAGCAATAGGAGTCACGAAACAGAGATGTTAGCTTAAAACCGACACATCCTATGAGCAAAAACTGAGTTGGGAAAGAAGCAGAAGTATGAAGTAGAGTGGGGACACTTGCAATTAAGGCTAACTGGTTTGAGAGGGACAGAAAAGTAGCAGCTGGTGATGCACTCATAAATGCATTTAATTCAGTAGGATCTCATTAAGTTATTTTATTTTGACATATTGTGAACAACAGGAAAGGTTGAAGAGATATGTGAGGACACTTTGGCAATTATAAACCCCATTTTGCAATGGCCCTCACACCATGAGCCATACAGCAATGACCCCCCAATGGTGGAAGTGGTGGTGGTGAAGGAGTTAAGAGCTATACAGATTAAGATCTGGATGGATGGGTGCTTCAATTGATGAACTCAGTTGCAGCACACATGGACAGCTGGTTCTGATAGAACTGGTGGGGCAGGCTGGAGGTGGGTCACGCTGATCTGACACTGAATTGACAGCTGACAGCAGCAGTGAAAGGAAGAGTTTTAAATTTAAATTAGATGATTGGTTAACAGAGGTTGTGGCAGAATCTGAGTCATGTGTGATGGAGCGAAAAGAGGGAATCAGAGAGAAAATGTAAATTAAATAGAGTAAAAATTAACATAGTCTTCCTGATTGAGCTTTCACTAAGCTTCATATGAATATATGTATAGACAAGTAAATTCTACAGCTACTGAGTTACCTTATAACTTCTCTCCATGCTGGTAAATCCTCTGGTGTAAATGATCTGTTCCATATTAATAGGAGCTCTTTCTTGCCTGAGCCACTTCCTGCCAGCTGCCAGTCTTCTTAGCAATTAATTTGATTCCATTTGTGTTGAAGAAGTGTTTGGGCAGGAGACTAGAGACACAACAGTAGGGAAAGGCAACGGCTTCCGACAACAGGCCCTTTGAAGTTGTCGGTGCCCTTTAAAATAATTATGAAAAGAGAGGAATGAAAACATGAGGCACATGCTGCTACACCTCAAAGACAATCTGTGATGAACCTGATATACTGGGGGGTGATCTGTTTCCCTTTAATAATTTTTAATGATATTTCAATCAAGCAAAATCTCAGTCGCCCTGGAATCTTAAATATACGTACTGTATATCTCAAAGCTTTGTGCACCCTTGGAGACAAATGAGACAAATTATTAAAAAAAACAAAAAAAACTAGTAGCAACATGTCTTGAAAATTCCCACAGTCATTGAAATTCAATGAAATGCACCTACTGCAATGACAACGCTAGCAGTGAAAGTAGATCATTTGTAGTTATTAATATAGAACACAGTGGGTGTATACAGTATGTAAATATGTATCTAGTCAGTGATCACTTCATTTGCTGACACACCCCAGAGTACTCTTTTACATCATTACAGTAAGGAATTAAACCTCCCAGAGTACTCTTTTACATCATTGCAGCAAGGAATTACACCTTTAGAAGTCAGCAAAAACAAGATACCCTCCCCTGTAGAGCTTTTGACCACTAGTAGTGCTGTGGAGCAATTTTTTCAAAGGTGGTTTATTTCATGTTTCCACGTGAATGATGTTGTACATGTGTTGGCAAGTAGGTGACGCCAATGGTTTCCTACAACATGGGTTGACACCATTCCACTGATCTACAGTCGGTGGTAATAACTCCATCAGAAGTGCTTGTCGGATGGTCTAATAGCTTCAGAAATCCACTGTTCCCCACACCTATCAGATGTCAGTTTGGCGTGGCTGTGTAGGACTACCTCTGTAGCTGATGATCAGACACTCATATCTATTTACATTGTGATCAGCCAACTTTGTGGTGATGAGAACTGACAAGTGAGTGCAACATTAGTGTGGCCATTTTGAAGTAAAGTGTCAACATGTTTGACTTAAATATATTTTTAAATGGCTTTGCATATATTTTTGAGGAAGGACGCATCCAACACATTCATGTTGAACATAAACATGTTTGTTTACCAGAAAACTCCACAAGGTGCACACAGTTCAAGGTGATGTGATTATAGTAATATGATCCTTTTTAACCACTTAACACACGCCCCTGTTTTTTATGCTGTTAGCCTAAACGACATGCCCAAGTTGTGAGCAGCACAGATCCCACATAGTTTGAGACTCAGAGATGTGTCTGGTATCATTGGAAAGGAAACACTCTCAGGATTCTTGTAAAAGTGTGTGATTCTGTGACTTACTGACAAAGAGTGGCAGAGGTTACAATGATGGGGTTGTTTACTCGCCCATAGGTTTGCCTTTACAATGACATGTGTACAGACATTCAGGGACCTCTCAGCAGGATATAGACATAATGAGGCCACAGCCACATGTCTTGGCTTCATGCAGTCCAAATTTGGAGTCAAAAGACCAAAAGATGAATTTTTCTGAATTATTTTTCAACAGGTATGTCCATGCGTTTTCCTCAGGTCCTTTTTGGAGACTCCAAATGGACACTTGGTTACCAAAGCTGTATAACCACAATCAAACACCTATAACTTCACATCCCCTTTGCCTACAATCAAAATCTTGGTCTCTAATGAAAGCTGACGCCATGTTATTATTATTATTATTATTATTATTACATATAACCATATTTTTTTGTTTGGCCATATCTATCTATCTATCTATCTGTTTATTTTGGTATAAGTCATATGTCAAGTCGAAGGCGTAATGATATATGGTTCAACTCTTTTACGCACAGGGCAGCCAAACCTGACTATTGGCTAAAAGTTATCGACTTCATTTCACCGAATATTTCCATAGGCTAGAACAGCAGTCAATCAAAGCCATGTCGTCATTGTTGTCGGTCACATGTCCTCATTGGCTTTGTCTCTGCCGCATGTACTGCCTAAACCTAAACACCGATTGGCTTGTGTGTGGTGTCGTCAGAAGCAGAAGAGGCTCACGGTCGTAAACATCTAGTCACGTGTACTCTGAGACGGACGTGCAGGTCAGGAAATGACGTAAACGGACCGTATATTGTTTGTTATTTGTGTTATTACGTTACGTGTTGGACTAAATTCATGGACATATTGAGGAAAGTATTTCGGTTTTATGGAAACGGATTTCATATTTCACAAGAATGGATACTTGGCGAGCTGTACAGAAAGTGCTGAGTCATAAGATGATCGTTGTGGATAAAGGGAAGACTTTGAAGGTATGTAGGCATTATAGCTTTTCTCACTTAGCTCAGGGGCTAGCCGAGCTAATCGCTAATACTATTACGGCTGTGAGCAACCATATAAGTCGTGAGTGGTCTTGAATGAATCAGAACAATCTAAGCTTTCCAACAATGTACGGCATGAATATATATGTTTAAGGGTTGGTGTTTAAAACATTCAGAAGAACTTGTGGCTACCTCCTAACATCCGTCCCGTCCCGTAGACGGAACAGCGTGCGTTAAGTGGTTAAAATCAGTCAGTAACCTATCAATGTCATATATCATATATCATATTGTTTGTTTTCTTGTCCAAATATCACTGTGCAGTAAACAAACAGAAGAGGAAACAGGACAAATGTGTTTCATCCCTCAGTAAATTGTTACACAAATGGAACTAATCCACTCACAGGTTGAGCAGACATGTAGCCTACGGTAGATGTATGTTTATACTGTGATTGTAATGGCTGCACTAATTTGGTAAAGTTATTTCCAACTGTAGTCATCAGTGTATTGCCTCAGATTTATGTGCAACTGTGCACATATATATAGTTACTTCATTTACATTTACATTTATCTACATACAGACACATTTATAAACAATGATTGTCACTGAAGCTTAATTACAACTTTGCTAATGCTGCTTACATCTTAAATATTCATCTGCAGCAACTGTAGCTGGTCCAACCTTATTTTCTTGCTCTAAAGTTCGTCTGTTGCTGATTATTATAATTACTACATGTGTAAACTCAACACACAAATGTAATCTGTGTAGATAGCATAGTAACACATACTAAGCATAATAACAGAAGTGTGAGCATGAATTAAAGTGTCATTACATACTTAGCTCATTTATTTATTTTTAAATATATTATCTTTTTAGAGAAGTATAATAAGGTTTCACACACAAAAAATAATAAATGGCTTGAGAACAATTTGTAAAGTGGCATTAAACACCCTATTTTGCAATATTAAGGTAAAACAAACAAATAATAAAATCCTGAAAGCTGCTCTACCACGGAATCAAGGGAAGCTAATTGAGAAAAGCAATTCATTTAGCTGATTTAAAGTTTCATAGCAAATTTAATTACCACTCAAGTTTTCCTCATTTCACACAACCAGAGACATAATTCTCAAAGTTAAACACTGCGTCATAGTTTTTTTTTTCTCTCTCTCCCTAACAAAGCTAATTATCCACCGCTTTCTCCTCCTCCCTCTCTTCTCCTCCATCCTCTGGCTTACCTTACTTCTCCGCTCCACGGCTCTTCTTGTTCACTGCAGCCAATTTAAAATCAGCTTAATCCTGGAGAGAATGCTGTTGCTGCCTCCAGTTGCATTCCTCTGATTGATGTCTGGCAAGATCACATCTAATGTTGGATGTCCGTGTGATTGACACTATGCAGGTGTGAGCCTACAAATGATAGAGGATGCAAAAAGCACAGAGGGGTTTACATTGTGTCCACTGCCTGCTCAGAAATTAGAACCATGTGTCAAGGCTGCAAAACTAGCAAGGATTGGAACTGTTACATGGTGAAAGAAAAAGCTATTAGCAAGCCCAATCCAAGACAGCTCCTTCAAAGAATAAATAATAATAACACAAGGCTTTAAGTGGTACATGTAGTCTGAGGGTATCATCCGATAAGCAAAGTTAACTAACTGGGATTTGAAATACAGACAATAAATCATGTAACATTTGGTGCAGGTTTCTGAAGAAGGAGTGGTGGTCTAAAGGTGAGAGAAGCCAGCCTGTGACCAGAAGGTTCATTGTCGGTTCAATCCTTAGACTAACAGGATAGATCTGGGTGAAGTGAAAAAGCAGCACTTGCCCCTCCCTCATTACGACCACTGTAGTGTCTTTGAGCAAGGCCCTTAACCCCAACTGCTCCAGTGAAGCTGCCCAGTGTCTGGCAACTCAAATGAATGTGATCAGGGTGTTTCTGCAAAAGGAAGGCTTCCTGTTAGTGCGATTGAACTGAATAAATAAAGATTAAAACACATTTGAACTTAAAAAAGAGTGGAAAACCTGGAAATTAAAAAATATAAAAAAATAAATATTACAAAAATGTTTTTATACTTAGCATAGGTGGAAAAGTCAGTGTACAGGTATCAATATAAATGTGTCACATTGCAATGTACACTGACTTTACAAATGTGATTTTGATTAGTTTGACTGCTTTAAAATCTCTTGTTTCTTCTTCTTTTTTATCTTTTTTGTTGAAACTCATTCAACATACTCTGTGCGCACTGTCTTTCTAGTTCATCATAAAGACACCTGTTGAATCTGATGGCCATTATTTTTTTCAAGATATTTGTTTTCTTCCCAGTATTGAAGCTTTCCACATTCACACCTAGGTGGTGTAACATGGAAAGAATTTTGTCCTATCAGCCCACTGGTTTGATCTGGTCTCTGGGCATCTCCAGCAAATTCCACTATCACATGTCTTCACATGTTCTTGTGTTAGTTATTACAGTGCAAAATAATGAGAATATGAATTCATTTAACTGTCCTCCGTGTGCATTAATTTTGTTGCATAGTTGCCATGTTGGACATTTTTGTTTTTGTTGGTTTTGTTACATCTGGTAGTATAGTTGGTACACAAATGAAGACTGTAGAAAGTATACTCACAGCATGCATGGTGCCTAACAAGTTACTGCTTGTTTGTTGTGTGTAACTGCTATGGCAGAAAGAAGTACCTCTAGCCTGCCTGAATGAAAACATAATACAGAAAGACTGCAGTGACACATGGCTCCACAGATAACAGCCCTAAGGTTCACAGGAATATTCACAAAAGTAGCCTTGTGAGGGTTTTTTTTGGACTATCTGCACTAAAGTCAGAACTTAGTTTTCTAAAACTGTTCTCCTGACTGTATTGACTCCATTCTGGTGCTTTCTCTATTTTTTCCACTTCAAACATGCTTTCCCTGTTTTACTCTTGAAATTGCTTGTATAGCTTGACAATAAAATCTAAAATATATAATTTTAAGTTTGACTTTTATAACTTCTGAAAAGCTCAGTGCCGTCTTCAACAATATAGATCAAGCATTTACTGCTACAATGTGCATTTTTTAAACTTTTTTTTTTATTGTAAAATACTAGTCTTTCCCTCCTTTTCCTTAAACTGGTCTGACATCCACGAACATTGTCACTCATCTTGATGAGCTGCCTCAAAACAGCATCTTGCTTGAGGCTGAGGTAGGCAACATTTGTAAAAACAACAACAACAAAAAAAAAGGCCACAAATAATTCATTTTTAAAGAGTCCCAGCATTTTCTCATGTTTTCGTTGGCCTTTTCCTGCTTATCTTTCAGTCTTTATGATAAATTTCTTGCCATTCACTGTCCAAAGCATTTGTACGGTATCTTTAAAGGGCATTTCACGGCAATCGGAGAACTTCTGTAAATAAAAACAGGGATGTGAATAAAGTAAAAAATGCTGTATTTATATAGCTTAAACTAATGATTCCAGGTCTTCACATTTACTTAGCTAAAGCAGTTTTCAACCTAATTTTGTGTTTCACAATGACATTAAAAAACATCTTGTAGTATGCAACAAATTGTGTTTGTTAGGTCAGTAGTGCCGGCACACTTCTTTTTAGCCAGGAGGTATATGTGAATTAAACTGACATAATGGGATCTCTCAGGGCAAAGTTTACAGTCTTGGGCCACATTTACTTAAGGCTGGTTTCAGTTGGATGGAAACATTTTTTGTCATCTATGGTCTCTGCAGCTGTATTATCAATGTAAATCCTGTTAAGAGAATGTGCATACAGAGCCACAAATGATGATTTAATCCTACAGTAAGTGTTCCTGGATGATGCTGTGAGTCCCACTGTGAATGTTAAATGAAGTCTCAATGCTATCTTAAATTAGGCTCCATGCCAAGCATCTAGTGGCCAGACAGTTTTTCCACACTCTCACCAGAAAATGTGTATTTGGGCAGATGCCGTGAGTGTGTGCATGAATAAACCCAGCATTTCTAATGATGCCTGTGCTCTTGGCTGGAGAGCTGTTTATGCTGCAGTGGGTGGTTTTGTGTCAACCAGTCTGACATAAGAATCATACTGAATTCTAATCTACTACATAAAAGCTTTGCAATATTGTCTGACTGCGACAGGGGGAAATCAGAGCCTGCAGGATTGAAGTATTCACACTTGTAGAAAAATTGACATCTGTGAAGTTTTAAATAATAAGGCAGTGCAAATATAAACTTTTCTTTAATAATCTGCCACCCATGAATATAATCAACTCCCACAGCTTGCTAAAAGCCCACAAACATTTCTATTATAAACATGAACCCACAGTGAAAGTGTGTGAAAAATGACAACAAATATTTCTAATACAAGTACAGTAACATTAAAGTTGCTTTAAATATGAAGCACTTTTGTGTTTTGTTTAAGCCCGTTTTACTTTAGACCCAAAAACCCCTTTCGAAAACCGAAAGATCAGATAAGACAGTGACAGTGTTCTAATGACATTTTGAAGATGACATTTGGAGCCGAGAATATTAACATCAACGAGAGCAGTGGGGAATGTTGCAACATTAACATTCGCATTTTTCAATATCTGGCTTCTGACGTTGATGAGCTTTCACAAAAAAAAAAAAAAAATAGAAGACCAAGCATCATATTGTAGTGGTTTGTGTTTCATTTCCTTATTATGCATTTTTTTTATTGCTTGTCTCAAAGTAACTCTGCCTGTGCCTTGCTGCTTTGAGACAAGAAAATCCCACCAGGGATGATATATGACTGATGGGAAAATCCTGCTTTTTATGCTTTTACCGGATACAACTGTTGTCCATCTACAGTATCAGAAATACAATACATAGGAGCAAAGCGAAATATGGAACTTGATCTTAATCTGCTTTGTCTTTAAAGGACTGTTTTTGCATGTTTTAGCAGATTTAATTGTATCAGGGTACTCTCTATGATTGCTGTTTTTTATGATTGAAACCCAAGTGGGCTAATGTCTTTTACTGATTTACTCCATAGTGTTACAATGAAGCTGTGCAGAAGACTCAGTTGTCCTTGATTAATGTTATAGTAAAGGAAGCAGCATTTATCCATTTCCTCGGCTCTCTCTGTAAATGAGTATTGCATGGGTGCAGTATAATTTCTGGAGGTGGATTTTCAATTACATTATCTACAGCTTTCTTTGTGTGCATTTCTTTGGAGAAGTAAATGTGTAAATGCCTACAGCTCTCTGTGAGGAGTATTTAACAGTTGTGGTCCATCACTGACACCATGTGCTTCATGCCTGTGGGAAATGTTCCGACTTTGGCATGTCAAGTTAAGTCAACTCTGTTTATTTATAGAGCAGATTTTAAGGCAACAAGTGTTGACCACAGTGTTTTGGAAGGCAATGTAGAATACAATTAAATAATTAAAACAAACACGATAAATAATGTATTTTAATGGAAGAAACTGGAGCACTTGAAGAACACCCAGGCACACAAGGACAACATTCACACTGAACACAGAAAGGCTCTGCTGACCAGAGAGCCAATGTGTCTCCCATGTTTAAGCAAATATAAACAATTGGTGGTTATGGAGACTTGACACCAAGCTTGGTCTGTGTAATGATGTGTGCAAATACAGTATGTGCATCTTGAATGAACACATGTATCATCTTCACTTGACCCTTCTGAAGGTGGTGAGATTCTCCAAACAGTTGCTGTTAAAAGCGATGTGCTGCTGCAGTGGATAAGGAGACTAGCAACAGAATTATCAGTCTTTATGATGGACGAACATAGACAGTTACATTATTTCTGTAAGACACATTAAGCTAGATACAGCTGGTTAACTACTTCTCAACTGATTAGAGCCAGAGCCAGCAGTAAGGCCAAATAGCTGTTTCTTATCTTGCTATAGTGCTTTTATCAGTTCAATCACAGACTCAGTCCTTAGTCACAAAGGTAACAGAACAACAAAGTTCTTGCTTTTCAAGGCTGTTCATCTTTTACAGTCTGTAGTGATGCTTCAACAGAAGATACTATATAGAGATGTACACTGGAGTTTACCTGCTTTTGTTATGATTATATACAGTATTAAAGTAAAACTGAACTCTTTGATGTTTAAAAAAATAAATAGATATTTACTAGGGCTGTCAAACGATTAATTTTTTTAATCGAGATTAATCGCCAAATTTCCATAGTTAATCACGATTAATCGCATTTTGAATTGCATGTTTAAAATCCTGTTATTTTACATTTCAAGGCAGTTTTAAGCTCATATTGTAAAGCATTTCTTACCAGAGTGTCATAACTGGGAATCAATCACAGCTCTGCTGCGACTCCCATACTCCACAATGGTACTTTGGTGGAGCTGAGGCTCGCTTGGCTGCACCTGGGTGTTTAGCTTGGAGGTGCTAACTCAAACTTGACGTACTCCGTTTGACACAGGTTGCATTTTACTTTTGACTTGTCAACTGAACCGTCTCGAAGTTTCTTAAAGTTAAACAAGCTGTTCAAAAGTCCGGTAGCTCTCTTACTTTCCATCACCGCGGTAGGTTTACTGCAGGAGGCCACTTCAAAGCATAGCGCTACAGCTGGAGGAGCCGTCTACGGGTGAGTAGAAGGGACAAAAAGGCTTGCAAAATTAAAATGCGATTAAAAAAAATTAACGCATTATGGATTGCATTAATCTAATCACGATTAACGCCTTAACGCTGACAGCCCTAATATTTACATACTGTTGTCTCCATGTTACCTGGATAGCATCAGACATTACCAGAATCTTTTAGATGTTCGCTTTTATGTGGACCATATGGTGTTGTAAGATGGCATGAGTTCATATTTAGACACACACATTTAGACATATATATCATATTTTGTTTTTTTGTATTTTATGTATTATATTTCACTTACCCGAACCTGAAAACCTGAATCTGAAAATAGTTTTAATGCATCGAGTGTAGTCCACCAAGACGTCAGTGGTAATAAATAAATTGAGAAGTAGGGACATTTTCCCATAGACTTTACAAACATACTTCCTTTTGTAGCTGTTGCAGTCCCCCAATGCTGGCAACTACAGACAGAATGCAGGTTTAAGGCACTTCTGCATTGGCTTCACCTTTCAGACCCATGTACCTATTTGTTCAAATGCAGGTTAATTGTACTGTATTACTGTAAGTTTAATGTACCCAATACAGTTGTATTCATATGAGCACAGTTTGGATAAAAGAATTTGTCATCTTGCTTTTATTGTGTTATTTTACTCCACTAGGCTGAGATGCAGAAATTGAGTCACACTGGTGATGGCACACAGATTCTTTTCTCTCAAGTAAATGCATTGGGCCAGATGCAAGAACCACTCGTACGCAAAGATTCGCTCTTAAACTATGCGTACGAGTGATTACGAGGATTTGCCGCATTCACCAATTTTCTCGTATTTTGCATTTTCTCTTAGGTACGAACAAAATTTACGAGTGATGCAGACCTGTCGTACCTGTCACACACAACCAACCTGCAGTCCTCCAAAGCAATAAAACGTGATTGTTACTGTCTAATTGTCTAATGGCAGTGTGCCAACGATATCATGTCTTTTGGGGGAAACTGCAATTTTTCCGTGTTTAGCTGTACGGTAGCTATACTACAGAGTGATGTACAGTAGTCTACTGTAGTTTATCAGCACTAAAGACACAGAGAGGTCAAGCTGTTGAACTGTTACCCTCATACTTCTTCTGCCGGCTTGTCCTGTGTTGTCATCCCGGGTGTTAGCAGGTCTGTGCTCACAGCAGTCCGGCAGCAGGTGTAACATCAGCGGTTGAGCTTCAGAGTCAACTGATATGGATTTTCTTTTTAACACCACTGTATGCTGACTACCACTACCACATGTCGATCCGCACAGGTTGAGCGTATTGTCAGTACTTTAGGGATCGCTGAGTAATGAGTTTGAACTACAGGGGTAGGCAATGAACAAGTGTATACTATGTCCCGTTCATTAAATTGCACTTCTGAATCCATAATCCTGTTGACATTACTCTGTTTGTAAAATTATTAGGTTATTTAGTATAAAAAGTAGGCTATTTAACAATTTAGGTAGATATATCAGTCATTTAAATTGACAATTGAACCTATGATATAATGAAACTACAAAGTGACTTGTCCACAGCTACTTTTCCACAGTTACAGTTACAATATAAACTGACTATTTATTAAGTAGTTTGCATATTAGTGATGGAAAATTCCCTAACAATCCCTATTGATGATCCTTATTGATCATGAGATCAATACTGACTACCCATACTCTAGACATTACAGTGGCAAGACTACCCGCGGAGTAGCCCATAACGGAAACAGCATTTCAAATGGTATTGAAAACATAATCTCACACAGTAACATCATTCCGTTACAATGAATGTCCCTAGGGAGAAAAATAAAAATGAATTGAAAAACATTTCATGAAAATCATAACAGGTGGTTAGTAAAGTTTACTCTTGGTGGGACAGTGGTGTAGTCTGTCACTTGCTGCATGTAGCTGGTTTGAGAGCAAGTGTGCATCTCATTTCTGTTGTTCAGCAGAGTAACTGTGGATCCAATTTCTGTTGCATAACTGTGTTTAATATATAATTTGGTTCTCTATTCAGTGTGGAGATGTGTGCCAAAATGCATGATGCTGCATCAAATGTATTCCTTTATACTCTGTATGGACTTATAGCATTTGATCATTAAGCCCCTTGACATTTGCCAACATGGTAAAAGTGAGAGCAGTTTGACTATTTATGTTGCTTTACATTTAGTCCAGTTCCCAATATTTGTAGCCAGAATGTGTTTATTTAAAGAAACACATATCCAGCCTTGGATTATTTGTCATTTGTCCCAAAAAGCTTGCAGCAGCTTAGTGCTGTGTTTTTATCACTGAAATATTGACATAAAGGCTTATTTATTGTTTAGGTAAACAAAGTAAGTAATTAAGTTAGCAACTTAATGCACTTATACAATACAATTAGCACAAAATAAAGTAAGACATAATTAAGTCAATTGCTTCATAATGGGGTATTAAATATAACTGATCTGAAAGCAAACTCTTCATCATGTGACATATTTGACCTTGGAAATATGTTTTCTGTCTTAAATCCAATTATGTGCTGGACTACCTGTTCCACAACCACAGGCTCACTAATGTTTTGGTGGTAATGTTTTTTTAATTGGCTGAGCTGCACAGTGAAAGCTTACATTCTCTCCCAAAGGATGTTTGTTTGTTTGTTTGAGATGGTCCATTTTTGTGCCTCAAGATGAGCTTAAATTTAACCAGATAGTTGTGAATGTCTGCTGTTATATTGCCAAGGAGAGATAAACTAAATTCATTGTACAAGGAACCCTCTATCTGGTGCATTATTAAAAATATTACTACCTCTACAGACTACAGTCAGTAAGATAGGTGCTTTTTTTAGTACAGTGTCATAAACAATAACTTTTGATTTGAAATCGAATCACCAGGCATTCTGTGTAAATAAGGTGACTACAAACATACCTGCTGTAATGTAAACATCACTAATACCTCAGGAAGTAATACACTTTGCTGTAATTGACTTAAAGCTTTTGCGCATCAAGCTTGGCGGTGCCTTTAGTGGAGCAGCTGCTGCCTTATTCAACGAGATCTGGCCACGAGAACTTGCACAATGACATCTTGTGCTAGATTTTGTGCATAGCAAAATCTGGCTGCGAGATCTTGAGCAATGAGGTTTCGTGACCAGATCTCGTTGAACAAAGCGGCAGATGCTCCACTGAAGCCACCTCCAATTCTAAAGGCAGATGTCTGGACTCATTTCAGATCTAAAATCCAAGGGAAAAGGCATATATTAAAAGATCGATCTTGGATTTTATATGTTTAAATGAAGATAGTTTTGAAGTGGAAAAGAGTTTTTTAAAGGACCAGTGTGTAAATGACCAGGACCCTCACCCCCATTTAAGTATCACATTGTGTAATGCTTAAAGTCAAACAACAACTATATTTTTGATATTTTTTAACTTCACCAGCCTAACACCTCTTTCTTCCAGCAATCAAATGTTAACTTTTTTAACAGCTGTAATGCATCACATCAAGTCATCAACAACAGGAGGGAATACTGATAGCTTTGAACTAAAAATGTAGCAAACAAGGTTAAACATAGACGTGATAGGCAAGATGAATGGCCCAACTGAATTGATATTGTATATTAGCCAGAAACACAAGTCTTTCAACTTGATCAAATGCGGCTCTCATTACAATATTCATGCCAACGAGAACACCTGTTCAGAGTGTACAGAGGTTTGTGGTGTACACAGGTGTTTATGAGCCAGCTATGAGAGTATGTGGGTGTCTGTTGAACCCTGTTTCTCTCAACCATCCTCTCTCCATCATGTAAGCTTGCATCTCCCTGAATGACATCCCAGTTGCATTTGCATCTTCAAATGTGCCATCATGTTGCCTATGAAAATAATAGACTAAAGCTAGCCCTACAGCACACACTATTCAGCTTTTTAAAATTGCTAAAATTGATCGTTATAATCTTGTTCACTTGTGATATCAATATTTTAGTTGTCTTCAAATAGGTTTGGACTTACTATTTAATAAAAAAGAAAAGTCAGATGCCTCTCACTTCTTTGATGGCTGATTAATGTGGTGCGTCAGGAGTGTTCAGCTGAGACATCACAACATGCTGCAGAGGTAGACATCAGTAGAGAGAGCATGATTCACCACTTTGAAAGGTTTCACTGTGTTTTTTTAGTTGCTCAACCGTAGACCAGACTCAGAAGTGCTAAGTTACAAATGGGATGTCTTCGCTTCAAAAATGACGGCTCCCACTGCTTCTTGTTGCTCAGAGGAACGACACATCATTTCATAGGTGGTTTTTCATCTGGTGATGTTTTCATTTATTAGTCTTTCTTTTATTTATCCAAGGAGCTCCTGCTCATCTTCCAGCAGGCAGCTGTCTTATGGAGACCTTCCAGAATGAGCTGCTGTCTGCTTTAGTCTGGAAAATGGCCTTTATCAACAGTTTTCACCTCAGGTAGGGCTGGGCAATATATTGATATTATATTGACATCGTGATATGAGACTAGATATTGTCTTAGATTTTGGATATTGTAATATCGTGATATATGATATTTTAAAGGCTGCATTACAGTACAAAATATCATTTTCTGGCCTTACCAGACTGTTTTAGCTGTTCTATTATTTACCTTTTCCCCACATTATATCCTCATTACTGGTGATTATTTATCCAAAATCACAAAATATTTTGTGAAAGCATCAACAGCCATCTCTACAATATTGTTGCAATATCGATATCGAGGTATTTGGTCTAAAATATTGTGATATTTGATTTTGTCCATAACGCCCAGCCCTAACCTCAGACCCCTCTGCACCCTGCTAGGTTTAGTGTGTGGGCTAAACAGGGAACATTAATAAGTCCTAAACTCTGTATGTGGTGACAGCTACAGCCGCTTCACAGGAGATCCTCAAATGAATCTAGTGTGCTGCAGATGCTTTGTGCTGTATAGACAGCAGGGTGGCGTCCTCTCAGCTCCTCAGTGCAGAGAACATAATTGTCAAATTCCTGTGAGTCTGAAATACAGTTAGCTGTGAGTGTCACATAAGCATGTGTGACAAGTGATGTCCATCCATCTGTGGACTAATGTTTTATCCTTAGTATATTCTTTATGTTTTCCCATGTAATTCTCTGAGAAAGTCAAGTTTCAACTATTTCAAAACAACAAGTAAACCTGTATCACGTAGTTTGTCGGTGTTACAATTTGCTGTGACTGTCACAATCGTGCACTATACGTTCAGTAGAGTCTTTATATTTTCTGTTTCCACACACTGCTTCTCAGATGGTGTCATGATTGTCCCATTAGCTTCGTTTGATCTTGTCATCATAACAAACAACATTACATTACTAGTTTAATTTACTGATGGGTCAATCTGACAGTGAATTTTAAGAGCTCCCTCTGCTGGATTAGTAGGAAAACAGCAATAACTAGTCTGTTTTGCTTATAGATTGTATATTTTGAATGCAAATAGATCATTACAGTTACTGTAGAATATGAAATTGTTCCCATGTTCAAACAAATGTGACGGACCTGCTCTAAACAACCTTTAAAACATTCGCTAGCCTAGCTGCATTAAGGCCACAACCCATAATGTAACACTCTGCTTGGGAGCCTGTGTTTTACAGATACACTCTCATTTAAAAAGTATCTCAGATCTTGTGAACATGTACTGTAATTGTCATCAAATGCAAGACGACCCCACATTTGGATATTCTTTTGATTTTCAGAATAAAAACATTGTCTTATAATTGGACTAATATGATGATCTTTGAATTATCCCAGTTTGGATCATTAAGTTCAATATCATTTTAAAAGGTAACAGGAGCTAGAATGGAAGAAGGGAATAATAAAGATTAGATTTTGACATATTTTTCTGCATGAATAACATACAGCAGTACTGTTTTGTGCGTCAGCCAGCAGGCTCCGTCAGATGCCCACACTTACAGTCTGTATCAATGAATGATGCAAGCAGAGAGACCTTGGGTTAAAAATACATTTGTTATCAGTCTGTTGTAGCCCATTCCTGGTGTGTTTTAAAATTATAACTCCATATAAATGTTCACACTTTGTTCGTTGGTGATCAAAGTGTTTGTGTGTGTGCGTGTGTATCTATGTTTATTATAAAATCAAATATCCATTATAATGTAATGTTTTAATAGACACCGTTTGCCAACAACAACTTGATGACATATATACTTGTACTATTGTTCCTCTTTTTGTTGGGTTAGCAGTGAAAAAAAACAAAAAACATTTAATTTTCTTGCTCGTATCAAACATGTTTTAAGTAATTGTACAATAAAAGTATTTCCTCTTTCACTGAACAGGATAATTTTTTGAATATATGTATGTCTATCTCAGAAATTATTACTGCATGCAAAAATATTGCAAAGCAAACTGTCACTATGTAGTGTAGCCACTGGCTTACTTATTATTAATTTAGTTTCTTCTTATCTTCCATTGACTTTTTGTTTCTAATTTGCATGCAAGCAGTAGAGGGAACAAAACAAAAAGTGGAGGAAAAAAAACAAACAAAGGAAAGGAGAAGGAGTTCTCACCTGCAATGTGCACTGTTTTATTTATGAAGGCTCCGCCAGGCACAATGGAGACAAATTACCTTTTGACAATGTGAAATAGAATTTTGTTTACAAGGCTACGCTTCCCCTTGCTTTTTCAAATGAGATTTTTCACAGTCTCCTCATTTGTATCTCACAGCATTATCGTCTCAATCTTTCAAAACCAATCAGTCTCAAGAAAAGAACTGAAAAAAAAGAATGAATCACTGCTGTTCGTAAAACAAGCCATTAGGTGTATTTATGAATGCACACCACATCAGCCACCAGCCTCAGACAACCCCACTCCCCCTCACACCCCCCCTGCCCCAATCTTCCTCTAAACCACCCATCAGTTCAATCATTTTAGTGACATACCCTCCACATTTTTATTTAAAGCCCAATACAGTCTGCAGCACGGTACACTGCCTTCTGTGAAAGGCTGCACTGGGTGAGATTTGGGAAATGTTTACACAATCTGAACAGAGACGGCAGGCAATAAGAGAACAGAGGGGAAACACACTCAACTAAAACATGACCGTATCACTGTATCACAGAGCCACTCTGAACAACCCTTTCTAAGCCGGGATCCATTTAATCGATTATCAGCATTTGATACTGAGGTTTAACCAAGCAAAGCATATAGTCTTTGTTTGCAAAATACGGTGAGGGAATTTTTGCCAGGCAAAATCAACATCCGTTAAATCCTCTTTTAGCTCAGTTTGTTTCATTGCCGTTGTGTACTGGTGATTTTTTTTTCTCCATTTTTGTTATAATTCTATTTTGCTGCTCCGTTTACTTTTGTGTGCCTGTGATTTTCTGCAGGATTTTATTCCTCTTGCTTTTGTTTAATTACTTTATTTTTGTCAAGTACAGTATTTGATATTCTTAAAGTATATTGAGCCTAATATTGAATATGCTGTCATTATAAGATACTAACTACTTCTCAAGACATTACAGATAAAATGTTACAGGAAAAGTGAGAGCAAATAACATTATTACATTATTACATTATGTATTATACAGTCTAACATTAATTGGACTGTGAAATATAAATATACATGACAACTTAATGTTATACATGGCAAATGCTTTTACTAATACATGTTAATTACCTTGAGGGTGTCAGTAGCAATCTCAGACATATTCACCAACCTGTCAGTTGCGATATTTCTGTTGTGTTAAACATTATAGATGTTAAATCATGAAGGGTATTAAAAAGTTATTCTGTAATCAGACTGTAGCGCCTTGCATTGAAATTAAAATGTATGAATTTTTATGACAACATAAGTTTGTATTTCAATGTAACAAGAACCTCAAATAATATCACATTATGACAAGGAGTCTGACAGAGAGGACACTGTAGCCTGTATCAGAGAAACTGACAGTGACAAATCAAAATTAAAAATGACAAATTGTTTAATCATTGTCAATTTATGCAAATCATTTTACACAGATTGATTCAAGTATTATTTTATGCTTGGGATCAGACACTGTGGAAATCTGCTGTTATGGAGTGTGGTAGAAACATTAAATATGTGTGTATACTGGAAAAATATGAAAAGTAGGAGAATCTGTTCCTTATTTAACCTTATTTAAAAGTGAAATTGGTCAGCCAGAGGGACATGTGACTTATATAAGATCTGGTACATAATGAATACAAGTTGTAGTCCTGGTTTAAAGTGTGCAGTGGTATTCTGCCTTATATCTGTAACACTGATCACCTCCAATACTGACCGACACAAAGCTGAGACATCAGAAATATTCTACTAGTTAATTCTAGTTACATAAGGAAAATTAAATACTGGCCTTGTATTTTGACACCGATGCTACATTAACTGTCACTTGTTTTGGCAAGGTTCAAAAGTCAGCTGCTGCAGTGCTGTAGAGGGCAGCAGATCCCGTAGATTCAACCCAGTCAGGATAAAAAAAACAACTGGAATGATGATAAGAAACACAAGTCAAACTCAAGCCTTGAAAATTCTCATGAACTCCTTATCGAGGTCCAGAGAGTGCCTGCCAGGATACCCTGCAGAAAAAGATCTAACAACAATGAACAGCATGTGCGGTCAATGTCTGTGCATAATATCAGTGCTGATGCTCTTTGAACATATCCCCAACTGGAAAGATACCACATACCAATGCATGTGTTCAGGGTGTTCAGGGACCCCCAGCAGTCGGGCCCCCCCTTAGACTGTTGCCTGTGTTGTCTGATAAGCAATCTTAACTATTGCAACGCTTTTCAATGTTTTATTAAGTGAGCCTTGTATTTTTTAAACGTAAATTATTTATTGTGCTATATCTGCTAATATTTAGGCTTATAATGTTTAATATCGGAGTCTGTATGACTAGAACTATGTGACTATGTGTAATGCAGTCGTACAATATGTTACCAATCTCCCATTAGGCTCTTGCACTACTGTTTCGTATTACAAGTAAGGACATGTAAACACTTGAACACAAATTGATAAAAAGAAAATTGATATTTGCCTCTGCACATCGGCCTTGTGAAAAGAGTGAGTATAACCACAGTTATCTCCAGACTAGCCCCTCTCGTTGCAGTGGTCTTTGTAGGAGGAATGGGTGCTGTTAAAATTTTACAGCCTCGAGATGGTGCAATGTATTGTACATTTTTTATAATCTTACAAAAAGCTTCTCGATGATAGGTGTCCTGTAAAAATGGGCCAACACTTATTTTCTGCTGCTCTCTGTGTCTGTCAGCAAAGAGGAGCTAACATGGTTTCTCCTTCACTACCATGTGCTAATGTGCTCACTGTAGTGCTGCCAAACCTGCTGCGCTGGAGAGAACATCAAGATGGAAGAGGTAGCCGTAAACGGGACCCCCCCATCCCCGTCCCCATCCTCCTCTGAGCAATAGAATAGTGCTGATGGACAAAATGAAAACCTGAAAAACACGGCTTTCTTTTTAGCCTTGTTTGAGTCAGCAGGGACAAGAGGTGACGGAGGTAAATTGGGGTCATCAAACAAGTGAGAGAATGTAGCACTTTGCTTTGTTACCCAAGTAGCCAAGGCTGAGTGATTGATATGTTGTTGACCAAGTGATCTCTCATGAATTCTCTCTTTCTCTCTCTCTCACCATACTGATTGAATTGATAGATAAATAAAGAACGTAGTATTTGTGGCAATTATTCATCACTAACATGGTAAGATGTAATTTGTCTGCAATGTAGCAACTGATTTTTGTAGGCACCATCTGGACCGGGGACATTAAACCATTTGTTTATATTAAACAGTGCCAGCAGAGATTGCTCATTAAGCTAATAGACTTTAACATTTTAAAGTTTAGTTGTTTAGTGGCATGGTTGCCCTTTTCTTAAGCTTTGAGTAGAGAGGGACTCAAGACTTCAGAGGGAATGGAAAGAGTCATTGCTGTGACTAGGTTTACATGCATACAATTTTCCAGTTTTTACCCTTAGTCCAAAAAAGGCAAAATTCCTACTACGCTGTTTACATGGCTAATGAAAATGAATATTCCACTAATATTTCTGTTCACATGCAAAAGGGGTTTTCATGGTTTCTCTCTGCTCCAGTGGGAACATGAATCACAAGACCTCCGCAGGCAACGATGTAAAACATTAGTGAGCTGCTGCCTGGTATTTATAAGTGATATTGATATGACTTATACTTAAAATTTATAGTTACAAGCAAATCCAGTACCTAGGTTGTCCCATGATATTTACTACATCGCTGAGTGTTTTTGGTGCCTCACATCATCTTCACCGTCAGCCTGTGGCTGCATGTCAGGATAATCACCAATCCCCTCCGTCGCTGTCGTGGAGAAGTTTCTCTGTTTTTTTCCCCAGCCCAACCTGAAAACCTGAACAGCTCTTCTCTCCTCTCATCCCTCTCCTCTGTCTGCCTTCCTGCTCCAGCATATGACATTTTTTCTGCACAGGGGTGAACAGGCAAGAAGCTGTGTGTCTCAAACTGTGGTGAAAACCCAATTGAGACACACATTCTGAATGCCTTTAATACATGTCGAAACAATGCTCCTAAAACCTGAATAATATCAGCATATGCAAACATGTCTTAAATAGAAAATACTGTATTCATATCAGTCATATTTGGAATAATAGTGGAATATCAGTGTAAAGGTTGTTGTTGGTCACATATTGGGCAGGTGTGCTGAGGTCAAATGAGGATGTCCAACAACATGCCTCCATGCTACCTGCAGTAGGGCTGGATATCAAATTCAAACACTCTTTTTGGCACTAAAATTGTACCAGGAATCATGTATCAAAAACCGTCAGGTACTACCAAGAGTTGGCATCTAATATCTAGCCAGATTCATAATGTTTTTTTAACTTATTTTTAAATCAGGTCTCAAGTACTCTAATTAATAATTTTGCCAATTTTAAACCTGTTTATTCAGGTTATGTTTAGACAACATGACAGTTCCTGCACACCCATGGTAAACCCACACAGTTGATTTTAATTATTTTGGCAGATTAGACCTCTTTTCAGGACTATAAAGTGGAGATGCTTAATTGACATCCCAGACTCTTCTGTTAGTTATGTGGATAATTACACCTAGTATTTACCACCTTAATATTATTTGTGCTGCTTGCAATAATAGCATAATTATCAGCATAGCTTCACCAATCTTTAAAGGATAAGGCTGGCAATTTACTATATTTTTGATATTGTCAACAGATCTCATGTGCAGAGCCAAACCAACAATAAACTCATCCTACTTACAAATATTGTATCAAAGTCAGATATATTGTATTACTCTGCACCATAGTGCTCCATTGTTGTCCAAAAACTATTAAAAACACATCAGTGAGTCACACTGCTGCACTGGGTGAAATGTTTCTTGGCCCTGAAGAGTTTTATTACTGTAGCTTGTTTAGGAAACGGCTTCAAAGGGTTATAATAGCGACAAGATTGTAACTCTCAGGAGGGTAGTTTTCTGTTCCTGTGCAGTCACAGTGGTGTCTGCTGTACAAGGAACTTCTCTTCTGAGAGTTACTGTCTAATTGCTGTTATTGCTCTGTGGAGGTCGGATAAGTCAGAGGAATAGAAAACACCTGTGTGGGGTACTGATGTACTATTAATGTAAAGTGATGACAAAATCTACAGTCTTTGTTTTTTGCAAAAATGTATATTTGTTTATTTGAAGATGATATTATGCTTCATTTTGTATCTCATCACTTATATTAAGGACACACAAGGAAAGGATTGTTTAACCGGCAGTATGAGTAGGAGAAATTATTAGGACAAAGAAAACCTGTTTTAATGTTCATGTGGGCACCTGAGTATTCTTTAATGACAGACTTTTTGGGATTTGGTTTTGTGACCCTGGTCCTGACCCTTGTTAAGTATGGGTTGGTGATTACTTGACTTGCGTTTTTGTTAGGGTTAGACATTTATTTAATGTGCTAAACTATTATAATGTGAAACTTAAACTCTACCTATTCATTTAAAAAATGTAATTCTGTGGTTTAGCAACGCCTTTCATGGAACTACAGATGCAGACTTGAGGCTGTGAATGTTGACAACCAGGGATTATGAACGGGTCCAGCTCTGTTTGAATACGTGTTCAGCAGAGCATGTTATACATGGGTTTCCTGTATGAAAGGACTGTAAGAAAAGCCTTAAATACTTTAATAATCTTTTGACAGCCCAGAGATTTTACTGTGCAGCGACTGGCTTTTTCCACAGTTGCTATGGAAATGCTTGGTCTACTTTGCTTTTTAAACTGACAGACATTGTCATGGTTAAATTCTCACTGCAGTTGTCATAATCCCCTGTCAAGGAGAGGGCGAACGTAAAATAAATGACTGCCTCTTGTCATGAAATGTCACGCTCCTGAAGGACTTTATAGGATAGTTGACATGAAAGGAGGTAAAGCTCTTATACATTTACAGGCAGGCAGGGGTTAATGTCGGTTACTGTCTCTTAAATGTCCACTGTATGCATGAACATCATCTACATTCACTCTGACTACATTGTTGGCAAGGAATGTATTAGTCATAAAAATACAAAAGCATACATTTTTAATTGTCTCATACACAGATGTAAACACAGGTGAAGTTTTGCTGTAATATTTCCATCTGAGCTCTTCATCCTTACAGTGCTCCTTCGCCTCGGCTCTGTGCTGCAGTGTAGTTGCTCCCTGAATGGGAATGGAAATAAGACACACCTCCCTCCTTCAAGACCACCAGAGAGCGCAGTGATTTTAGTAAGTTCTGCCTCAACCCAAAGATTAAAATATATCTTATGTTTCCCTCACAAACCACGGAAGCAGATTAAAAGCAATATAAGACAAAGTAATTCAGGTGTTTTTTTTACAAAAATTAAGGTTCAAGTCAGTGGAAATTCACTGATAGAAAGAGCATGCACACTCTTAAGGGATTTTTATAGCACCTGAATTGCACAATTGCACAATGCTGCTTATCTAATCTATTAAAAATATAAAAAGAAATCTGGAATTCTATTTCACTTTGCTATCAAATTTTCAGAGGTGACTCAGTTAATGCAGCTTGTTTTGCGACACACCTCTCTGTTTAACCTCTTTTCTATTTGTCAGCTGCCAAAAAAAATCAAATTTAAGTCACAATCAATAGATAAAAGTTAAATCTGCACAACTTTGCTTACAGCTTTTTTCCCGTTATTCAAATGCATTCTTATGTTACTGTTGTTGAAAAAATGCCAGAGGTTTTCCAGCTTGCAAAACAGCAAATGCATGCATAGAACGGCGCTGTGTTATCAGCAAAAGTACATAATGGTGTCTAAACAGAAAATAATTTAACAAAAAAACTCAAAAAACACCTGCAGCTCATATGTTTATTTATTTACATTTATTTATATCAAGCCAAAGATTTTCATTCACATCAACTATGACATTCTCCCTGGCCTGATGTTTTGAGTTTGATAAATCCAACCTTGGCATGACTGTATCCATGACTTCACTGAGTGTGACCGAGACATGAGGTTTATATCTGTAAATACCATTAAGACCATTCATATTGTACCCCTCCTGAACTGTTACACTAATGAAAAGTATATTTGAACCTCAGGTTGACACCGTTGGATGACAGCTGTTACCTATGCACTCTTTTTTCCATCTTTTCCACCTTACACTCTCTTCATTGTGATAAAAGTTCCGAATTTTCTTCTGAGTGCCGACGAATCAGCACTCTTTCACACCGTCCAAGTGTGTTCAGTGTGTGTTCTGTGTGGGTGTGTGTGTGTGTGTGTGTGTGTGTGTGTGTGTGTGTGTGTGTGTGTGTGTGTGTATGTGTGCGTAATGGGAACATTATGAAGAGAACCAGAAAGTGTTAAAAGTTAAGTGAATTGGTTTGAAGTATAAGACCACAGTTGGCAACTATACAGTACATACATATGTGTAATGAGGTTCATTTTATTAGAACAAGTTGAAACATAGTATTATCACTTTTGGGCCTTTTGCTTTAGTTTCAATGTTTTTAAAAGTGTGTTCCTGTGAGCTGTAATTCATTACACAACTTACATCACTCACCATGTAAATCACAACTATCTACTTCTTCCTGTCAAGAATCAACTTTTTTCACCTGTCATCAATCAAACATCTACATTTCTGTTGGATGTGGCTGTTGTAAGCACGTATTGTCTTTGTTCTCTTCAGTCTTGTTCTCTTTTGGCACATTTCACTGTATATTGATAGCAGTTACTTCATGTGCTACTGGGCAGAATGGTCAGTGTAATCAAATATCACTGATGTTGACCGTTCTTGTCATCCCCTTCACTTGTCAAAAATTAAAGTACTGGGAATACAGCCAGGAAAAGAGTATACTAAACCTTTGTGCCATTTCATATTTAAGCTATTCCAGTAAATTACATTCAGCTTTGTGATTCAGTTATTTAGAGTAGTTTACAGGTAGTGACAACAGTGTTCGGTAGTAGACATAATAGTAGTAATGGGTTTAAAAATGATTCATGGCACATTTCTAGAGAAGGAGCATTATAGGTAAGTATTCTTATTATGATCTAAATTTGATGAATATATATACAAAATGGTTTTGAATCAATGCATTTTCAAACCAAGAGGGAATATTTCTCAGAATGCTAAAAAACTTTTATGTAACAAACAACCTTTTCTCTTTTCCTCCCACGTGATGCTTTAAATTTCACCATTTCACAGTTTTCCTGCTTTTCTGCTTCAACACGGCAATTAGGCCTTTCACTATCTCACATTATTTCTTGTTGATCATATTTACTTGATCAAAGTCCACTCATTCCTTTAATTAGCCCCACAGGTGCAAGCTGGTTGTAGATGGAGGCGGATTTATTTAAAACTTGCCCTCACGCACACTCACATGACCGTCGAGTTTCTGCCTGTTCTGGAAATGATAGCTCTCATTGAATTCCTTCTGTGCAGAGCTGCGTAACGATTGCAGTCATGCTGCATTACTGTGAGGTCAATATGACACTGAATGTGCCTTTCCCGTATCCTCTGCTGGCTGATGGTTCTGTATTGACGTAACTGATTTTGTTGTAAGTCACATGCTTGCTTATATCGATCTATGAAAATTGTGCTGGGTTAGAGTTTGATGTTTAAATTTGCTATGAAATCAAAAGAATGTAATATTTATAAGATGACATATGACGATGTATCTTGCCCTTATTTGTTTTCAGTTCAACAAGATCAAAGTTGATTCAAGTATAGATTATGTAGCTTAGCTCGTGAATATTTTTTTCAAGCATCAAATGGATTGTAAATCAGTAGTCCAACCACAAGAAGGTGGCATGCAACCATGAAACGTAATGGTTGCTCTTGAGAGATCAAATGAAGGACTCTTCTTTTCAATGGACTGACAAAAGACTTGTGGCCTTTATAAAGACAGTGGACGAGGAACGCATGTTATATCACTATTTTGTACCATTTTTACAGTTATGGGATTGCTTTGTCATTTCCATGCTATGATGCGTTGTATGAACATATTAGCTAATTTCTGATTGTGGGGATGTTTAGTACTAACCAAACAGTGGTGACTCACATATCTGTCCTGTCAGCATCATTTGAAGCACAGAAGCTTTTGTAGTAGTTGCAAGGAGCAGTTAATGTGTATCATGTTGATTGAAGAAATTCACTGTTTTAAGAGTTGTTATTCATGTAAGATGACTTACAAGAACCTGCATAACAGCTACAATCAAGCTTGTAATGTGAGACATTTACCGGGCACCATTTTTCTGATTGTAGCACACAGTGATGGTGTCCTCAGTCTACAAAGCTCTGAAAGACTTGATTGATTCCCCTAATAGAAAAACGGCTGTTACTGAGCACAACATCATTGTATGTGTGAGTCATTCAGAGGTCTACAGGAAGGCTAGTAGTCCGTGTTAAGCATATAGAAACAGGTGGCATGAGATGGTCAGAAGCCTATTAAACATCATCTCTATGTACCTCTCATCATAACCTTTCAAATTATGAGGAAATGTATATCTGAGGAAATAAGTCAATTTCTGATACTAAAGGTCTTCAACATCTTTAACAATGGACCCAGTTTTTCATAATCTGATGTTGTATTCCAACTCAATGGTGTCCTTGCATACACTCTCAGCAACTCTGGCAAACAAACTGTCATGTTGCTGCTATGAATGAGTAGAGCTCATCTATCTCGAAATGTAAAGGCCACTTGAATCAACGTCAATCTGTATGGCAGATGTTGAAATGAGGCTTGTACAGATTCATAGGGCTTGACATCAGAGAAGTAACGTCATTCAAGACAAAGCTTGATCCTGTTTTAAGCGGGATCTGACTCACCTGGAGCTCTCCTCTGACGTCACATGGGCGCATGTTCAGTTTAAAGGTTTTGCAACATGACTTGGCATCTGAGTCATTCCCAACCCACCCTCATTAAGATACAGATCATTCAAAAACAGCCTTGAATAACTCTGAAAACATCCTTTACAAACTTGTTGAGTTAAGTCATTGAGAAATATACAAGGAATGAACTACATCTCATCTCTGATTGCCACAGTGATACCTCAGGTTCTGTGTCAACCAGGCTAAAAAAAAACACAGGATTTATCTTTGTTCACTCAGTGTGCAGATCTGGTTCCTCGCAGCTGATTTCAAGGCTTTCTGCTCATTTTCAGGCACATCTGAGAAAAGCTGTTTTGAATTAGAAGTCATTACACTTAGGCAGTATTTAAATACAATGTGTTTGCAAGGACGTTTTATTGACACTTTCTCATATAAATTAGTGTTTTAATCATGCTGCCTCGCCTTGAGCATTGTCAGAAGCGATTATGAGAAGGGTCAACTCTCCAGAGTATGCAGAGTTAAACAAACTTCCCAGCTATATGCAACTGTTTTCCTTTGGATGAATGTTAAATAAAATAAGATTCCTAATGAATGCACCTGCTGAGAATAGGAAAAGAAAGCGGGATTAGTTCTGGGACACACAGCTATTTAAATTTCTTTAGAGACCAGAGGACCTCTGCTGATTTCACTGTGCAATTCATGCTTGCATATGGCCTCAGGAATAATGTTCTTCCTACAAAAAACAATCAAGCTCTTATTTTCCTATGAGGCAGATTACACACAGACAGATGTACTAAACAACAACAATATCCTTAATCATAAAATCAGTATTTTTAGCACCACCATGGCCTTCTGTCCCTGCTGTAGCTGTTTTTTTTTCAATGTCATCTTAGAGCCATTCCTTTTAAATCACTCGTATCTTTGTTTTCTCTTTCTTCTAGTATGTGACTGCTGTATGTCACTGTGGTTTATCACAATTACAGTACATTCAGTGTCATCTGAAACCTGATGCTTCTGGCTGTTATCTCTTCCAGCCGAAGAATGTGCCTATACTTCGCCTCGGGGACTTGTCACTAGATGGAGACATTAATCTAAAAGACACACGTATCTAGACATGACGCTTACAGTATATGCCATGAATTGTGTATGTCCAACGTTATCTCATTTAAAATTACAAGCACCATCAGTACAATTCAAATCACAAGCTCTGATTCTGTCTATTGCAACGTCAGGCATTTGAAGTTGAGTCTTTTGTATCCTCATTAACTGCTCGGCTGTGTATTCCTTGGCAGGGTAGTTAGGCTGCGCCTGTTGCTTAGCAACAGACGAAAATGCCCCCCTTCCGGAGTGATTGGTAATGTTAAGGTAGTCCAAAGAGGAGCAAAACGGTAAACAATTAAGTTAACTTCTGAAGGCCAGCACAGATCAAAGAGGAGAGGAGACCATATGTCAGACCCAAAATGAATTTTGCACTTAGTGTGTTTGTGCAAGAGTGTGTGTGTTTACTTGCATGAATGTGTGTTTGTGTGTATAGTGCTTATACTTTAGGTTTCATACACTGTCTGATAGCATAAATAGAGAGCATCTAAGCATCTTGCAGGCAATCATAAAATCAATGTCTCTTGACATAAAGATCTCAGGTCTGCTTAATTGCTTGTCCTTCCCTTTCATCATTATAAGGTGTCTAACTATGAGAGGAGAAATATTACAATGTAGAGTTGATTAATTAAAAATGAAATATGCATTGTAATAGTGTGAATACTTATAAGCATAGACACAGTAATACAGGTTTGTTGTTGACCACTGAAGACAAGGAGAGAGAAAAGCAAGTATTATATTTATCTGTCTATCTGTCTGTCTTGTCTGTCTGCTCTCTCTCTCTCTCTCTCTCTCTCTCTCTCTCTCTCGCTATCTATCTATCTATCTATCTATCTATGAATCTATCCCACTCGCTCCTTCTCTGCCAGAGCTGACACCTGCTGGCTGAGTACCAGTGATACTGACTAATAAATCCTGACAGGTTCTCGCCGGAGCCAATATTAATGCCCGGCTACCTGGCAGGCCAACCTGTGAGAGTGTTTCAATAAAGCAGTCTACCCAGGGCTTCTTATTTACCGACCACAGACAAGCAGATTAAAGCCTGGCAGGATTTTTGTCCTCTTTTCGCCTAAGCTTTGAGGTTAATTACCAGCCTGAGCCTCAGACACTCCAGCTTTGCCTGCAACCACAATGACTTTGCCTACCTCAGTTATTGTGTTAGCTGGCTGGCTGTTAGACTTGGAGCAATGTTAAAATTTTCATTTGTCTCATCTGTTTTGTGGCTTTTGTCAACAAAGGTTAAGAGGAGGTTATATACCAGCCCTGATGAAACATGCAACCCTCCACATCCCCCCCACTCCTCCCTGGGCCTAAACTCCCCCACCCCTTCTTTAAAGCTTGTGTTTGCTTTTGATAAGATCTCATTGAGGTAGCTCTTCATCTCATTTTACATTCCTATCACCATGTGCTGCTGCAGGCCTCCTGGGTTTGCTGTTCCTCTCAGTCTCTGCCAGGGTCCGACATAAACACCTGCCAAGCACCTAATGCAGGTGGATTTTCCGTTTGGTGACTAATTCTCAGAAGGCTATCTGCCACACTGGCTGGTAAATATTTGTAACTAAATATCTGGCATGATGGCTCTGAGGAAATGTTTGTTCCTATACAGTGTAAACACATGCACCATAGGCCCTATGTGTTTTTTATGTGTGTCTAAACTGTGCAGTGAACCTGTAAAGGCACTCGAGATGGTCTGAGGCAATCGGGCGCCAGCCACAGACTGTCTCGACTGCTCCTATTTTCGCAGCACTGTTTACAACTTTCAGCTAAACTGTCAATTGCCGCCAGTCTGCTGCTAACTATTGTTAATTATATAGCTATTAAAACCTTATTATCTTATTAAAATGTACTGAAATAAATGTTTATGTGACACAAAAAGACAATTTATTATTTTATTATTTAAAAATATGCATGGCCTGTGGATTTTTCTTATCTACCTGTTCCTGTGACAGGTGAGTCAAAACGTTAATTTAAGACTCTGATCTCTGACATCACAGGCAGCTCTTGAATCACTTTGCTGCAGAAAGCTGTGCAGCCTCACTATTTAATTCATCTTCTCTCCACCCATCTGCTTGATTTTTTTGTTTGTTTCCTTCATAATGGCAGGAATTGAGTTTTAGAATTTTGTCAATGAACAGGAAATGAGCATCCGTTATCTAGAGCAGGAGTTGGTGTGAGTTATGATAATATGTGTTATGTTAGCCACCAGTGCTTAAGTCTAACCTCTTCCCCATTTGTTTTGTTCCACATGCTCTGTTTTTAGAAAAGTGTCTGACATCACGCCTCGTATTTCACTTAAATGGTAAAATGAGCTACATGAACAGACACTTATTGTCTTGATTAATCAACTGTTTCATTGGAAATGTCTTTGAAAAATACCCATCACAATTTTCCAGAGCATGAGGTGACAATTAAATTGCTTGTCTTGTTTGAGCAACAGTCCAAAACCCAAATATATTCAGTCCACTTTTGTACAAAACAAATTAGTTAATGGTAATTAATTTGTAATATTTACAATCAGTGTTTTTCACCCAAAAGCTGAGGGCTAACAAACATTTCCTCCTCATAACAAGCATTTGGAAAGAAGAGTTTTTGAATTTTTGCAAACGTAATTTTCATTCATGTTAGCTATTGATTTATTTTATTTTAATTGACTAATTGTTTCAGCTCCAGATCACTTTGAAGAACATCTTAAGGCTCAAATACAGCATACAATTAGTATGCTGTATTTGAGCCTGGCTGCTGACCTGCACCTGATGCTCTGCTGACCTCTTTTAAATGAGTATGTATGAATGCACTGTATGTACAGCTGCATCAGTCACTGCCCTGTGTAATTGTCATTCAAGGTGTCATTAGTGATGGCGCAATGAGAACATTGACCCTAAATCCTATATACATATATAAAAAATATGCATATATATTTATATATATATGTGTATGTATAAAAAACCATTAAAACCATTGACAGGTGTACACGTGTGAATGTGTTGAATATCTCATTAAAATGGCACCATTAAGGAGGTGAGATCAGGTCGCAAGTGTGTTGGAAGCAGGAAAAATGTGTAAGCGTGAGGATCTAAGCAACTTTAACAAAGGTCAGATTGTGATGGTGACATGACCTGGTCAGAGCATCTCCAAAACAGCAGGTCTTGTGGGGTCTTCCTGGTATGCAGAAAGGACAACCGGTAAACCTGCAACAGGATCAGTGCACCGCACCGCAGTTCAGTCAGGATGCCCCTGCTAACCCTTGTCCACTGCCAAAAGCACCTACAATGTGCACGTGAGCCCTTCCTGATGGTGGGCTTGTCTGATCAATCACATTTTCTTTTAGATTATGCTGGCTGGGTGCATGTACATTCCTGACTATTTTCTTTATAACTGCAGTGGTTATGTCAAAGCAAGCAACTAATAAAAGTTAAGTTTCCATTTGATTATTTAGCTATGGCTGGCAGTTAGCATTAGCTCTGCTCCTCAGGCTCACTTTAGGCACTTTCCCCTCCAGGATTATTTTCCTCCCGCTGTCGCGTCGCCATCACTCCAGTACCACTGAGCCTTCCGGTAAAAATGTCAAAAATAGGCACAACTGTGCAAAAATTGGGAAAATTTAAGTCATGTTTTCTTGGAGCATGGGGAGACATGACGGATCAGGAGTCCTTTTAGTTTGTTTGAGACATTTGGAAAGATTACCCATGATTACGGTAGGCACAATTTGAATTATAGGGTAGAAACACTGATTTTCATGTTGCTGAATTCACAGCCTGTATTAGTCAGTTCTACTTACACGTGTAGGCAGATCACGTGCACACACATGCACACACACACAAGCATACACACACACACACACCTACATGTAGACACATGCACACACAGACAAACAAGCTCACCACTACCTTTGTCAGCAGTATTGGCTAACTCCCCTCACCGCATCCCCCGCCCTCATGCTGTATCTGACTTAAACCACTGCAGCATGCTCCAAAGCTCTTTGGGTTGTTCAAGTAAATTCCTCTGTTGTCAAAGCTTCAGGACCCATAAAAATGTCCCGTGTAAAACTGTGGATTGTGCAGTAAAGACACTTGCCAATTGCCAAGAACTGCCCAAATATTTTGTGTTATTTGTGAAGTGTGCATATTTGATTTCTACCAAGCATGACCTCTCATGTATTTAAGCTTTAGTTGAGCATGGTGTCTCATACAAATCAGCCACAAATTAATACTTCAAAATAGCTTTAAAATTGTGAAATGTTTCCTTTGTCCCTGATTAAATGCCACATAGCGGTAGTGCTGAATGGATCCGTTATGCCTGTGTCTTACCTTTTCAAAAGATCCGTCTGCACTTGAACAATAGCTGCCAGAGCTGGGTTTAAAGTCTTATTCCCACATCACACTTGTCAGTTACAGTCTGAAGTAAAATGAGTCATTGCTCATTGAACGATTACAATTCAAATAGCTGATGATTGATGTCTACCTCACTTCGAAGTTTTACACTTGATCTGTAGCAACAACTCACTGCTGCAGTTACCAAATCAAACTTCCTCTTCGCTGATTTCAGGTTGTTGACCACATTAAATATATTTATTTTTTCTTTGAGATATTCAGAGTACTTTTCGCTCTAGGGTGGCAAAATAAACCAACTGATGTGTATCCTATATGAATGTGTGTCTATGTTTACAGTATGTCTTTGATCTGTGTGTGTGTGTGGGCGGGGTTAATGTTTACACTGTAAGTTAAAGTTGCCAATAGAGCAGAGCAAAAAAAGCATGTCCTATCTCTACTTGCGGCATCTAGACATGGAGATTGAAAATAACAGGCAGGGTACTGACAGTCAGGGTTGCATAAATTTCTACACAGAGACCTCGAGCCTTTGCCGAGATCTCTGCAGCAATTATAACAGGAGGGAGGGCCCCTGTTTCGTTTTATGTTGCCGCAGCAAGGGCTTGAAGAGCACCCACTGTCTCCTGGCATGCCGCTCCTCATCAGCGCCGCAATAAATCAATTTTCATCCTCACACCAGCCCTACCGACACCCTCCCCACCTCCTGCTCCTTTTCTCTCCACTTCTCTACTCCCACTTGGCTCTTTCTCCTCAGCCCTCTTCTGTACGTCGCAATGTTCTGAGCTCTGAATAGGGGCAGGGAGAGGCTGGGGTCATGCAGACTCTCCTCCTCCATTACCACATTCCCCTCTTGACTCAAATGAAGCTGGTGGGTGTTTTTTGAAAAGTCTGAGATGTCATTCAGCTTCACCTCAAGCAAACATGTGTCTATACACCGTGTTGCAGTGACTCATGAATATGCTGTCTGTAATTGTTTTAGTAACTAATCACTTGAGCTGATGAGATGATTAATCTGTTTTGATAAACAATTAATAATTTTGGAAAAAAAAAGGAAAAAAAAGAAAGAAGCCAAACTTGATTTGTTTCTAGCTTTAGGTGAAACAATTAGCTATTTTTCTTTGTTATATATAACAGTACATTGAATATTTTAAGGTTTTGGAGCAAATTGAAGAAATTACAGTGAGCCCTCAGAAAATGTTCTTAATGATTATTTGACTGAACGATTAATCGATAATGAAAATAATAATTAGTCGCAGCTTTACTACTCGCTCATCCATACAGTAAACACACAATGATGTCCCAGTCTGTTGAGCACTGCCAGCAATGTGATACAGAAATGAAAAAAAAAGCAAAGCGGTCCGACGTGAAACCAAGTGAGAGAGAGTCTAAGAGTTGTCTGTCAAATGGAGTTCCTGCACAGCGATGAAAAGAGAGAAGAAACAGCAATCCACGTCCCTCTTTTTAAATGTCAGCAGAGTTCGAGCCTCGGGACAGGTGCTGAAGAAGGGCTATTCTCTGTGGCCTCTGTGTGGGAATGGCTCTTGGTCAGCTTTGATCTCATCTCCATATTAACCTGAGGATACTCCTTGATATTTGGAGCAGACACACACAAAGGCACACACACCCCTCCTGCAAGTTCATGTTCAAAGAGCTTCTCTTTGTCTCAGGAAACAGGAGTGAGTGTTGTTTATGAGATCAGCGGGCGTACATGTTGCTGCAATTTCACATCACACATTTAGTTCATACTCAGTACTTGCCTAAAAAGCTTAAAGACCTTAATTACATTCATATTTTATGTGACATTTAAATAGTAACACCCTTGTGCAGGCCAATTTCCTAAATTATCCAATTTGATGATCAGTTACATCATGTAGACACATGGCTGCAGTTACCAATTTAAGCATTGATTTTTCTTTTGATTATGTTTATATTGCTAGATTAATTGATTGTAATAAAATGTCAGAAAATGAGACAACATTATGAGCCCATTATGAGGCATCTTTAAATAGTGTTGAATAGCGGTGTGATACACTCAGCTCATGAGACGAGACACAATATTGGGTTCACGAGATCGAGACAAGACGATATTTTAACACTATTTTTAAGAAAACTTGACTGTTCTTCTATTTGAAATTCACCAAATGAAAAATAATGTACTAATCCTGTACTAAAATAATAATTTTAAAATGTTTTAATACTTCAGTTCTACTTTCTAAGTATGTATTATCATACGCAGTATGCAGCACTGTAAAAGGTTTCCTCATCTAGATAGATATTTTATAAATAGATAATTTTGATGTTTATGGAAATAACAACCATATTCATTCAATTTAAAATGATATAAAACAGAAAATCAGCAAATCTTTAATATAATGTGTTGCATTTTTGCTTGATAAATAATTAATCTGTTAACCAATCATCAAAATTGCAAATGAACCGTTTCAATAATGAACTGTTTCAATAATAGACATAGGTATGAATGTTTAGAGAGACAGTTTTGGTTAAAGTTGAGAATTTTTAACCCCCAACTTTACTTTTATTATCTACATAAAAGTTTCCTAAGGTCTATAATCTTTAAATTTCAGTCAGTGGAGCTTTTGGGTATTGCCCAGACTCCATGTTGACTCCAGTGTCCTCTCTTTCCTCAATCTTTTTTTCCTAAACGCTTTGGGAAATGGTCCTTAGATTTTAACTTTTATTTATGCTCTTACATATCCATAAAAAAGGAAAGCTAGAAAATAAAACACTTACAAAGTACCGGCTTGTTTTTAGTTCCTTCACTATGGCTTGACTGACAAAACAACAATGTCCCACCGGCAAAAGGCGCTCTAGCTTTGATATAGAGGCGTGCTAACTTTGTCTAGCACCAATCCAGCTAATCTGAAGTGAAATACATCTATCATATAAATCCTTACACATCCCTATGAATAAGAATTTGGCAGTGTTATCTTCTCGAGGTATTGGCAAGCACCTTTGCTAAACACTTACCAAGGAGGGATCACAAATCTTCTTTAACTGAGGTCCCTGCTAGATTGCTTTGCAACTCTCATTCCTTTTTATAAACTCCATCTTACTGAGCATGGTTACACCCCTCTTTCTTTCTCTCTCTCTCTCTCTCTCTCTCTCTCACTCTCTCTCTCGCTCTCTCTCTCTCTCCTCTCTCTCCTCTCTCTCTCTGAATTGCCTCGTCTACTTGAAGCACTCACATACAGGCTTTAATTGGAGGTAGTTCCACATTTTTGAAACAAATCTTTTTTAAAGACACATGCCAGGAGAAAACCAGGCTCCAACAACAGGAGCAGAGGTGCAAGCACGAAAACAGTCTAGAGGTACTAAAGCATGGCACATAGTCAAATTCATATTACTTTTAACTAAGAGAGTATGGCATGCATCCATCCTGTTCTTAGAGAAAGTGCCAAGCAGCTCACCAAGAGAAATATCCCTATGGCCCATTTAGCAACACAAAGGCTATATTGTACACAGAAGGGGTGTAATGGTACACACAATTCAGTAAAATTTTTAAAAAGAGTCTTTTATTTTGAGAAATGTAAACATCCATCAATTGCTCATTAGTATGCTGTCTTAGCCAAGGTAGCCTGATTACCTTGTAGTGTCACTGACATCAAAATGACGAGAGAGACCGAGTGCAACACTATTATTAAAATATGCCCCATTATCTTCTTCCCTCACATTTGAGAGAAGCCTCTCAGAACAACAATAGAAATATTTCATATCTGACATGGTCAAACAGCATGTCATAAGAACCAGTTCTGATAGAGAAAAAATTAGTTAAAAAGTGTGAAGGTAAAAGTAGTGGTTCAGTCCCTCTAACTAATGTTTTTTTTAATTAATTAATTAAAAAATATTTAGACCTGGCCAAGACCGCAGTTACAGAGAATACAAACATCAAAACACAAGGAAGAGACTATATCTAGCTCAGATTGTACTTCCCTTTTACATTGACTTTTAACATGGCATTCATTTTCCATATATTCCATATTATTATATATGACCTCATGAGGATATTAATACTGAAGAATAAATGTGTAAAAAGTAAGTTAGTGTTGTAGCTGCTGGCTCCAACTTAATTTAAAGTTGGACCATAAATCAGCAGAAAAACAGCTGTCAGCAGGTGTCCCGACTCCTTGCAAGAAACAAAAAGGTTGGTTTCCTTTTCCACTGCAGCAAAACTAAACACAACTAGATTGTTCAAGTATAGTTATGAGCACAAGTATATCAAGCTGCAGCCGTGCTACAGCTAAATGGTGCACTGTTGTGACAGTTCAGGATTAATACACGTAACGTTACACCCCAAGAACACTAACTAGTACATACACTATACTGTGAGAACATTACTCAAGGAGCTCAACTCATCAACCCACCTGCTGGAGATTCCACACTGGTTTTACACCACCAGGTGAGGACCACCCCGAAGAAAGTTAACGCAAGCAAGATTGCAAGCTCAGATGGAGTGCCCGGCTAGGTACTGAAAGCATGTACCTATCAGCTTAAAAAATACTGAATTGAATGAATGAGTGTTGCCCTGTGGCAGTAACACCCATTGCTATGAAGTACTACCTCAGAAACCATCATCCCGGGATCATCGGGATAAGCACCAGTTTGCCAACTGGGCAAACTTCTCCCCATTCATGCAACTGGTCAGGAAACTGGACAATCTGGGCCTTGGTTGTATTTATGTATCCATCTGATTCAAGAATCACAGTGTTTAGAGTGGATGCTAATTTGCATTACTTGTCCCTTTTATGAAAATGAGAGATTCACGAGCAAAGACCACACCACCAATGAGATACGTTTGACGAATTTATTAACAATATTTGAATGAATTGTTTGTGCTCTTGATGCGGTGTGGGGAGATTGTATGAAGGATCCGCTGCTGCACCTGGGCAACGAGGACCCCCTTGAAACCTATGACAAAGGAGAGAAGAACAGAAAGAGAGGGGGGGTGGGGGAACTCGAATACAAGAGCGAAAGAGGGGGAAGAGGGTTAGGTTTGTTTATATAGGAGCCGGAAGGGGTGTAATTGGTCTCTCTCAATCTTTTTCCCTTGTCTTTTTTTAAGTGAGTTAGGAAGCTGTCTGGAAAGCCTAACTTTACTTTCAATGTTATCAAATGAACAGTAATGCCCTCCCCTCTTCCTGGTAACATCTTTGTCTTCCCTCATGGCAGGTTGTAGAGCTCTGATCAGTCTGATTGACAGCTGTAATTTGCCAACACAGCCTGACCTCGGGTTTCGTTTCTCCAAAAGTTGATTCTTGTTCAACTTGCTACAGGCCTCTTCAGCACTCCTATGGGCCCCACCGTGGCAGCCCAAACACATTACCCAGATTTAAATAAATAGATACACTGGCTTTTTGATGAGAATTCAACATAACTGTGCCTCTATGTGGTATGCTAGCTGCACAGCCGCAGAGGGAAGGGACATGCATCATGTGGTGAAGGTAGCCCAGTGTATTGTTTGGATGGAGCTCCTAAAACTGGACACTGTTTACGTCAGTGGACTGAGGAAGAAGGCTTGCAAAAGGTTGCCACTCCCTGTTTGAACTGCTGCCATCCGGTAAACGGTTCACAACAATAAGATCCTGTACCAGTAGACTGAGGAGCAGCTTCTGTCCCAGAGCTGTGGCTTCCATCACACCCCTCCCTGCACAACCAGAGAGCAGATTACAGGAACTGTGAGAAACACACACACACATACACACACACACACACACACACACACACACACACCTCTACCCTCAGCAGAGACTGCTTCCACAGTCACAAAATTTATAAGCACGATGATGTAATACCTACTTATTAATATTTATAACATTCAACTTCTGTGAATTTGTAAATGTGTAAATTTAATTAAACTAGTGCCTTTGATTGTTATTTATTTTTATAGTTGCACAAGCGTAATGTTATGCTCCTTTTACTGCTGTCTTCTGTTGCTGCTTTATTTTAACCACACTGAGAGAAGCCAATGCAAAATTTGATTGTACCTGAATATAGTGAAGGTAATTCTGATTCAGATTAATTTTGATGTAGTCAAAATTTGAATCTATGTTTGAATGTACAGGTTTGGAAGGAAGTGATCACAATTACAGGAATTATTGCAATGCAATAAATTTCATTAAAAAATGGCTCTGCAGTATACAATGCTGATGAGATGCTTAGATCCAGGTTTTAGTGTTGAATTAACTAATTGATATGATATGATCCTGCAATATCTCAGTTTACACCCAATGATAATATTTTATAGCCATGCTAAAAATTGCCCATGCAATTGCATTTAACTGTATGCAGGATCATACAATATCAGTGTTCTTGTCTGTATTGGCTATGAAGTGTTGTGCAGACATTCATGATCTCCAGAGGATGAATCCTACAGACTGTGATGCGCCCACAGGAATTTTTAGTGAAATGTGCTGGATTGCCATAAAAATTGGCACAGGTATCCATGGTGCCTGATGAGTTTGACTTTTCATCCAGTGCCACCAGGGAAATATCTATTATATCTATTTGATGAATTGATACGACACTTCATACAGACATTCCCATTTTCCCCTAATAACTAATGATCCTTGAACTTTCATTATTTTACCATCATTAGGTCAAATTTTTAATTGTTCCGTGACACCTGCCTCCACATCATAACTTTCTTCCTCACTAATGAAAGCACGAAACACTTCCTGCATCAGTGCTGAACATTTGCATTGCATGTCAATTATGTGGAATCTTTAAATGTTAATATAATTCCTGGGGATTCATTTTTGTCCCTTCCATATGACTGAATTTATATATTTGGCTGGAATAATGCTGCTACACTGTAAATCACAATAGACACAATACTTTTTGGTGTTTATCATTTATCATAAGATGAATAGCTGCTAAGTGTACTGACAGATTTGACAGCAACTTTATGTGCAGGTATTCTCCAAATTATCATGATATTATTTCTATCTTTTTGAACTGCCTTTGTTATAAGTGTTGTTTTGCTACAATTGGAGGTATGATATGACAAAAGATAATATGACATGAAAAATTACAAACATATTTTGGTGGATTGAATTTCCATTGTTATTGCTATCTGCTATGTTCTTCACAATAAACCTGGGCCAGTGCTATTGGAGGCAGGGGTTGGGGACTGTCATAAAAGAGATTAATGTCCTAAGCCCTGTGTTAGATGGTGAGGCCATATCAGACTACAGTTTAACCTGTATGCCTGTGTGACACATCCAGCCTCTATCTCTGTCACAGGAGGCACTAACATTTTGACAGGAGTTGTTTGTCAGTCCCAACCTAATGAGATTGGATCTGTCCACTGGTTCACTTGCCAGGGTAGCACACTAGTAAAGGACTGTAAATGTCTGTCATCTGTTTTCAGAGAGTGTGGGAGAGTCATTGTTTACATTACAGAGAAAAAGCTGAAAAGAGTAGTGCTCTGTTTGACACAGGAGAAAAATACAATTGGCTGTACATGACCCCTATTTAGTTTCTTTTAGTGTAAAGGATAGAGCTACTCAGTTATTCTCAGTCTTGACATTTGTGAATGCAGTGCAGTTATTGTGTAACATTTACTTGGATTTTGCTGTATCATGTTTATCCATCAATGCAAGAAAATGATTCAATATTGCTGTGTCAATACATTTAAAGGATTTTATGTCTTTCTTTTCTGAACAAATCCAAAATGAAAGGCCAAAGTCAACAATTAATTTGTCTGTGTCCTTGTACACCAAAAGAAATACCATACAAGAAGTGATTATAGTCATAGCAGCTCTGTAGAACTGTACTTTGAACTAAACGCTAATGTTGGAATGCTAACGTAAGCACAAAAACAAAACTAACATGGTGAGCAGGTATAATGTTAACAATGCCCATAGTCTTAGTTTAGGATGTTAGCATAAACACCAAGTTTAGCTGAGACTGATGGGAATACAATTAATTGAGCAGGTTCATCCTAATAAACCAAAGAGCTAGACAAATTGACATTTTGACCTGATGCACTTCAGGATAAAATCAACAAAGTTGGTATAATAGATTTTCTGGGAACCATAAAATGCTGTTCCAAATTTTGTTTCAATCAGACAAATTTTACAGGATAAGTTAAATATTTGACATGCTTAGAAGGAGAAGTCAGAAGTTCAACAATTCCATTAGGATTCATCCTCTGGAGGCCAGCAATGTCTGTATAGCATCTTTTGTCAAGTTGTTTTTGAGATATTGTATTCTGGACCAAATTGGTGGACCAACTGACTTCCATTACATATCAGTGAGCTACACCACTGCACTGTTCCTTCATTACTGTTACTTGCTTATACACTGGCACTGTAGATTATATTGAGTGTATCCCACATACACCATGCTTCCAGTGCACCAAATGTGTATTAATCTGTGGCTGTAAACTCCCACAACAAATACACAATGTACTCCTTATTGACTGAAGTTTGCTAAAACCACAGTGCCCACCTGTTTTAAGGTATTACTTAGCCTCTTTAAAACTGACACTACATATCCTCGTCTTTAACGGGCTTCAGTAGGAACTAGTGGGCTTAGGGCTGAGTGTCATAGATAAGGTAGTGAAGTCAGAAAGCATTGAGAGATGAACTAATGCATTGTTGGTAGGGTTTTTCTTTTTTCTTTTTAGGAAAATATAGAAGATCACCAGCTTTGTCCTTCAGCAGCAGCTAACTCATGTCAGCTTCCATTTTTATTATATAAAAAGAGATTAGTCAGAAATGAAAACAGAATGTGATCCTCACACTGCCCTTTAGTGTAGCTTCTTAGTAAAATCAGAAGGGACATTTTGTTTGGACTGTAATTCTCAGCTCTTTGTCTGGGCAGCACAACTCTTGGAAATGCAGATTTAGTATCCACTGCATGTTAGAACATTTAGACACAACAGCAAGACAGCAAAACAAGTTGAGCTCACCCCCTGTGCTCCTTTACATTGTCAAGCTCCTTCCAGACTTATCAGATGTCATGCTGCCTTTTCACCATGCCCCAGTGGCTCAGGTACTGTACCAATATTCCTTTCCCTAACCATTTATCTCCCTGTTAAGATGATGAAATTGCTTCAATTGCTGGGGGTATGCTGTATTTTATCAATAATACCGGTATCATTTTGAATATGATTTAAAAAAAAAGAAAGAAACTGATTGTGATAATGGCCAACTTTACAGTATGATGTAATGACATCATATTGTTATGCACAGCAACAACAAGCATGGCTGAAAGTAAAAGTTAACCTTACTACTGGCTCCATGGCGGAGGAGTTAATTCGAAATAGGGGGGCAACTTCAGTACAAACCACAGTAATATGTAAATAGTACAAAGAGACCGCTTCAACAAAAGGGGGCAATACAACAAACTTATTTCAGGGCCATATCCCTCACTCTCACTTCTCTCCTCTCATTGTCTGACCTCCTGTCTCATTTATTCCTCCCATGACCAATGCCCTCCCTCCCCTCCTGCACTTTGCAGTCCCATACACAGGAGACACACTTGAGAAAATAAAGTCTAAATATCTGACGCCATTTTTATTTTTCATCTTCCCCTGAGGGCTCTTTGTCAGCTTTTTATCAGAATGTCAGGCCACTGCTTGAGTAAGCAAACAAACAAGCAGTAGCAGAAATGATGTATCAGAGAACTGCCATCGGTTGGGGATAAGCTGTCAGTCGCTCTGTTGAGCTAATGATCACTGTTGGGTGCTGTGGGAATTGAAGGTCTCTAATTCAGGCCACATTTTTTCTTCTGTTCGTGTGATGCTCTCACTCATGCATGTGCTGTTGGATTCTCGATGTCTAGACTCTTGATTCTTTCTGTTGGTTGGTCCAAATCCTGCTGGCTTAGTGGTTTGTAAGGTTGAACCCAGGCTTAGCTGGCAGAGTCTGTCAGAGTCTTTGAAGATTAGTGTAAATAAGGATCCATATAATGATTATTTTCATTACTGATTACTGATACAATTTTTTCTTTTTTTGACTAATCAATAATTTAGTCCGTCAGAAAAGCGAGAACGGCCATCACAAGATGATGCTGTCAAACTGCAAAACTCTCTCTTTTAAAATGTAAATATACACTAATAATTAGTCTTGCCACACACGTCTTGAAGCAAACTGTCAGAATTATGTTTACTTCTATTTTTCAGCCATGAAGTGGCAGACGCCACATTTTAGTTGCCTAGGGAAAACCATTAAAATGCAAATAATGCTTTATTTGTTGAAAGTCAATATTGTATGAAAATAAATTACATCTTTGTCAGCATTTTGCAGATCTGGTAAGTATGAACATTTTATGGCATTGCAGGTAATTTAATCAAAAATGTTTATTCTTTGTAGTAAAGTCTCTTCTTTTTTTATTTGTGACTATAAGAGTTTTTTGTTCCCCTACAAAAAGCAGCACTATTAAAACATGATTGAAACATTATATTTTTTCTTGACTTACACAGCAATTGTGCAAAAGTTGCAAGGATGAAATTGTTTCACATTTTCAGAAAATGGTCCCATACATCTTTGGACTGCAAATGTCAGATGCGTAATTTATCTGCTCATGCTGTTTGTGCTTTTTGAAATTAGTCTAGATAGCAGTTAGTAAGTATTACCTGTCTACATGACAGGGACAGACAAAGTAGATCTGTTGACTGTTCAGTTGACTCATGGCTTCACCTCTCATAACTACCTTATCAACAAACACAAACAGAGACTGCAGATCAGTCTGCATTATTAGCTATGACATAGCTAAAGCCAGCTAGCCACCTGGATTTACTGTACAACAGTCCAACACACTACAATTCCAACACTGTGAACAGCTAATAAAAGCTCATTTAACCAGCAAGCACCCGGGTTACTTTTTGACTCAAAATAACCTTTGTCACACTGTTTAGTTAGCTCTATATGCAGAGTGTAGCCAACTTCAACATTGAATAGAAAATCATCAGAACATGCAATAGCACAATGGGCTGTCATCATAAAAAATAAATAGGCTACAGTATATGCCTTCTTGTCAGACTACTTCTTTGATGACAGACTTCTGTCTTCTTTTTCTGCAGTGGAGGGGTCATCTTTGACACGAATCTGCAAATCTCCGAGCAGGAAAGGAGGCAGCCTCTGGTCCACTTGTGTTATCATGTGGCCTAGAAGTGGTATCATTGTCACATGAACAAAGATAATGAAAGTCAATTTCAGATTTTATTGTTGTTTGCACTAATAACTGTTCTCATTTTGCAGCATTGAGATTTTGTTTGAATAGCTTTTTTTTATTTGAGATATTTTATGTGGTCAATGGGTGAAGCTTCATAAATCAAAGTGAGGGGGTAAATACATTTTTGTCCCTACCAGGAATAAAAAATAACTCAGCAGAGGCAGGGATATAGACATTACAACCTGACTATCAATGTCCAGGACAGGTGTTGTTAATCACCACAGCAGTTACAATACACACAATATTCTAAGTGGAAGTCACATGGATATATTTAGCATTAATCTAATATATATGCTAGTTGTCTGTAATGTGAGGTGATAATTCACAACTCATAAAGTTGAGTGTTGTGGAAGATGAGTACTGAGTATTGGCCCTTTAACAGAAACTTCCTCAACTAAACTCACATTTTCAACAGCCTGATTTGTCCCATTTAACAGATGTTGGCCATTAATAATAATCACCAAAAATGGCTCCAGTAGGTTTAGCCAATACCCATCCTTTTGGCTGTGTACTGTTACCACTTTCAAAGTCCCCTTACAACACATAATAACCAGAATGAAGCGAGCCGTCCAATTAGCAGCAGAATGTTACTGAGTTAATGATGGAAAAACTGCAAGAGAAGGCGTTATATTGAGCTCTCTTCAAGGCCTGTAATGGGCTCAGTGCTGCCATAGATGATAGTGATTGATTGGTTGACAATTATTGACAACAGTTTTTCTGTGCTATCTAATTACAAAATAGTGCTCATAGGCCATTCTTCCCTTCCTTTGCTACGTCAAAAACAAAGACTAGAGGATGGTTTTGCTAAGCAAGAATGGTATGACCGTAAGCCTAATGGTGTTTTCAGATACACCAAAGCTATTTTTTCACAAGGTGTGATTACTTTCAAAGTTGATATGTATTGAGTACAAACACATACAGTAGATACACGATCAGTGCCTTCTATTGCTGACCTACAGCTAATCTACAGGGATGTATTTTGACTGTTTGGGGCAAAAAAACACAAAGGATTCAGTGGTTAAATCTGCTTTGCATTCTGTCTGAACACACCGTTACACACTCAAATCTAAACTTTAAATGTTGTTGCCATTATTTTAAGACCCAACATTTGGATTTGGTTGGCTAAATCTCTCACGTGCTGCTCTGATACAGTTATGTAAACTCTGTACTACAGAGTTCACTGTTGCAATGTCCACAGAAGCGCTGAGGTCTTTTCGTGCATCTTGGTACTTCCATCTTTCAACTGATAGAACACACAGCTTCATAGACACACCGTGCTTATTTACACTATTGACGTCTCGCGAGTTCTTCCATATAACAATGACCTTGCATGTGATTGGAGGAGCCCAACGAGCCTTCTAGCCCTCGTCCAATCACATGCGAGGTCATGGCTATGCCTCATACAACAATACTTCCAAGACGAGACATGTTTTGATTCCTCTACTCTCGGACCGGTCACCTCATTTTATGTGGTTTTGCTTTTTGACAATTATTCGTGATCTATAATGCCGCCGTCTCCCTTTCAGCCGTCTCCCTTTTCAGTCATTTTAAAATGACTGAAAGGTATCATTGATTGGACTCTTTTCATGACAATATCAGTACTGCGTGAACCCACAGGGGGAAATCAAAGTGTGACTGATGGAAAGTTGTGCACTATGTGTGTATTTATTTTCTGAAGGCCACAAAGAAATAACTGTGCATTAGTCAAGACTGCAACCAGCCAAGTAGGAGAAACCGGGGGGAAAAGGGGCGTCAGTGATATGGAGTTGGACACAAATAGAGCTGCAACTAAAAGTCCAACATCCTAAAACAATGTTTATTTTTTACATTGAAATAAATAGTAAAAAGTAACAAATCTTGCTTTCTTGACAGTTTTTATGATCTCCAGATATTTAGTATTAATTCAAATTTTGAATCCATGCTCAGTCTACTATGACAAAATCCATTTTTCCCCTGGGCGGACCCAGAGTTGGTTTGACAGCTTTCATGCCAGACTAAACAAACCAAACCAAATGGGAAAACAGACCATAGTTCATCTTAGGTGTGAAAGCACCCTTACACCATATTCTGGTCTCAACACTAGTCTTGGGAATTCATACCGAACACTAAAGCAACACTTCATTGTTTTCCTAAACAAGCACACAGTAGTCGAACAAAAGTATCATAGCACAGTGGAGGTTGCACATCAGTTTATTACTTTTGTGGAATATCTTACTCTGCATCCTTTCACCTATCCCAATGACATTCCTCCCAAACAGGCAACCTTTCTCTGAATGTATTTTCAGTCCCTGTGCTCCAAACATGCACACTATTATTGAAATGTCAGACATGTCACATTTGCTTAGGTCACTTTAATATCTTGTATCTTTAGCTTGTTTTCTATCTATTATCACAGGCAATCTATGAGTCCCTGATTATATTTTTCAGGTAGCAATCATTCATCTATTGTAAAATATTGTATGTCAAAAAGAAAGAGAGTAGAGGAGGTACCTGAATGGTACAAATAGGAAAAGCTCATCCATGCATATGTATGAAACTTTTGTACCCGCCTCATATGGCCATCTATTTATAACTTTGTGAACATTTTAAATTAGCTGGAATATTATTCAAATCACAGAGCTCCTTAAAATGAACATATTCGAATGAATTGCATGAAAAGTGGACTTGGAGGAGGAGGGGTCTGGTAGCTATATCTCTCATCCTATAATGTTTTACTTACATGGGGGACCTGTTTTGGTTCCATGCATAGGTTTGATCTCAAGGTGTGGAATCTAGATTAGATTAAATTACACAGCTTTATTAATTCCCCATAGGGAAACTCATTTGCCAGCAAATTGACTCATATACACAACAAACAATATAGATATTGCATTCACACAACAAATAAATAACACCATAAAAAGCCATTTGAGACGTAATCAATAGCTCAACGGTGCCATAGATGTAGACCGCATCTAAGAGGGTCCATTAAAAAATCTCACTGCAGCTGGAACAAAAGACCTTCTGAGTCGTTCAGTATAACACAGAGTCCATTAATGGATTACTTTCAAAATACAGAAGAGTTTTTATTTTGCACATTGTTCTCTTTTCTACAGTGACCTCAAGTGAGTCTGGGATAAGGCTAGGGCTGCAACAACGAATCGATAAAATCGATAAAAATCGATTATTAAAAGTCGAATTTCATTATTTATTCTTGGTTGACACTGCTGGAGGGTAATATTGATTTATAAGTGTGCTCTATTAGTGTGACATAGGTTTTTTATTACCAATTTTTATAGTTTGTGATAAATAATATAACTGAACCACTGAATGTTGAAACAAATCCTGTTAATAGTTTTATAATTACATGTATAATTTTTCTTTATTATTTATCTTTTATTTATTGTTCCAACAGCTCAGGTCGATTGAACAACAGCAAATACCTCTTTTTGTGTAGCACATGTGTATGTTATTTTGTTGTCGAAATATCTCTCGAAAATCTCTAGATGTGCTGTGCGGGTGTCTCGCGAGACCACTTGGTATTTCAGTGATCACACGATATTTCTACTATGTTTACAGCTTTAGCAGTAGCAGCAGAGTAAAAGCCATCAGGTAAGTGTTTATTTTAATAAACTCCTGGTGTACTTACACACTTTTCAAAGCATTTATGAGTAAAGACTCTATTTGTACTACTGTAGAAGTTTGATAAGAATCCAGGCATTATGAGTGGGGCAATTAACAAGATACACTGGTGGTCCCGTTAGCGCCTGTACTAAGACATTCGGCTGATGGCTCTAGCCCCACTATTTTCTGACCAAATGAAAATAAACGGCTGAGGTGCTGATTTGATAGACCTCATGGTGCATATGACGCTAGGTCGAAATTGCGCCAAACCATCGCTTTAAAGCTATCAGACATTAACATTTAGTTGTTTTGTTTAAATTATTATTTATAATTTAATATTTAAAGTAATATTATATTATGAATAACAACCTGTTGTTTGAGCTCTGTTTTGCATTGTCAAAATAGCAACCTGTTGTTTTGCATTGTCAATTTGAAATAATGTTTTTGAATGAAGGGGTGGAAATCCATGATAATGCCCTCCAGCACAGCACAGCAGAAAAGAGGACATTAGCTAAGATGCCTTCATATGAAAACACGAAGAAGCTTCTTGGTGATATTGTAGGATGAAGAAAAGTCTTTACAGAGCCTTCTTTAATACAACATCAGTTATATTTTTCCAGTTTAATTTACTGTCCAGGTAGTAACCAAGATATAAGACTGGATCATTTCCATTTCTTTATGATCACCTGCAAGACCTCCTCCTTCATTCTGAAATTAGCAAGTAATTCTTCGGTCTTCCCAGCATTCAATTCTAAAATAAATTTCATCACACCACCTGACAAATAATTCAAACTTTTTTTTGTAGGCCATGTCATTGCCTTGGTTAAGTTGATCCGCTAGGGAAGTGTCATCCAAAAACTTTTGGATTTGACAAGATATCTGATCTGTAGTTTAGAGTGTGAACAAAAAAGGGATAAAACCATGCACTGTGGGATTCCTGTTTTAGTTAAGATACTGTTAGACAGTTTGTTTTCAAGACTGACAAACGGAGGTCGATACAAGACATGATCTAAGACCCAAAGTGATAGTTGTATTGTGCAGTTTAAAATTCATTAATATGTTCAGTAAAAGTTGTGGTTGAATTGTATCATATTCCACAACCTTCCTGTATGAACATTGCAAGGGATCTTGAAAGACTGAGACCTGTCTACCCAGGTGAACCAGTTTCTTGCATTGGGGTGTTTTGGGAAGTGGAACAATACAAAATGTTTTCCACATTGTTGGATTTTTTGAAGAAGACAGAGACAAAGAAAACATTTAATGAAGGACTGAGCACAAGTGGTCAGCTCAGACTTTCAGGGTATGGGGATGGACTCCATCAGGGCTTGCTGCCCTGTAAGCCCTTTAGGCCCCTTAACTGCTGTCAAACCTCATCAACATTGATAGCAATAGCTGGGATACAGTCCTCAGGACTACTCTGTGCAAAAGATGAGGGGATGCTCTCATGAGAAGCAGAAAAATCAAATTAATCAAACCTTTCAAAGAACAGGGTTGCCTTCTTTGCATTTATCCTAGAGCCAAGGAAACTGGGCATACTGGTACCACAGTCAGTAAGAGATTTCATGCCACTCCAAAGGCTCTTGCATTACTATTCGACATCTGTTCTTCAACCCCCTTTATTTATATTTATGCTTACCATGTTTGATTATTGCTTTCAGCTTCTTCTGAGCAATTTTTATCTTATATTTGTCACCACTTCATACTGTAGTTTCTTCCTGTTAGTAACAGCTTTAACCTTCCTTGACTTTGTCATAGATGCTGCCCAGATCATTGCCATCTAAAAACAGTCAAATCAGTGCAATCAAAGCACCCTCTTAACACTTCTGAAGTGTCCCTCAACCACACATATACAGCCTTGGATGTATTCGGCTGCTTGTAAGCCACATGAGAATATCTGGATGTCAGAGATATCAAGTTATGGTCTTTTTTTATTTTGCCAGTCCTTGCTGGGTCTCTGTCCATCCTGTGTAGTGAAAATCCTTCCGTTTTCACATGGGATTCTGGTACCTTGTCAGTGTCTGTAAAACACAGTAGGCTGCTTTGTCGGTATAGGCGATCATACCTCAAATAAGCTGTCAGCTCATCTGCCTTATACCAAGGAGTGGACAATTCCCATGATAACAGAGGGTAACACAGGTTTGTACCCCCGCCGAATATTCCTGACCTGGACTCTGTGGCCTCTCTTTCCTCTCTTGAGCTTGATTTTCAACAAGTCTACATCCGATCTACCTGATGCAGGAGGCCACAGTTTAAGAAGCTCCTGCTGACTTTAGGTGATGAAAGGTGGGCCGGGTTTTCTCTTGACTTGTTGTGTCTGAACAACTCAGTAATTAGCGTGCAGCCTTAATTGTGTCATCAAATGATTTGATCATGTCAATGATTGTGAATCCAAAGACGTTACAAACATTAAAAAGGCATAAAACATAAATAACAAATCAAAATGTGGCAGAGTTGCTGGCAATGGGGCGATGCCTCAATGGATGGAAGATTAAGACAATCATTTGGATTTTATCAAAGGTTTCCCATTTTCTCTTATTAAAAGCACATATGGAATAATAATATTAAACAGCATTTCATATGTCAGACATGAAATGCCATTTTACATATGTAAGGGTAGATTTGTCAATGGGCACAACATCTGTGTGGTGTGTGTGTGTGTGTGTGTGTGTGTGTGTGTGTGTGTGCAGAAAATGTATCTTTATTCAGTTTACACAAAAGGCAACACTAGCTTTAGCAGCAGAACTTTCCCAAACATGCTAAACAGGTGTCTGCCTCAAGCATTCGCTCCTTGTGAATCTGTCTTTATGCAAAACTAGATAACACAAACAAAACATAGGTAAAGTGAAGTGAGCAACTTTTCACACTTACAATTTATTGCACATATTTAAAAAAGGAAATTCACATAAGATCATCTTCAATGTTACCTGTTTGTGATTCAACTCTCTTAACATCTCAGTTACTCCAAATTGAATTCATGGCTGATCAAGTGTTGCACAAATTACTGTAATGACAAGAATGTGAGCCACTTTATAAATAAAGTACTTTAGTGAGTTACAGTTCTCATTAACCAGCAGTTGATTTAAAGTTGCATAAATTGGTTATTTTTGGGGTACCACTTTGGTGGTACGACACTGTTATGATGAATGTTTTGGCAAACAGATTATTTACACATCGAGCAGACATGAACAACATTAGTGTTCTTTTGATATCGTATTTCTGGCCAGTGTAAGCTCAGTATTCACATTTCTCTTTGTCCCTACCACCTACAATTGGAAATATTTGGCTCTGTATAGATCCTGGATGCTCGTCCATGCTCACCAGCAAGTCACATACTCTGTCCTTGTGTTGTTTAGTTCTGGGTTTTTAAAGCATTTCACTGTAAGAATCTTCCTGTTGTGGCTGGAAACAAGGTTGATGAAAATGGGGATGGGAGGCAGGAAAAACTAAAATAAAGAACAAAAAAAAACCCAGCAAAAAGCTCTATAGAGTATGCATTTTAAAGAAAGGTTCAGCAGTGTTGTGCTGAATGAGATTCAGTTTGACAAGGAATAGTGCAGACTGAACAGACATATCTAGGTCTGTTGTTCCTCATTTTAACTCTGTGTTGTGTACAGTTACATATTAGGAGTTTGCATCATTCTTTCCATAGCCAATAATGTTGGTAAAGTCGTCCATATACTGAAACACCTGCTGATCGGTCAACACAATCCCTTTCTAATTTTTGTGTTAGAAAGATGAAGGAATTCACTGCACTGACTGGCATCTTGGCATGGCTTCACTGCCTGTGTCCTCATTATACCAGGCTACTAGCTGTCATGCTTTGAATTAAGAATTTAAACCTGCTGACCCAATTCACGCTCCTGCTAGACCAATGAAATGTAGGCGTTAATCTCATACCCACACTTTGTCCAGATATGTTTTAGCATGCTGCAGATACTGTATCATTCCACAAAGTAAGTGCAAGTATTTCACATTACTGATGGATTCATTTGCCCTTCCAGGTATCTCATTTAAATTTGATAATTCTTTCCTGAAGAGAAAGCAACAGATTTTTCCATGCTCTGATGATTATAGCCTATAGAAAAAATGTAGGATTCTTGGTGAATCATGTTGTCTGAGGCACCTGTTCTCAGTTTTCTAAGGAACAATTTATCTAAGACAAGAGGCATGCCACAGGCAAGCACCGAGGAGAAGCTTGAAGTAGTTTTATGCAGCTTTTGTCATTACTATGAATTATTTTGTCAAAACTTGGCAGAAACAAGTGACAGCAGACACCTGGTCTTGTTTGTTCCCCATCTGACTATTGTGACTATGTATTTTTGGACAATTTACTATATTAAATTGCTTGAAGTGTATCGTGTCATCTCATTCATACTCTCTGTCCACTCATTCCGTTACATGATTGCAGAGGGCGACAGACGTCTCAGCTTTGTGAGACTTGTTGGTCTCACAAAAAAGACTTTGACTAATTTGTCATCAAAAATGTTGCTGATTAATACTTTGGTGACTCACTAATCGGTTAATTGTCTAATTGTTGCAACTAATTCATGTTTTGTGGTGACATTAAAATAATTAGGTTACAAATATTCTCACCACCAGAACCAAGTGCTGTTGATTATGAGCCATTTGTCTGTACTGAAGTAAGTGATGTGAGGTTTTGTGACCCCTTCAGCCTAATGGATCCTTGGACTTTCTGTTACGTAATTAAAATATTCTGAAACCACAGTGGAACACAAAAGAAATGGAAAGCAAGCCTTACAATTTTAGTTAAAATTGTGTAAGTATGTTCCATGATGACAAAGATATCAATTTGAGCTTCAAAATAGGTGTAACTCACTTAAAAACTGAATTATTTTCTTTCTTTTTTTACATCTTCTGCCAAGCTAATTCATAAAATGACAGTTAAGGCTATAATTAGCTGCACCCAAAATGGCATCAGCTGCTAAAAACATGGGATTAGCCAAGCAAAGCATAACTATGGTTGGTGGACTTGGCAGTAGTCTACTGTGAGTGAAAACGTTTTAGCATTTATGTATTTGCTTTTATGTTTTGATGGAATACATAACCAGTATTTTTTAATATGAGTTTGGTGGGTCAGTAAACATGTAATGTGTTTCCAAGCAGCTCTCTCATGGAAGAATATTAAGATAAATGATCAGCACCAACATGTGGATGCACAGTATGTCATAATCCATCTCTTGTAAGAAGAACCTTTTCATATCCACTAAATGACAAGAGGAAACGTGAGCAAAGCTAAAGAAACCATGTACGCATGATATTCCTTTCATGCATCTGTTTTAATCATCTGCATCCGTCTCACTTTAGCCTGAAGCCAGAAGCGTTACTTTCAGCAGTTGCATTGCCAGCACTGTTTGTTAGAACTGCTCAGTGTTTGCAATCTTTAATCTCACAGCTGCTTGTCATCCCTCTGTGATAATTGTTATTTCTTTCATGCAGCACCATGCATCCACTCACATATTCATGCTCAAAAACAGCTAACCTTGATCAGTATCATCTTGTCTTTAAAACATGGTAGAGGAATTCCACACCATTTTGACACAATTCCTGATATATCTGTTTTAACTGTCCTCATTGTTCATTTTATGGGTTAAGACACAAAACTTTCCTACTACTTTCCAACGCTCAATTATTCAGTGACATGCCAAGCCCATAAATGAATAGCAATTTTATTGCACTGATGAATGTTTTTCTCTCTGGAGTTCCTTTATATTCTAGTCATACTCTAGTGGAGTCCGTTTTTTTGGTGTGGAATTTCTTTCAGTTTGTGAACAGATCAGAGTAGAAATGTTATAGAGGAATGTAGCAGATGAGAGGTGGGTTGCAGAGCCATACACACACACGCACACACACACACACTAGAGGTGAGGGGGACTTTGAGACAACTAAAAACATATATTTCTGTGAACTGTCAGGTTTTAAAAAGCAAAATACACAAAGATTTTAGTTCAGATTGTGTTGTGTATCAGAGTAGCTGTTGACGTTTTACAATAGCTGTTTGCATACATTTTACATACAAAAATACATTTTGTATACACTCTCAATTGTATTTATATAAGACACACTTTTTTCCACTTCCTTTTTTTTTCTTACAGCAAGCTATCGTACACGCACCTTGCAGCAAACTGGCTTCCTCTCACCAACTGTGCTTATTTTTGAAAATGTGAGTGAGCTATTTATGGCAACTGCAGGGGCAGCTTTGCAACTGGTGTTTGGCAATAAGGAGCAGGGATGCTGTGTGGAAATACTTTGGTTTTAAGATAAATGAACATTACAAATCTGCATCTCAGCATAACACGGTGGCATTGAACATTAGCACATTTATATGGAAACAATCGTACAGTATTTTAAAACAGTTGTGTTTGTGAGTAGAATTGTATTCACACGTGTTTGTAACACACAGACTAAAAAAAACATATCATCAGTTTGGGCATCCCAAAATAAAATTGATAATAGGCCATTTTAACATCTTTCAATGTATTCATACCTTTCCATTTAATAGTATCAATTCAACATGAGTATGTCACGAAATATGGAATTTTAGTATTGGAATATACCATAAAAAACTGTCATAAAAGTCATAAAAACAATATCTGTATATGGGTGATCAGAAAACTATAAAATATTAAAATTATTTAATAACTTATGACATATACTCGTTATACATTTTAAAAAGAGCACTGTATATGAGCAAAATTACATGCTAATTCTTACTGTCCATTATACAACAACAGGAATAATTAATTGCCCTAATAATTAAAAAATGGCTCTGCTGCATGCTATATCATCTCATTGTGTTGAGATAACAGAAGGCAATTAGGCTCCATCCTAATTTTTCTACTAGCTCCCCCTGTTTTCCCTTTCCTTATTAGCATGGATCCTAACGGCAAACTGCACAGCTGCCTTTGTGATGACTCTTTTACACACAGGGGCCCTTTAGAGACTTTGTTTACTTTGCTTTATTAGCTAGGAGAAGTGTCTTTCTCTCTAAATATGATAATAATTTCATTTCTGAAAAGTCATAATAAGACCTGGCTACAGTATTTGTGCAACAAATTATTCTGAGTAATGTCAATATGGATCAGGATATGAACACTTGATGGGATTGATTTATCACATTGTGACATGCATAGTATGCACTCACATTTTAAACCTGTTTGACTTACCAGTGTGTTCAGTGCACCGCTTAGTGTGTCAAATATGAGAGAAATTGTATCCTTTTTTTACCTGTTGGCATCAATGCATATGTGAAGTTTCAACTCAAGAATATATGTGTCACAGTTAAAAGCTCCTAATGTTTGTTGCACAGCAGGTTTTCCTGACAGACTGAGGTCAGTATATGTTAAAAACAGCTTGTCATCTTAGCTTCTCCACTGACAAATGTAATCCTTCTTTTCTCTATTTATCACAGTTATATCATTTTTGTCCCAGTATGACTTTTCTCTATTACATCAAAAGATGTTCTCTTTTACCAGAATAGATTATGAAGAGACTGCTGTGAATATTTCCCTGCCTCTCCTACTCTAATTTAAGGGTAAGAACACTCGAGCTAGTGTTCTTTGAACATAGTAATTTTAATTTATGGAGGGTTTTTATGAGGTTTTAAAATGTTAAATACTACTGCTTTCATGCCATGCTGTCATGCTCCTTATGTGAACCTGTCCCAGTCATACATGATGATTCAATGACAGCAGATCTGGTGAAGTTATGTGTGTTTTGGGCTTCACTGAGAGGTTGCTCTTAATGGTTTCTGTAAAAATATTACAATATTACTTTCAACATAAGAGCTTGTAAAGATTTAGAGAGTATTGTATAAGAATTCAAAATTACTTTTGAAGATGGTGAAACATCATGCTGATATACAGTGTGATTATATAAAGATGTAGTCAGCACAAACTGTCCGGTGAGTTTAGTTTTACCTACAGAAGTTATCTGCCTGCCAGTGCTTCGTGTTTTGCTGTCAACGAGGAAATAAGCTCCTTTTATAACAAGTGGAAAATGTCTTTTCACAGAAATTGACTGGACGTTGCTGCCAGCTATGAGCCATGCTCATTTTAGGATCCAGCAATGGTTGGAAACTAGTTTCATATATTTTTTTATATGTTTTGGAGATATGAAAGGTAACAGTTATTAAAATCAGTACCGGTGGTGACAGGTTCAGAGAAAGAGTCTTTTAAAAGGTGTCTCAATGTAAGTCACGGTAAGCCAGGCTGAAGGAGTTAATACATAGATTTTTTTCTGATCATGTCTCATCAGTCAGACAGTCACCTAATAACTCTTAAAATTGTGTCATAAACAGTCATTTAATATGAGGAGATTGTGAGTCCAATAAAAATATTAGGACAGTCAGTCCAGTCAGAGGAAGACTTCGCATGGTCCAAAAGGAACCACTTCCAAGAGCTTGGCAGGAGAGTCTGAGTAGTGTTAGCTGAAAGCTTTGGAAATCACCAAAAAGAAGAATCCACTGATTAATGAGGCAAGAGTATATTTCTGCAGTTATTTCTGGAACACACCCACTATTTATTTATTTATTTATAAAAAAATTGGCAAATTAAAAAAAAGAAGAACAGGATTTCTGAATGGAAAAGAATGGGCAGCATTAAGTTTGCTGGATTACGTTTTTCTACACAGCAAGCAAGTCTGATTTATTGATTTATTACCAGATTTCCTTCTCCAATCTTGAGTTTTTTAAGAATAGTCAAATAATTATATTCATTTCAAAATACCTGTGTGTGTGTGTGTGTGTGTGTGTGTGTGTGTGTGTGTGTGTGTGTGTGATTGTGTGTGCTTGGGTGTATGTATCTGTAACTTGAGTGTATCTTGTATCTGCTCATCATCTCTGTCATTGCACAGCCCTATTAATGTGACACTGAGAGCCGCACACCCCTGAGAGCCGCACACCCCTCTTCCCATTATGCAATAACTCATTGACCACTGGGTGGAGCTGTAACTCTCTCCCCTTTTCTCATGTCTCTCTGTCTCTCTCCATGATTTAAGTCTGTCTGTTGCCTCTCTACCATTACCATCCTCTTCCTATGAGTGCACGTCTTTCTCACCTCACCCTTTTGTTTTTCTGTCTACTGGTTAATATTGAACATACTAATGAGACTTTTTGATCTTTTTCATTGTGCATTGCTAATAACTTTCTCAGCATGACCTGTCCCCTTTCCCTTCTACCTTAACCACTCTTTCCTTTTCCATAATATATCATTATTGTTATAATATTGTTTTGCTTTTATTGTATGTGTTTTGTATTGAATATCATTGTTAATACTGCTAAATTTCAAAAAAGGTATGTAACTGAAGCAATCCTTTTAAAGCTCAAAGCTACTATCTATATCAAAGTGTCATTCTCCAATCAGTTTTGGTACCATAACAGTATGTCTGAAGACAAATACAGCCATTATAGTGTGAACTGGTTAATATTGTATCTATACTTTAAAATATTTTTGTTTGGCTGTATATACACTACCAGTCAAAAGTTTTAGAACGCCCAATTTTTTCAGATTTTTATTGAAAATGATGCTGTTTAATGTCTCGTACTGTGAAATGAAAGCATAGAACAAATAAACAATTGAAGTTAAAAAAGAAATCTTGGAATCTTTTATAAACTAAAATGTATTCTAAACTTTTGACTCATCAAAGTAGCCACCTTTGGCAGATATAACAGCTGAACACACTCATGGCATTCTTTCTACAATGGAAATCAAATATTCTGCAGAAAGTTCTTCCCAACTCTGTTGCAGAAGTTACCATAAATGTGTGGCACTTGTAGTTTGCTTTGCTTTCACTCTTCTTTTCAGGTCATCCCAAATCACCTCGATGGGGTTTAAGTCTGGAGACTGTGGAGACTGTGCTGGCCACTCCATGTTTTCTTTTTTCCTAAGGTAGTTCTGGTATTGCTTGGATGTATGTTTTGGGACATTATCTTGCTGAAGGATGAAACCTCGACCAACTAGGCGCATACCAGAGGGTACTGCATGGTGCTGCAGAATGCTGTGGTAGCCGTTTTGGTTCAGAATGCCTCTCACTCTGTACAAGTCACCGACCCTGGATCCAGCAAAACAGCCCCAGATCATCACGCTTCCTCCTCCATCTTTGACAGTTGATGTCACATCACACACTGAGGAACCCATCCTTTCGCCTACTTGACGGCATATAAAAATTGTGCGTGACGAACCGAAGATTTCAAATTTGATTCATCAGTCCATAACGCCTTCTTCCAGTCTTCAGTAGTCCATTGGCGGTGTTTCGTGGCCCAGGCAAGCCTCTTTTTCTTATCCTGGCGTCTTAGCAATGGCTTTCCTGCTGCAACTCGACCTGTCAAACCTGCAACTTGAAGTCTTCTCTTCACAGTTGAAACTGAGACTTGCTTACTACAACAACTATTAAGCTGTGCTTGAAGCTTTTGTCATGTGAGCCACCTATCACGCAAGCTGTCGACTGTCAGAAACTTGTCTTCTGACTCTGTTGAGACTTTGGGTCTAACAGACCTCTTCCTGTCAGAGTTTCTCACAGTTTCTGAGTGCCTTTTGATGGTGAAGGAAACTCACTGACACTTTGACTTTCTTTGTAATTTCTCTTTAGGAAAGACCTACATTTTTAAGTGTTATGATGGACTGTCTCTCTTCCATTGTTAATTGCCTTTGTCTCACCTTTTTTTTAACTCAATTTTTATTTCAGTTTCATACATAACCATACATACAGAATCATATTCATCATATTATCCGCTGTTTTCTCAAATTAGTTTTCAGGACAAAGTAGTACTAATAAGGACACAACAAAGGGACCAAAGACTGTAACAACAGAAAAGATCAAATAAAATAAAATAAAGTGAAATAAAAAGTCAATCAATCAATTTTTAACCTCTGGCAGTTCACCACTTACCTTTGTACCATTTCAAGCTATTCATTGGACTTGAACTACTTGAATTTCAATAAAAAACTGGAAAAATTGGGATGTTCTCAAACTTTTGACCGGTGGTATAGATCATAGACATTGAATTTTGAGATGAATTGTTTGCTATAAATCGCTTTACGTAGGCACAGAGGCACTTTGAGCTAAATGCTAATGTCTGCTTGCTAAAATGCTCACGTTGACAATGTTCCCATGCTGATGCTAAACAGACATACTGTACAATGGTCACCACGTCAGTGTAGCTTATCATTTTAACATTGGTAATTAGTACAAAACACAAAGTATGTCATAAGTTTTGCAGTGATTTGGTCATAAATTCTGATAGTGGTCAAATTGAAATTTTGACTTTGTGGTACAATTTAATGAAAAGTTGAGGGATCAACAAAGTTATTACACTTCATCCTTGGGGGATGATGGATGTCTGTACAAAATTACACAGCAGTCCATCAAATAGTTTTTGCTACTACATTTGTGGCTTTCACTCAAAGCCACAAATGTCACCCTCATGGTTGATGACTGCTAGGGGATTACTAAAGTCATTAGGATACACCCTCTGAGGACCATGAATGTGAGTACAGAATTATTAACAATTCAGTCATTTGTTGAGATTTTTCAGTCTTGACCAATATGTAAAGTACATAGAAAGGTAGGTTACATATGATGTATATGGTACATAACATAGTTACTGCAGTGGAAGTTACAACAATGCTGAAATAATAACAATATCCACACCAGTCCTTCAATGTATTTGTCAAGGAGAAAATATCCATTCTGCACTAACTTTATAGGTGAACTCCTGTATGGCAATAGGTGAAATGTAGCATTTATTAATGCCCTCTAGGGCTCTTGGGGCTTTACAGCTCATCTTTCCAAATGTGTGCTGTTAAAAGATGACTCGAACTGTGCTCCTTTCCGGGTTGTCAAATTGAAACGCCCAATCAGCCATTAGCAAAAAGCAGTGCCATGGATTAGAGCCAGAACACTGGTTCAACACTCCCCAGTCACCCCCGCCCCTCCACACACACACACACACACACACACACACACACACAGACACTGTTTTGACAGTGTCCTCTGAACATACTTGCTCATGTAAGTTAAAGCACAAAAAATGTCCTGATGTACAGGGGCTATGTCGCAGTGCTGAATCTGAGTTTGTGAGATGTTTAAAAATGCACTGGACAGAGTGGGAAAGACAGCTGCTGAGTGCTGGAGGAGAGAGCCTGGAGCAAAGCCGGAGCTTCAGGACAAATAACACCCGCGAGTCACCCCAGATTCTGCTCTTATCCAGAGCTGTTTTTTTTTTTTGTTGTTGTTTTTTTTTTTACTTTGATCAGCAGCAGCAGTGAGTTCTATGTCTGCCTGTCTGTTAGCATGTTTACCAGAGGAGCAGCAACAGTGAGTGATTAGTCCATCTCTGTGGCTACTGGCTAGGGGGTTTACATGTAGCAAAGACATTGTGCTGAAACTTACGTGATGTTTAATATTTATATATATGCAATCATCCATACATACACACAATGCATTAAATATATAAACAACAATTGTTTTTTTCATTGTTTTTTTTCATGAATCATTTATAGTCCATTGTGATAAGTGAGTCCTCTGGAAATATATGTCAAATTTGGCACTTTCCTGCTGGAAAACTGCCTAAAATAAAATACTTATTGAAGACTTCCATAATGGTTTGTTTAGTTGTTCATTCAACATTGTCTGTTTGTCAGTATGTGAAATGTAAAAGTCATGCAGTATCTTGTATGGTCTCCATGTTTAAACACAACAATGGTCCCTTCTGCAGTAATTCTCACCCCACAGTGAACCTTTGCTAATACATGGATATCTGGTTTATTGAGGAGTTAGAGATGTAAGGATATTAAACTCTGGGTCTCACGCCTCCTCTGTTCATGCAGGATTTTTTATCTGTTTAAGAGAAGACTACCTCGTGACTTTGCTACATGTATGCAGATGACACTGTTCTAGGTATGCAGATGACACTGTTCCTCATGTACATACACAAAACAAAGAACAGGCTGCAACTAAACTCACTGCAGCATTGGTCCATGTCTGTCACTGGCTTTACACTTGAACATAAATAAAACAGTTTGTATGTTCCTCTCCCAGAAATCATCAAATACACAGCACCCTGATGTTTTTATTGAAGGCCAAAAGCTCATGGCTGTATCTGATTTTAAATATCTTGGCATCATTTCTGGATTGCAATTTAACTTTTAAAAAACAAGTCAAAAAGGTGGCTAATACCATTACATTTAACTTGGCTAACTTTAGACATGTGAGGCCATACTTGACTACAGAGGCTGCCAAACACATCTCATACTGTTACTGCTAGCTGATATAGTTTTGGATGCTTGTCTCATATTTAAAATGCTACATGGCTACCTCCCCCTTTGAGTGAGTTCATGCCTTCATGCCTTGTATGTCTGTCTGTTTTAAATAACTTCTTGTTCTAATTGTGCTGATTTGTCACTCTGTTCTTTTTTTTTTGTTCTATTTTCTGTCCTGACCTGCCAAGGGACAACGGATGAAAATGAGCTATTTTAGATCATTCCGGTGCATTTACATTTTAATTTGAAATGTTCATGAATGTACACTGTTCCTTTTTAAATAAATAAACTAACTAAACTAACTTAAAATAGCCAGTATTAAATAATTAGCATGCTAGCAGGACTGGAAATGGCATGCTTTCTGCCTGCCAGTATGGTGACTGTTAGACTGTTATATAAAGGCAAACGCCATCATTCCAGTCTTTTTTTTTGTGTCCATTGTCCTTCATTGACTCTGCAAAGATATCTAAAATAATTTGTGACTTTATCCAAATTCAATGCATCTCAGCTGATCTTGCCCCAGCATGAATGTCATCGCTGAAACTCTTACTGTAGGTTCATCCCACTTCTGTCAACTGCTCTTCATACCATAGACAACTGCCACCACAGGCCACCAGCTAGCAGAGTCATGGGTTAAAGAGATGAAGGACATGTTGTGGTGAGAGCTGATGAGGCATATGAATGCAGTTTCTAGCACATTTCCCAAGCCTGAACAGCCATATGCTCTACAACCAGTAATCAGAAAGAAAGACTGTACTGTGCAAGACTACATCCAGCACTTGAACATGAGCACATATTTGACAAAGATGGAGCAGCTTTTAGCACTTGACACTATTGATACCCTAATTGCTTTACTACAAGCAGTAATTAAGCAGGAGACGGTGAGACATGCAGTGTCTGCCTTGATTTGGATGTAATGTGGTGGGTGAGCATGCACCTAAAGTGTCTTGATAGATAAAAACTCAAAACTAAGAAGCATTTACATGACAAAGGTTTTGCATCAGTTGAAATGATTGAAAACCACCACTTTAAAAAAGAATGAAATTCTTTTGGAGCCTTTTATTTTGGTAAAGTACTTACATCTGGCAATTTTCCTCTAGAGCTCTTATTCTCCTCTTCAGTGTTGCAAGTAGCACATCAAGTCCACCCCTTACTGTTATTAGATCAATTGACAAGTGCAAGTTTTTTCTCTGACAAAATCAAAAACATCAGAAACAACATTATATTTGCTGTCCAGACTGTCACTGAACCCTTTCATCCTACTACCAACTGTATCTTAATTTCCTTTGTTAAACTAACAATTGATAGTGTAACAGACAATTGCTAAAATAAAGAACTCTACCTGCTTGATATAATTTCTACCCACTTACTTAAAGAAAACCTTGTCAAATTTTGGTGGATTTATTCAACCCCCCTCTCTCATCTGACTTTCTTCCTAATTGTTTTAAAATGGTAGTAGTATAACTTCCTTAAAAATCCACTCTAGAGCCAGATCCTCTTAATCATTTCTGGCCAATGTCAAAACTACAATTTCTTGCAAAGGTCTTAGAAAAAAACCATAGCAGAGCAGATCATTCCTTTGATGAACGGTAATCGTCTCTTAGATGAGAAATAGGTTTTAGAACAAGTTAGCAAAGAAACTTCACTCATTGGCATTTAAATGATCTCTTATAAGCTGGCTGTGGTCAACACACTGTATTACTCCTGTTGGATGAATATCTGCGGCTTTTGACAGTGTTTATCACAGTATTTTAATTGAAAATTTCAAAAATTGGGTGGGCATTTCAGGTTTGGTTTTAGATTGTTTATGCTCTTATCTTTCAGGAAGGTCATTGTGTGTGGAAATTGGAAATGATCAATCAGTTACTGTACTGCTAAAATATGGAGTTCCACAGGGATCTGTTCTTGGGTCCTTACCATTTTCATTTTCATGCTACCACACTTTAACAATTGATTAAATAACCTTGTACATTGCTGATAGTAATAACTGGATGGTGTCAAATTTTCTACACTTAAACTCAGAGATTATTATCACACATCCAGACTCATCACATAATTACATGTCCTCTCATCTTGGTCCCCTCTCCTCTAACATTACTCAGTATTATTTATATGATAAGCACCTCAACTTTGAGCACCATATTAATTTTGTTCTATTGTATTTTTACCAACTAACACCTTTTTAAAAATCTGGTCATTTTTATCTGCCACGAACAAAAAAAGTTATTCATACATTTCATCCTGGCTAGATTACTGCAGTGCACTCTTTCCATACCACACATAACAAAACCTTTAATAAACCAGATTATTCAAAAAGCTGCTGGCAGACTAATAATGGGGTCCAACAGTAGAGAACAGATCACACTGGTTTTAAAATCACTTAATTGATTGTTTCAGTAGGTCATCCCTCAGTTGTGAGATGACTTACTGGAGATCAGGGAAGCTAGCATATTAGCTGTATCCTCATTCAGGGGCCACATCCTTCAAGGGACACACTCTACAAAGACCTTTGCAGACCATAAAGGCTGTAATCGAGAGTGAGACAGTCTGGTCTACAGAGGATTTCCATCTGCGTCACAAAGCGCTGCTCTGGTTGCCTAGTAACCTTGACAGCTGCAATTGGGACACAGTAGATATGGGGACAGAAATGTTATTATTGTGGCAGCCCAACCAGGTCCAGCAGCACCACCAGTTGAACAAAATATATAACCTTACAAGGACCTGCAGACATCCTTTTATTCTACTTCTTAAGTACTTTGTCATAAACAGTTGTAAAGACCACTGTAAATGAAATAAAGAATTGTATTAATAAACGATTCCTTTATCGTATTCAATATTGTTTTATTTTTTAACTAATCTTGAGTAGAGAGAAGAGCTTGTCCATTCTCTCTCTGTTCTCCTCTCCTCTTCCTCTCACTGCAGCTGACAGCACCAGCTCAGCTACTCAACAACTACCTGACTGTACTGCAACAAAATAATCTCAACTCAAAGCTCCACTATCTCTTTCTCACAAATAACAAAAATAACCTCATTGACACAGGGATGCAGTAAATTGTTAGTCAGTCTATAATGTAGCTATAATAAAAATCCAAACTGTTATGTTGCCTAATAAAATTAAAGCAAAATGTTATATAGACTGACCTGTTCATATTAATCGACATTTATTGAAATGTGGTGATATCTGTTCATATAGATCCCAGAGGCGGTGCTGTTGTTCTGCACAATAAAAACATGAAGCTGTACTTTATATTCAGACAAACTAATGTGGCAGCTACAATTGATAGGGACATAGATCTTGTTTTCTTTTAAGTCACTTTGAAAAACTCGCTACTTTAGCCGTGCTCTTATTTTTGTTATCTTTTGTTGTATTTTATCTTTTATGAACTATTTGCTGTTTTAGTCTTTTTTAGTTTTATTTAAAGCACAAATCATTAATTTTTGATAATATTATTATTATTTTTGTGGACTAAATTGCTCCTTATAATTGCAGGTGTTGACTGAATTTGAATGCACAGGCCAAGCATTATTTCTACACTTTACCTGTTCTTCTGTATGTGGTTGAGGAATAGGAGTCAGAAGGTCAAGACTGTAGATCATTCAGGTGTTTGTGGCATCCCCAAACCAAAATAAACTTGACCTCATCCTCGTTAATATTGACCCTTTCCTCATGGATGGTCATGTCTGATATGCTGTTGAAAGGAATAACGTAATAGAAGATTGGCAGAGCAGTGGAGGACTGACATAATCCTGACAGACAGGTGGATGTACAATGTGTAAATTAGCACATATCACCAGCAGCTGTACATCTAGTACATCAAATGAAATTAAATCTAACCTAGATGTTCTAAACCTATATCACACAATTATTTCCATAGATTAGACACAAAGAAACCCCTTAAACTTCAAAGTATCTGAGAGAAACTATAACTGTATTTAGCAAGGTTACATAGCAGAAATAAATAGTGTCTCTAAATAGAAGACATCAGCAGAGCTGTAAGGCTCTGTAGGATGTGTGTATGTTGGATAATTTATTGACCTCAGTAACTTCCACTGACATGCAAAGGTTTGTAGGGGGAAGGTTGGTCAATTATTTGACTTGCTTCTACTTTACATAGTTACTGTTTTAACATACATTTTAAACGGTATGGTTAACCCCTGCCCCCATACCATTTGGTTTCTAAGTGTCTGAAATAGTGAAAATTGGTACTTAATTGTAACATAATTACAGCATTTCTTTTTTGGGTGATACTTCAAAAACTAAAGATATTCAGTTAACTATAACATAAGGCAAAAAAGCAAATGATTTGGAAGATAGGAATAAGGAATGTTCTGTATTTTTGCTTGAAAAATATTCTCCATCTATTATTCAGTCAATAGTTGTAGACTGTTTTCAGTAAAGGAGCTAATCAATTGTCTATTGTTTCAGCTTTACTTCATATCTAATGAATGTGGATTGTGAAACCAGTATTTGGTATGAAATTCATGGTGGATTTCCAGTTTGATTGGTTACTTCAACATGATTATTGAGGTCAAAGTTCACTTTTCACTTTCTCCCTAGGAACTGCTCTCTGTTTTAATGGTTCTGGCAGTTCTGGTACACTGCGTGCACACAGTTCACCTCTCTTGTTCCTCTGTGCCTTCAGCCTGAACTTGTCAGAATACAATGAATAATGTGAAATTAGTGGACTGGTTTTGTGAGACTTCTATACACAAATAACATTACATATGTACAGAAATATGTAAATTGCTCTCTCACTGTCTGACTTTATATCAGACGAAACTTTTACTGTTTTTAGTCAGTTAGGATTACTAAAATTATTTATATTTGCTTAATGCCAGAATAATCAGAAAGAGAATGTAGACATTTTTTTATTACTTTCTTCAAAGTCAGAAGTTTACATTTATTTCATTAGTATTTGGTAGCATTGCCTTTAAACTGTATGACTTGGGTCAAATGTTTTGGGTATCCTTCCACAAGCTTCTCACAATAGTTTGCTGGAATTTTGTCCCATTCCTCCTGACAGAACTGGTGTAACTGAGTCAGGTTTGTAGGCCGCCTTGCTCACACACACCTTTTAAGCTCTGCCCACAAATCTTTTATAGGATTGAGATCAGGGCTTTGTGATGGCCACTCCAAAACATTGACTTTGTTGTCCTTAAGCCATTTTGTAACTAATTTGGCAGTATGCTTAGGGTCATTGTCCATTTGGAAGACCCATTTGCACCCAACCTTTAACTTCCTGGCTTGAAATGTTGCTTCAATATTTCTACATAATGTTCTTTCCTCATGATGCCATCTATTTTGTGAAGTGCACCAGTCCCTCCTGCAGCAAAACACCCCCACAACATGATGCTGCCACCCCCATACTTCACAGTTGGGATGGTGTTCTCAGGCTTGCAAGCTTCCCCTTTTTCCTCCAAATGTAACAATGGTCATTATAGCCAAACAGTTCAATTTTAGATTTATCAGACCACAGGACATGTCTCCACAAATTAAGGTCTTTGTCCCTGTGTGCATTTGCAAACTGTAATCTGGCTTTTTATGTTGCTTTTGGAGTAATGGCTTCTTCCTCGCTGAGTGGCCTTTCAGCCCAGCCCATTACAGGACTGGTTTCACTGTGGACACTTTCATTGAACTTACAGAAAATATGATCAAAATCATGATATGTATCATTATCTGTATATGAAATTACCTATGTAAGGATATAATATTTGGTCATCTTGCACAGCCCTACCCACACACAAAGGTAAAATACTTATTAGGAGGCAATGGCTATGTGGAGGACCATCATCAGGGACGCCTGAAGAAACCCAATAGCAGGAACATACATCCATAATTGACTGACCAATGTACAGGTATTGAATCCCATAATTGGTTTTATTATTGCCAACTCCAATATGAATTTAAAAGAAAATGAAATATAATTTATATGGTTTTAAATTAGTGTAGTTTCCAAAAGTAATGTATTCATTGATAGACAATGCAACATTATTGAAGCTTTCAAGCAGATGTGAGATTGCAGCAGAAAATTATGCAGTTAAACACGTCAGCTGAAGAGCAAGAACATGAATCTACAGTGGGAGCACTGTCACTAAAAGTTGCTGAAAGATGTTTAACTTTTCACTCAATATGGACATTTTGATACAATTTATTTCAAAATGAACTTAATTTTGGACTTTGGTTTTTACAGGTGTGGATGAATCATATTTTCCTCTGTAATTATTCATTCATGGATATGGTGTTGTGGACTTTGTTTTAACATGATTTACTGCAAATCTGTTCTTTAAAAAAAAACAATGAGTGCACTCTCTCAACTTGAACAAAATGAGATCTGTACGCATGGATGGAAAACAGTAGAGTAGAGGGAACTCTGCCTCAATAATTAAACCACTTAAATTTCCCTTTAGGCAACATAAATGAAAAGATGCTGGGAGATTTACATAAACATACACCTAGTGGCTGCAGTTCAATAAATCACGTAAACAGGGTGAAGAGGTTCAGTTATTGTAACATTGATCTTTAGTACAGATAAAATGTCCGTGTGACTTTGTACATATTATGTTTGCTGTTATCGCATGTCATGGCCCCAGTATTTGACAAACAACTACCCCACTTGGATTTTAGTGCATTATAGTCTGTAGAGAGAGGGATTAAACAATGGCCAGATTTGATTAAGGTGTGCAGTAGTACAACAACTCATTGAGGGGTGAAGCAGATGGGCTACAAAGGACCATGCTGTGTTTAACATCTGTCAGCTAAAAAAAAAGGTGAGCCTATAGTGGGCTCACCAAAATATATTTAGCATTTTTGCATGATACATTACTTTAACTTAGTTATGAATTCACTAATATTACTGATTATTTTGCTGATTGTTTAAGCACTACACAGGATCAATAAAATGAGATGAATGAAGAATGAAAAAATATTTTACTGATTTATTACAAATCTCAGCAGTAGCAGAATTCATGATACCTCTGCTCGTGTATACCAGTATCAGTAACAGTTATGTTCTCATGTTTGCATTAAGACCGGTTTCCTGCTGCAGCTTACACGACACACCACACCACTCACCGTAGTACCTAAAATTAAATTTGTTGTGGAAAAGAAAATGTGCTGAACAAAAACAAGACACTTTTCACACCATACACTATATATATATATATAAATATATATACACATATATATATACACACACATACACATATATATGTAACGTATGGTGTAGACCTGCTGTATATGAAAAGTGTCTTGTTCATATATAAACAATATGTTTGATACAATGTTTGATTTCCGGTCATATGCCATTATTTCTACTATACTTGTGCACTGTACCTTTTTGAACGGTGTTTTAAAGTTTGAGGTGAAATTATTATTATTATTATTATTTGAATATACTCAAATAATTGTGCATGGCTTAGGCTAAGAACACACAATGGGTTCAGTGTCATATACTCAGTATTCAGAATTCAATATAGAGGTGATTTAAAGGCAGTTTGTCATCAAGATCCCCCCGAACTCGTAATCTCCTGCACAGCAGCTCCCAACACATAGCAGGGTTCCAGCACACATCTATAGTAGACTTCTTGTGAATGTTATAAGCTTTGCTCCCTTTAAAACAACCAGGTTCAATCACTGTGGTAAATCAAGGGTGTCAAATAGTGAAGGTTCAATCTGGAGTCTCCAAAAAACTTTAATATCTGATGACTGAAGAGAAGATGTGTGTTTCAGTAGAAATTGAACTGCAAGAATTGAGTTTGAATCATGAGAACTGAATTTAAGATGTGAGAACTGAATGTGGAAGTACATAGAGTTTAATTTTCAATGAAGAGCAAATACATTTTCAGAGAAAATTAATTCAAATTCATAATTTTTACTCTCAGTTTCAAGTTTTTGAATGCAATTATTCAAGTTAAGTAATTAAAATTTAAAATATAAATTATTCAAATTCAATTTCTACTGATGCATATTTTTGTCCATAGTGCCGCAGCTATTGCTAGCTGAGTTGCTTACTATGTAACCTGCACTGAATGTGACTAAATCTATCACTGGTATATAAATATATTTGGACTTGAGTTACCTTTCTGGATGCAGGAGGTATATATACTCTAAAAACAGTCAAAGAAAAAAAAATATGACTCAGTATCTGGTGTTCACAATTTGAGAGATTGTGAATCAACACAAGAGAGAGATTGGAAAATGATTACATATATTCTGTACATACCTTAGTCCAGTAGTGGTTTATACTGTAAGAGGACACTGCCTAACATGCAACTGTTTCTGCACTGAAACGAAGAGGACGCTAGAGAGGTACTGTGCTGATTCATGTTGGCTAAGGACAGTTATAGTCATCACATGAATAGGCTCGCAAGTAATGTTTAAGTTTTATTATCAGCTCATCTAAAAACATTAAAGAAAATATCACTGAACTGATGTGTTATTTAGAATGCTGTTACTCCTGAGACCAAGGTGAGATCATATTAAAATAGTTTGACTTGCTTGTCCTCCAAAGGTAAAGTTGCTTCCATTCATTCACATATTATGAAATGGTACACAAAAGGACAAAAGGCAAATTATTACTGTCACATAAACAATCCAAAATACTATACACCATTTATATCAGTCAAAGCATGCAAGAAATGCAGGGCTTTACTGGCAGTTGAGCAAACACTTCATCCTTGCAAAAATGAATTACTGATCTAAAACACCAGCGGCATAACAGCCTTTACCTGTCAAAACAAAATGGGGAGGCCCAGCAGCAATAAATATAATTGTAAGAGTTGTGGCAAACAATAGAATAGGACAATAAAATAACAGAATTTATTTATTTTTTCTATTCCAACAATTTCTCTTCAAACACATCCAGTAAAAAAGTGATATTCAAAAGTGATGGAAAGAAGGTCTATTTTTGCCTCTTCTTTGGCACCTTGATCTCCTTACTTCTTGCCACTTGCACCTCCTACTAAGGAAAAATCTAAGTGTGAGAGAGTGGGCGAGCCAGGTAATTATTGCTCATAAGATGGATCATTTAGGGCTTATAAACAGCTCTTTCTCTCAATGTTAAAAGCTCTCCCACTCCATTCGAGGAATTGTCATGGACATTTTTGGATTTTTACCTTCCTCACCTGATATTGTGAAAAATCTGAGTTTGTCATTATTTGCATTGATACCAGCACTTGGTACACATATAGCCTATACATCATGGTTTTTGGAAGGTATGATTTGTTTTACTCAGCATATTGTTGCCTTGCAACAATGCAACGGAAATTATAAACCAGGTTTGATGATTTATACTTGTTTTGAGTATGAATACATGCTCCATGTGAGATGACCAAATAACCGACCTTGGAATGAGGATTGTTTTGTTACTGCTCACAAATATGAGAAGGTTATCACTACTTTTATAACCCAGTTATTTACATGTAGTAGTACGGATTTGTTTAAGTGCCATGTAAATGAGAAACACAGCTGCTTTTTTCTGCTTGAGCCTGGATTTAAATGGGTTTTACATCAGCACATGTGCATCAGAAAAACAAGAAAATAATTGCCACGGTTAGATTTAGTATGTACATATATTTTCATAGCTCAACAATATCTCTGCACAGTCTCTAGTAAATTCTCTAGCAAAAGTTAAAATTCTCCTAACAGCATTCTATATCATATACACTAAATGTAAAATTCACCAGCTTTGGTTAAAAAAAAAAATGGTAATATGTGGTAAACCATCTGCATATAAACAGGACTTTTGTAGTGCATTCTGTTTTCCTTCCTTACCTGATTTACCATCATTTTTTCTGTGCATGCAAATGTAGGGCTGCCATCACTGTACACACTCACATCTCACTGCTGCAGTGTGCACTCTGCAGGTCTGGCATATGGCAGTATGATGCCCTGTGTCTTCCCTCCTTGGGGACCACAGCAGCCTTCCACCTACCTCTTCATGTGTTTTCGCATCACTGATCTTCACACATGGCATCATCTTCAAGGCTGACCTACAATAAAACTCTTTCCAATATCTTCTCTGTTTCAGTCTTCCCAGACATAGTTCAAGCAGTACCACACAAAGGGATGTCAAGCACACCACAGTGCCTCGATAGGATACTGACAGTGCAGAGAGTGACGGTGGGGATAATGCTGTTGAATTTTCCCTGACAGAGGATCAATTTACTTGACAGTAAAGAGATTCTGAAGAGGATTTTATCGTTACAATAGGATTTTCAGCAGTAAAGTCACAGAATCCTACAAATGTATTTTAAGATTCAGTAGATTTGATAACATTTTTTAAATCTATTTTTCAATTGTTAGTGCGAGGCCTTCATGTTCTTTGTGATGAACGGACAATATTTTCTGTGATTCTCAATAAGCATTCCCTTGACCTACATGATGATTTTATACATTTGATAATCATCAATGCATGATTCCAAAATTACAATTAATTGATCAAGGTGTAAGATGTTAAGCTGCTTATTTAAAATAAATAACAAACTGCAAACATTTTTTCAAAATGTCCTCATTGTCACTGAGCTACTCTGATCTTGGCAAGTGACACTCCAATTTCACTCTTAACTCGACACTGAAAGACATATTTTATAAATATCTTTATTATGACTCACCTTCTTTATTTGGTCTTGAACATTTATGAGGTGGGCAACATGCACATTAAATTGCCTATTGTATTTTTTTAATAGTTAATATAATATTTTTGTATCAGCCTATTTAAAAAAAAAAACGAAACACAGAAATGATCCTTCAGGGTAGGTACTCTTCATGCACTCCCAGTCAAGTCAGCTCACAGTATCAGGAGATAAGACCTAAGGACGAACAGTAACGATTACTATTTATGGAACAAACAAAGAACGTACAAATAAACAGCCCTGTCTCTGTCTTTTTATGACTCTCCCTCACATCTTCTTGTATGTCACAGTTTGACATGGGCTCAAAAAACTTCCCCACCTCCCCTTTTAGTTATGTGAGAAAAGCCAGTCAAGTTATTTTCAGTCGAATATGTTTTCTCCATGATTACAGGCATGCTATCTTTGCATCCAAATATAATAAAAAACTGAAAGTAAGAAATACTTCAAACATCTTATTTTTGCTTTTCCAAATATGGTAATCAGATTTGGGAACTTCGCAAGTTTAAACAGTGCTGTCTTCCCACACTCCCCCACTTACCCCAGTGGGTAAGATCTGAATACATTTTGTTCATACCTCAAAACGTCTTCAATGACCATGTAGAATATGAGCAAGTTGTATTCTTGTGACAGTGCTTTTAAATTTCATAAAGTTAGCATGTACCATTTCTGTTTCTGCTCCTTTGGATAAATACTATAAAGTCAGATTCCAACCACTAATCTGAGTCTGTGCATCTTTCTTGCAGTGCAGCCCCTTCAGTAGGGCTAAATCATAGCACAGGGTTCCCAAGTGAAAGTAGCAGAACATGACAACTTTCTACGTGATGAAAAGAGATATTTTTATCATTGTGTTGTGCTAAGAGTCACACAGTGAAAGCTTGCTGCCATTGTACAGGGAAAGCAGAGGATCTCTGGGAGAAGACAAGCCCCAAACATTCAAGAAAAAAGCTGCTTTCACATCTCAAATCTCAGCAATATAGTGTACAACGAGCAAAACCTGGGATACAATTTTACAACAGTTGGTCAGTTTTTGATTAGTCTGGTATTACAGGACTTTACTTTCCTGTTATTTTTAGAAACCATTTCATATAAGGACATTCACCTAGACTGCTGTTTTATCAATATCTTAAAGTAAAGGTCCAACAGCCCAAGTTGTACCCATATATGGTACCTCAGTCTGTCTAATTTCACACTTTCTTGGGTTGGCCATGTGCCTTAAGGTTTCCATAAAAAACGTCATATGCTATGTATATCTTGACAGCTGTTGCTATAGATGATATTGTCATCTGAATAGATAGTTTATATATATTCTGTGAGTGTACATTGCAAGCAAGTGTAAAACGTGTATTATAGAGTAAAAGGTGAGAAGCAGAGCCTGAAGAAAAAGCTCTCCATTTATCAGTTGATCTATGTCCCAACCCTAACATATGGTCATGAGTTTATGGTGATGACTGAAATAATGAAATAATACAGACGGCTGGAGATTCCTTTGCAGAGAGGCTGTGTTCATCTCTAGGGATAGGGTTAAAAGTTCAGACAACTGAAATGAGCTCAGAGTAGAACCACTGCTCTTTCATGTTTGAAAGGGTCCACTGAGGTGGTTTGGGAATCTGATTAGGATGCCTGTGTTTGAAGGTGTTCTAGGTACACCCAGGTGGGAGGAACAGAACATGCTAAAGGGCTTACATATTCTGACTGGTCTGAGAGTGCATCAGGAAACCCCCGGGAAGAGCTGGAGGATGTAGCTTGGGAGAATGGCATTTGTACATAACTCGCAGATAATTGATAGACATGTTGAAGAACTTTGGTGAACTATATGTCAGTTTAGCATGCTCAGATTGTATTGGGTACACTGGGCATTTAACTGTCACTAAAATTCAGTTTCTTGCTGCTGCAGTTTGGTGAAAGTTAGTTGTTTTGAATATTGAATTATATACGTATCTCTGCTACTGCCATGTTAGAACATACATACAAGTAAAACAGGGGACCTATCATAACTTTTCTTTATGTTCAGTCATACGTATATATCATTACAGTTGGATGTTCTTATTAAATGTAGCCAAGTGTCAAACAATGAGGTAAACATATGTAGAAATAATCCCTTTTAGCAAAAAGGTCAGGCGTCAGACTGCTCTGAATGCATGATTTTTTTTGTACTTTCAGCCCAATCTAATCTCGACTTGTGATGGATTTCTTTATATGGTCATCTGCTCCATACACAGTGAATGGGTTCACAACTCTTCTCCACTAACATTGTGGAATTTTCCATTGTTTTTGGGGGTAGTAACACCAAGCATTACACAGCATGGCAAAATAAAATACATTGTTGTAGTTTGCTGCTCTTCATCAAACAGCATCATCATCACTGTGGCTGTTTCTGCTTGCATTGTTCCTCCTGTTATTTCCAACTGATCTGTTGAACACATAGCTTGAAATATATGCATATATTGTTTTGTGGCCTGGTCTCTATCAATGCTAATGCAGCTCTGCTATGTCCTATAAATTCTTCACTATAAAAGTCTCCCATTGTTCGGTCAATTAAAAGCTTTTAATTTGAAGCAGTAAAGCAGGAAATGTTTGGTTTCCATCAATAGTAACTTAACATGACTCTGATACTACTGCTTGTTGTTAGGCTTCTGGGAAACTGGCCAATCAGAACAGTGTTCATCGGGAGGGGGGCCTCAGAGCTACGACTGCCTGTGAATTGACAGAGACTGAACTGAGGGGCTGCATGAAGTATAATACAAATAAATAAATAAATATATAGAGCTGTAAAAGGGCATAATAGGTTCCCTTTAATGATTTCACAGAGGTGATTACATTCCTAATCACTAACTTCCCAGCACCACTGAATCATCCCTGTGGCTTCTTTCCTTTAGGTTTTACATTATGGAACTTGGTTGAGCTTTTGCTTCTTCTCCCTGTCTGGTAAAACACATAGTTACACAGATCATGCTTATTAATTGCTATGTCCTTAGGTGACTGGCTACACCCTTCCTGGCTGTCTCTTCCTCCCCAGCCGTTCTACTGTGGTTTCACTTTTAATTTTGTCACGCGGTTAATTCTGATGAGGCCTGACTAGAACATGGTCACAGCATATGTATATACTATGCATGTTATTAGACGTTTGATGTCGTTTCCACATCACTGACTGACACTGCTAAACTGGCCTCCCACCATTTCATCCAGGAACTCTGTCCTCTGTTGTGTCAAAGCTTTGATTTTCCTCAGCTTCCAGTATCAGATTTTAACTCCAGGTGTGTCCTTATATGTCAAGTGTCACATGTTCTTGCATCTGGATATGAAACCCTCTCTTTTGAACTTGCAAATACCACCAAATCAATGTTCAGAGCTCATTTTCAGGTTTGTTTGGAAAGTATCACATTTGCGATAGAGAATTTACATAAAGTATTATCATTTATGCCATATAATGTGATTATTCCTTTGATGTGTTTTATGCTGCACCACACGTGTCCTGTCCTGATATTGAGTGTTCATGCAGCGAAGGTTTCATGAAACTGGTAAGCAGTACTTTGATTACTGCAAGCATGATGTGGCATGACCATGAAGTAAAGACAATGTTTAGACTGACCTGTTGTCCGCACTGCATTGGCCTTATTTGCTTTTCTGTGATAGGTTTAAAAGTTTGCGAGATGATGGTGAGACCATGGTCAGAGTAGCCAATCACTATTAGATGTGTGTGTGTGTGTGTGTGTTGCAAGCATAATAGTACTGGATTCAGACCTTTGGGGAGAGAGAGCAGAGTCTTGTGCAACTCAGGTAGTCTCTCTCTCCAAATGCAATGCATAATATTTTGATTATATTATTTAAAATTGCCAATACTCTGTGTATGTGTGTTTATTTCCCCGAGTGCTTGCAGACAAATTTCCACTACACAGTGTAAAATTATTCTAATTACAAACACACTGAAAATCTCACAGTTTGCACAGGGTGCCTGTTTAAACAAAAACCATTCATTAAAATGAAGACTGATGTTTCACACAGGTTTGCATTTCAGCTTGTTTTGGTGAACTAAACAACTACCACACTTAAGGAATTAAGGGGGTTCATTCAACAAAATTTACATACAATACATACTGTATAGAGCAAAGTCCAATATATCCGTCCAATATACATAGTGAAAAAGCTCATTACTAAACAACAAACACAAGCTGGGATAATTATATATTCTCTGAATGTATGAATGAATGAGTTTTTTTTTGTTTTTCACATGAAATGTTTTATAAAGGTCTAGATTAGAACAAAGAAACTAATTTGCTGATGCAAGCCTAGGACATTGCTTTATATTCGTGCTCTGTAAGGGTGCGGTTACTTTCCATCACTTCAAATCACCCTTTCCCTCCTCATACTGGACAGTGTCAGTGATGAAAGGGCAGTCATTATATCCCCCCTGGGTTTTTAGGCAGTAGTAGCCTGGCTCAGATGACAGGTAGTGGACAGAGCTATAGCTCAGTGCTGACCGGCTAGCCAGTTGACTGATTAAAAGAAAAAGTGCTGAGTTTATGGTTTGGAGGAGAGACGTCCAGTTGACTCGGGAGATTCAGTGTGGCTTCACGCACTTAACAGAAACTGAATCTGACCAGACAGACTCAAAGCAAATGCAAGAAGTGTCTTTTTATTATCTCTCTACTGTACATTTATATTCTCCCCTCATCTCTTTAGGAAACACTTCAGCCTCCACTTCTCCACTAACCACACACTCTGTAGCCATGTACAAACTAAATCAATACCCTACCATTTACCACACCACACAGAATATGTTTACATTACCATTTGCTTACTGTTTACTCCATTAAATATTAACATGACAAGAGAAAAGTCATTTCGTCTTCTTCCGATCCAGCAGGATGTGACCTGCCTGGATCATTGAAACACCATTGCAGTGTGGCATTTTTATGAAGAAAAAACAAGAGAGAGATGTTCTCCCATCTTCACACAGTATGAATAATGCATTTTCCTGTTGTAGTTTTCTTTAAGCTGAGTACAATACATGAGCAGGGACAGAAAATACACACCCAAGTGGGTTTAGTGGGAGTCTTATCCAACGTTGTATTTGATCATGGATCACATTGCAGTGGTTCATGATGTCTTCTACTTACACAGTTTGCATGTCAGGACATTGTTATTCGCTATCAAAGATAATGTAGCAGCATTCCTTGTTTCGACTCTGTCCAAAGTCTTCCCAGTTGCCTGCCAACAACGTCAAACCAAAATCTAAAACATATTTGTTGATTCATGACTTGAGTCATACAGATACTTAGATAATTATCTAATGTAATGCCTGTGTAATAGAGTTTTGATGCTGCACTGAATTTGTGCATCTACATGCTGTAATAAGTAAAATAACAGATGACACATCCTAGGTAATAGTTGGAATTAAAATTAAATATGTTATAGACTGTAAAGAAAGATGTTCTTTTTTTCTAGACTCACTTTAGTATACTATTGTATCTTATTTAACAAGAGTGAGGGGCAAATTAAGAATGGATTGCAGTGGTTGATAGCACTGTAAATTGGGCATCATTTACAAACGCTATGGGCCCCGTCTCAAGGTCCGATTCACAAAAGATATTGTGCTAATGATACACCAGCGCAAACACACCCATACAGTTTTGCAGCTGAGTGCAATTTGCCCTTGTTTTGCATCTGATTGAGTGAGCAGAGAGGTTTCCAGTGTTTCAGCCTTTTCTCAACATTTCAGCACAGATTGGTCCATAATAAAAACTGTGGAGAGCATAAAAGCCTCAATTTGCGAGCCTTTAATTAGCCAGAGTACACACACACACACACACACACACACACACACACACACACAGTTCTACACATATCAGTTTTTATGTATGTTTGCTTCTTTTGCTTCTTTCGTATTTCACATCTATAACATAATCTACTTAAATGTCAAATGTCACAATACAGCCATTAATGTGACTCAGGCAGATCAGAAACATAATAAGCTTGTATCTGAATCTTACAGTTATTGTTTAGGTGTCATTAAATGTATCCAAGATTTCACAGAAACATCAGTACTAATGCTCTGTTTGTTTCGCACAGCTGGCTGAGTGTCACAGCTGGCTGCAGCATCACGCAGCAGCTGAAACCAGCAGCTGAAGTGCGTCTCTAAACTTAGAAAGAGGCTGTGCGCAATTACGCAGGCAGTACAACAGCAGTAACTTTATTAACACTGGATCAGTCCGGATCTGACAGCAATTAATGGTCTGCTGCACATCTACACAGATCTGCTGATAATCTCAGATTCAGGTTTGTACTGTATGGAATTTTCTGTAATAAAGCAGCTCTTAACCTTGAGCTCCATTAGCGTGGTCAGGATATTTTTATTTTTAAATAGCTTGAACATTTAAAAGTGAGAGAGAAAGAGAAAGGAGGGAAACTGAGTGGGTGAGTGAGTATGACGCAGTTACCACCAACTTCATGAATTGGACTGTTTTTGCTATGAGGCTCATTTGCATAGAAAGGGGCCAATTTTTAACCAAATGTATGCACATTAGGGGATCTCGCGAGACGAAAATGCGAAGATATTTCTCGTCAAAGTGAATTTTGTCTCACAAAGCTATAATTAAGGGGCGCACCAAAAAAAAAAGAAAAGAAAAAAAAAGACGATCGGTCATTCTCACGTCAAGTCTTCTTTTTATAATGAAAGAACAGTCATTTATTTCTTCATTGAAGTTTTCTTAAAAATATAGTTCAAATCTTATCTTGTCTCGATCTTGTGAACCCAATATCGTATCTCGTGAGTTGAGTGTATCGTCACACCCCTAATGCATATTATTTAAATCAGTGATTCCCAACCTTTTTCTTGAGGGAACCATATTTTTACCATTGTAAACTGGTGATTTAGAAATTTGGATGCATTTCCTCAAACTCAACTCTGACAAAACAGATGTACTGGTCATTGGCTCCAAATCCTCACTTCCTAAACTCTCCACTCTGACCATTGGTAGTCTATCTCTCACCCCTGCACCAGCAGTCAGGAATCTCGGCATCCTTTTCGACTCTACTCTTACCTTTGATGCTCATATTATATTCCTCACCAAGATATCCTTCTTTCACCTCCGTAACTTTGCACGCCTCCGCCCATTCCTCTCAAATTCTGATGCTCAGACCCTGGTTCACGCATTCATCATGTCCCGCATTGCCTACTGTAATTCCCTTTACATTGGTCTCCTGGCAAAATCCACCCAAAAACTTCAGCACATCCACAACTCAACAGCCAGAACCCTCACTCACACTACATGCACGGCCCAAATCACCCTGATCCTCTCCCAGGTAGCACTGGCTACCTGTTTTGTCCTGGATATAATTTGAAATCCTACTTCTCACCTTCAAAGCCCTCCGTAACCTTGCTCCCGTATACCTCAGTGAAATCCTGACTCCGTACTCTCCCTCTTGGTCTCTCAGATCTTCTGCCTGCAACCTCGTCACCATCCCACGCACCCAACTGTCCATGTTGGGAGGCAGGTCCTTCAGCGCCATGGCCCCCAAGCTGTGTAATTCTCTCCCTCAGGCGCTATATAAATGTAACTTATTATTATGATATATATTTGCGTGTGTCTCTTCAATGATGCTGAAAGGGTTTGACATAATTATTTTCTCAGCTTATATGTTAATGAAATGCTTAGAGACATTAAATATATGGCATGTTATTGTTTGCTATCAACAGCAGAGTGCAGCAGATGTTATCCCAGAGAGGCTGGATGCAGAAATCAAAACATATATTGGATATACTGCCTATTTTTAAATCCCATTTTAAATGTAGTTTATAAATACTTTTTAGTTGAGTTGAGTAGGCTATAAATTATGTTATATCTGTGACAGAATTAGACATGAAAGGAACAGTATTATAAGAGGGTGGAAGCCATTTGATAGTTACTAAACTTTAAGAGTGATGGTTTTCTCAGTTACTGGCTCTGCTGTTCTGCTGGCTCTGAGATCAGTGGCCAATCTTGTTCTCATTTTTCTGTTTCCTATATCTATCATTCAGTTTGTTGTTGCACAAATCACACTCTTTACAGCAATCATTTTCGTCTGTCTTCGTCATTATGAGTCTGACCATATTTTGCACGAATAGCACTGATAAATTAATACTTTTCTTCTTGGCATTTTACTCACGAAGCTCTTATTGCACTTCCAGCATCGTAATGAATTAGCTTTTTGTGTCAACTCTCCACTGCTGTTTGTCTCTCTGCTGCTCTACTGTGCAGGCCTGCAGTCTGTTTTCCTTGACGCTTCCCATTTCTCCATCAGCTCCCTGTTTATGTTGCTAGCTAACCTCCGTGTATACTACAGGAGGGATGTTCACGTTACACTAGTCCTTATCATCATGATATATTTAACACATTCAAATTATTACACCCCTTTAAATCAAGAGGGCTTTGCGACCACCAGTGGATCTTTGGCTAGTTAGCTTAACAAGCGATTAAGTAGTTTTATTTTTATTAAATTATTATTATTAGTTTTAATTTTTCAGGTATTAGGAGGAAAGCCTTGATTTGTAGAAACTGAAAGCTCTTGTGCTAGCACAGCATGTACTGTCCTGTGCAAAGCATTAAAGTAAGGTCTGCTGTGGAGGTCTTGATGTGGTGCAGCTGTTCAACTGTGAGCTAACGTTAGCTGTCTTCCTCAACTCCTGGAACTGTTTGTGTGCTTCTCTGTGAGAGCTTCAAAGGTGGACTATCAAAATTGTGAATTGCACATGGACACAGCAGCAGGTAAACAAAGCTGATTTCGTCTTAGTTAGTTTTAGTTAGATTTGCATTGTTCATTTTAGTTTTTTTGAACTATTATTTTTCATATCAGTGAAGGAAATTATTGTTTCACTGCTAGTGAAAAAAAAAATCAAACATCTCCGCATGTTAGGGTCAGTTTAATGTTGCTGTAGCTGAGACGACCACTTCAGCAGACCTTGGTCCATTCTGTCATTTGTTCAAGACACAGCAGAACCTAACTGTATACAAATATTACTATAAAACATGCAACCATGATAGAAAAGTCAGGTTAAAATGTGATGATCTCATGCCATACAAAATGTGTATGAAATGAATTCAGGATATTTTCAGATAGATTGCTGATAAGAATATACAAGTCAGTGGTTAATTAATTTCAGGGATTTATGTCAAGGTTACTGTGTGGGAATTTTTCTAAGAGCTAAACCGTCACATTAAATGAATTAAAGCATTTTGTATAATGTATAACCCTTAAATATATGATAAATTAAATCCAACTTTAAGCTCTGAGGAGAGTCTGTACAATAAAACATAATGATGTTAATGACATCAGTATTTGTTGGCTAATAAACTGTTTATATTTTTTCACCTGGTCTAGTCTGGTAGATATTATGTTACTACATTATTAAAGAGAATATTGTATTAGGGAAAAAAATATTATATAATTGTTTGTTCAAGGACCCAAAACAACCTTTGTTTACGCTTGAATACAGACAGACAGAGCAGGAGTATGAGCAGCAATTTTGAGTGATGTCATTGCATTGATTTATTTTCTGAATTCAAATAGCATATCTTTTTATTTATTACACCTATTCCTTATTTACTGGGGTTGCACTGGAAAAATAGCCCATATCAATGGTTAAGAAGCACTATGGGCATATTCATTTAGCATTTTATAGTTTAATGATTAATCAACTGTTCATTGGCTGACAGCACTTTAAAGGATATTCCTTAAAACTGGATGAAACCCTAACCCATAATGGTGTGAAATGTAAAACCTTTAATTGAGGAACAATTGGCAGTTTTGTAATTCATGAGGTGCTGATAATTATGCAACTGTCAATCATTGATATAAAAGGCAATTCCATTTTTGATGGTTTAGAGAGTCTGGAGAAACCTGACTGAGAACAAAGGCCACACTGAAACAAAATCTATGTGAGGAGAGCTGGGACAAGAAGGTCTCACTGGTTGAACTGACTCTGTAACTTCATACAGAGTTGGTTAACTTTAAAAAGAAAGTTCAGCTGGTTTTATATATTTATTTTGAAGTGAAGGGGAGGGGTGTCAGCAGAAAGAAAAGCAAACATATCTATCTTAGCAAAGCACCAAATTGGAAAGGACCATGCCAAGTTTGTCTGGGGCACTGTGCCAACAGGGAGCAGAGGCAAGGCTTTGAGGCTGTGGCAATGAAAATAAAAGATGACAACGATGGAAAACATAGCTTAATATATACATTCAAATGATATTTAAGAGTTAGGTGATAAAGAATGCAGAGGGAGACAAGATTAGTGCTTTGTGTACTAAGATATAAATACAGAAGTATAACACCCTACCTGTATTTGTTATTGTCTAGCATGTCTTTAAATTGGAAATTGCAACACCTTTCAGATTGGGATGTTGCATCATCAAGCTACTCTTTTATATTATTTTTCACATCATTCTCAATGTTCCTGTTTCCCTATTTTTCTCTCTTTCATTTCTACCTCTTTCACACAGTAACATGTCCACATACACAAACGCAGCATTTTGGGAAGATGTCCAGCTGCCGTGGTGAGAGTGACTAATGACCCCTTTCACCGCACAAACACCACATAATCAGAGATGCTGAGGATCTGTGTCTGCCCGCTGTCCCGTCTGAGTAATTACGCCAGGGACTCAATTAATCTACTACCCAACAATCAACCCAGCTGTACATACTTGTTGCCCACTGCACTGTCCCTGTGTCTTGATTCAGAGATGAGTATGTCATTTTTTTTTGTAATCTAGTGCTATTTTATTATGCAGAGCACTTCAGATATATATAAAAACCCCTCTGACTTTAAAGTTTAGTTATCTAACCATTTGAAGCAACTCTTGACCAAAAAAGGCATATCCACCCTCAGGATAAACAAATGCTCTTTAAGCTCTGTGGGTGCTTGTTCACCCTCAGGTCAGACATGGCTTTGGGTGTTTGGTTGAACACTTAATCCAATGTCACAGAAAACTCATAACTACTCTTAAAAGGGAAATATGTACACTGTGATATTGGGGCAAATAATCAGAGGTAAAAATGTAAACACTTTGATACTGTAGTGTCTTTTAACACCAAATACATTACAGTTAATGAGGATATTTATTTTGTTCCCAAACATGACAGGTATGCAAACTTTTTACAGCTATAGCAGATTCATGGATTTGGATCCAGGCTGTTATGGAGGCACTCATTTATACTTCAGAAGGAGATACATGACATGCACGCTGGCCTCTTTGGCATCTTTTGATAGGTGGTGAAATGATGGAACAAATGTAAACGAGTGATACAGTTCCTTACCTCAGCATTTTTTTCATATTTTTAAAGGCCAATCAATCAATCAATCAATCAATCTTTATTTGTATAGCGCCAAATCACAACAGTTATCTGAAGGCACTTTACACATAGAGCAGGTTCTAAACCGAACTCTTCAGGTTTTAACTTTAAAGAGACCCAATATTACCACATGAGCAACAGTGGCAAGAAAAAACTCCCTTTTAACAGGAAGAAATCTCAGGCAGAACCAGACTCAGAGTGGGCGGCCATCTGCCTCGACCGGTTAGGGTATGATCAAGGTATGATTATAGTTAGGGGAAAAACTCATGGCTTCACTATTTCTTGATTATTACGGATTCATTTATTTCAAAATACATCAACATTTTTTGTTTTGAAGAAGGAGCATAAGATGCTAACACTTCCCCCACAGGTTTTGCAGCAGTACCAGAGGTAGTGTTAAGCTAAAAGTGAATAAGAAAAATGGAAATAAATAATACATGCCAAGATGGACTTCAACTTTAACCAATGTCTGTATAACACTGTAGCAACGCCTTAAGTTGATTTGTAATATCTAAAATATTGCGTGTTTAATTATTATTATCATTCATATAAATCTAAAATGAACTCTATTGGTCCCCTAGAGCAACATATTACTAATGTAGGTTGTAGTTTGTATTATCAACTCTCATCCATACGCTTTAAAAAAACAAGAACAAACAAAAAAAATAAAAAATCATTTTTAATATATTTTACCTCTGGCACAAAAAAATCCTGCATATTTGTTTTGTGTTTTTCCCTGAATTTTTATTCAAAATGAGAATAAAGAAATAAATTATGCAAGTTTTATTAATCACTGACATGAATTTAATTAGATCCCATGGTATAGTGCTGAAAGTATACAAGATCATTTACACATGAGCATGGTTACCTTCTATACCAGCATTTACTCAAAACAGATGGGAGGAAGCAACAGGATGTAAATGCTCACACTGAATTCCTTTGAGGGAATTACAAGCCATTTTGGCGAGTGTTAATAAGCAGTGCAATGCTCCTGCTTTCAAGCTACGTTGCACTGAAAGCCCACTGCTACTTCACTGACCATAAGTGACACATTTATATTTCATTCCCTACAAACTCAATGTTTCATGAAGTAACTTGCCACTGAAGTAATGATTTTTTTACCTTCACTTAAGTAGTATTGCTGGATGATTATCTCGAAGATGTTGCATTAAGTTTTTTGTGTTTTTATGTATTTAAGTAGTGACTTTTCTTCAGTAAGTCTTCTTTAACAACCCTGTGGCCTTTCTTTATGTATCCAAAATCTCCCACACTGATGACTTTAGGCATTTGGTAGATGAAATACTTCAATGTTGGGGCCCTCAGGCATAGCCAGAACACTTCTAATGTCGCTCCCCCTCAAACACAAATAAAGGGAGACCAACTTGTGACAGCATTTGTTTAACTTGACTTTTGAAGCTTGTGAACCAGGTTTGTTTGGGTTCCACAGTGAAACTTTTACCTGCAGTCTGCCGGTTGTACCTGTGGACATTTTTTATGAATACAATTGTCTAGTTTTTTTTCATTTTCCTCACAGTACAGCTGTTGTTTATAGAAAAATAATGTCAAGAAACGCTCAGTTTAGCTGCCCTTTTTATAAAAAACGTGTTTAATAGTCAAATCGGTTTATCACTGCACCCCTAACACTGTGCTGCTTCAACAGCTTAAATTTTGCTTATTATTTATTATTTAATTAAATCAATGTAATATATTACTTATATTATTTACTTTTTCTTCCTACTCTCCTTTGTGGTTCAGTGGCTCAGAGACTATTCCAAATGCCCAACATCGCTCCACATTAGAGCCACCACAAATCTACAATTGTGTTTGACAGGAGCTAAATGAAAGTGATTTGAATATATTAAGTCAGTGACTCAACGGGTGCAAGCCCCCATAAATTTAGTATATGGTTGAAAAATGGGCCTTAGGTATAAAGGGGCTTTCATATCACCGTGTGGTAACATGGCGCCTCCAGTCATTTCAATGAGGGGAAGGCAACCGAGTTGAAGCAGTTTCAGTCACGGCGGTCGGGGAATAAAGATATGATATGCTGCCCACGTAAACGCGCACAGATTACCTGAAGTTGACTGTGTAAAATTTCTGGAGTTAACTGCCTGGCGTTGGCCAATCAAACAGGGGCAGGTCAAAAAAAGGAGAGCAATTGTTTTTTTAGGGGGAAATACTCTTGTGGATAGTCAGTTTTGTTGAATTTGAGCATGGAGGCTCATTCACTAATTTGGCTTGGGAGATTTCAGCTGTATCTCATGGCCTTCATTCAGCAAATGGAGCTAATTCCGGCTTCATTTTCACGTAACCTAAGTGAATGGATTGAATAATAATAGTTATGATAAATTAATAATAATCAAATAATTAAAGTTAAGTATTATAAAATCAGTTTTGAATAGTACTGTAGCATCAGTCCTGCACACACAAATGATAAATAATTGACTATTTGATGCGGTTATTTGCAGTGGCATATCATGTTTATAAAATTACTCCAGTGAAAAATAGCACAGTGCAGACATACTTTGCAATCTAAAAAATGTACCAGCCATGCCAAATGAATTTGTGCAATTATTGCCTCTCCTTAATAACCTATCAGATGAATTACAGCTCTATTTATACCTCATTGTTCATGCAACAGGTATTCATATTGTAAACAGTTGCGATTCATCTACATTGCTGATATGAAGAATTTGTCTTTGGAAGCTGAACGGTTATCTGATTGCCCTTTTCTTCACTCTTTACAATATGCAGATTGCCTTTGCTTGGACAGCATTGTCTGTCCACCAGTCTTATCCAGACCAGGAAATTATGCTACACTTGCCTGAGGAGAGTGATTAAGAGTGTGTGTGAGTTCAGAATGTAGAGTACTATCTCATTTAGTCGTTAGTGATTTATAAATTATACAAAGGACTAATACAATACACACAATGTAACTTCAACTGAGGTGCTGCTAAAATGCCACTACTCCTAATAATATTACATTTCAGATTTAGTCAGCCCATTGGTGCCACTGCCATAGTTCCCTAGAGTCCTAGGCTCGGTTTCTAACCCATGAAGTGTATTAAATGTAAAAGTATAGTTTCCATTTCCCTACAAGGCTTGGACATGCTTTTGTTCTTAACCATTTTAGCAATGGGTTTTGTGTCATTTGGGACATTATATTGACCAGCTTTTTTGGGCTTTGATTCAATGTTAATCACACCACAGGATAACCAGAAGGGCTCAGCAGTGAAACAGAACAAAACTTTTAATTTCTGAGAGTGAAGCTAACCTAGTATGTATGCATAATATACTTTAGTGACTGAAATAATCAGAGACTTAATGCAAAAGAGGCCCAACATTTGAAAGCACAAATATCTGGCCAACATAATATATGATTCAAATGTTCAACACAGCCCAGGGCATTGATAAATATTACTGGTTCTTGTTCTCCAGTAAATTAGGTCCCCTTGTGACTTGCTGTCAGTCTCTTCAGCAGACTTATCAAGCCAGCAATGGTACTTTATTGCTCTGGATTCTCTCCCAGCTTCATTTTTTGTTTTTTTCATTTCTTTATCTGTTCAATTTTCATAGAGGGAAGTTATTTTATTTGCATGCAAAAACAAAGTTCTGCCCTGAAGTTACCTAAAAAGAGTTCAGAGGTGTATTTAATGTGGATGGTATTATTACAAGCAACAGCACAATGTAGCCAAATGGAAAGCTTGTCTTAAACACTGCCACATCTCAAAGTTGCATGCGATAAATTGGGTGTAACTTAAAAATCAATAATTCCCCTTTTCTCCTGACAAGAAGAGATAACTGCTAACTGCAACATGTATTTGTGAATGCAAGTGAACTGGCACTTTAATTTAATTTTCCACTAAAACATTACCCCATAAAAACAACCAATATACACTGTAGAAGCAGTTCAACTTGTCAGATACTATAAAATCAACTTGTATATTCATTGATTTACTAAACCTACAGTTATTAATTATTTAAAAGAGTTAATGTTTGGCACACTTGGAGCAGTTATCCTGAAAATATCCTCTCTATTACTAGTGCATTTGAACAATAACTCTCATACATACAGCAATATATGCAATGTTTAATTGTTGTCCTGGTTGAAAAAGGTTCATTGTAGCATAGGTCCTCATTGTTTGATCAGACATGTAATTATATCAGTTTTATTAAAATTTCAGAATTGATGTTATTTGAATCAGTGTTTGTTAACTTCAACTGACCTTGTTGGTGTATCACTGGTGTCAAAATTTCCCATAGTTCTTCCCAAAATATCAGACTGATGAGGTCACAGTGAAGTAAAATGCAGTAAAATCGAATATGTCAGAAATATCATAATAACTCCACTGACCTGCTATATCTTCTGCAATATTAAACTGTTGGTGACATGAGTGAGTTTGTGTCTCTTTGAGGACACTGGTATGGTAGTTTGATTCATTGCTTTGGAGGTCGGATTGTATAATGTTGAGAGGTGCAGATTGGATGGTGGTAGGTGAGGAGGTGACCATTGAAGGGATTAACGACTTCAGGGGACTTGGTCCTGCCTTGGCACTTCTCCAGCTGCTGAATGGAAGTAGTTGGAGGTCTCGCACATCCATTGCCTACTGTGCTTGTTTGTTACTGCACACTCTGGGAATGGCGTTTGAACCATGAGGACCAGCTTTCTGACATGACCCTGGGAGAGCTCAACGTCTTTGTTCCAAAACATGATGTTATACAAAATTGTTATGCCCTCAGACCAGAGGAATATTATTTTACACAAAGACATGTGGAAGTAGTTCAAGGTCTGCAGCAGCAGGGAGCGGTCTGGGAGGTCTTCTGGGAGAGGGTGTTTGCCTGTCTGAAGAGCCTTTCCAGATGGCGAGGCAGTGAGTGTACCTCAATCACTGCTCCTCCCAGAAGCACCATGCTAGAAGAGGTATCTGGCATCCTTGGCAGCCAAGGAGGTCAATGAGTACCAATCTGGAGTTGGAGGCACCTGTAAAAATCATGGATAAAAGATATTTGGATTTGTTGATTGAACACTTCATTTGGGTTTTCCCAGTCAAATGTTTTGCTCTTTGCAACTGAGATGAGAGATGCTGAGTCCCAAATGCAATAGTTATGTTTTCTTTCACAGCTACAATGCCTAAATATGGCCTACTCTACCTTACAAATAAAAATCTAAACAATCAAGAAAAATATGCTGAAAACTTGAATATCTTGAATTTGCTGTATTTAGATTGTTTTTTGTATAATGTCTATGAAGAAAGAAATGTTTGTGTAGATCTGTTATGACAGGAAGGTCAGTATTTGAACAACCTCTCTTTATCCATAGCACATACAATATGTGAAAGGTCAAATAATCCAACAGAAGCTCTATAGAAAGGTGAGGTATTGTACTTTACCTGCAAAATGTCACAGAAACACAACAGTGTCAGGAAATATCAACACATACTGTCTCCACTGTAAGAACAGTTATCAAAAATCCTTTTTTTTTACCTCTTCAACCACACTATTGCACATATTCAAATCGGCTGTAAAATGAATTTTTTTGTCCAGCGGCCAAATGGTTAGCATTTTGTTGGTGCTAATTTTGTACCCTGTATTTAAACCCATAGTTCAGGACAACAGTTTGTCATTTTCTCCGAATGATCAATCATAAAATTAAATGAGAAATTACTGTCTCAAATGACTTTTTAATTCTGTTGTGTTGTAGCAGTTTTTCGACTGCACACCAGGCAAAACTCATATTTATTAACATGATGAATTTTTCCTTATGGAGACTAATCAATTAATTAAGAACTCCGTTGACGGATTAATCAATAAAGAAAATAAACTTCAGTTGCAGCCCAAAATGAAATGTCATTTAAGCGAGTAAAGTGCAGGATTCTTGGTTTCCTTTTCAAGTGAAGAGATCCAATGCACCTGTCATGAAGACTTGATGTTGTGCAGAACTTTGCTGATATTACATCCACTGTTGTGTTATAAGGTTTTACATAATAGATATGCTATCAACTGTGGTAAAAGTCGCACAGAAGCTGGAACAGATGTTTCCGATTTGTACTTCCTATGATAAGTTCAAAATGAGTGATTTTCTGGCAAGAACAGGAAATGAACTAGAGAGAGAAATGGGGTGGTGACATGGAACAAAGGTCTCCTGCCGAAATCGAACCCCGGACGTTGCATTTATGTGGCATACGTCTTAACCAGGCTACCAGGACGCACCTTTAAGTGAACTTTTAATTCCATATGATTCTGTATTTATGATTTCTGTATCCAGTTAAGACAGGAAACCATGAGCCAGATGTGCTCTCGACTAATCAGTTGAGTAAAAAGAGAGGATATATTTGAAGAAGGGAAAAAAAGAATCAATGTTGTCCTACAAAATGAGTTTCTTCTGAAAGCATGGGAGAGTTGGGTTTAACCCAAATCATGAATCACTGGTTAATTAAGCTCTCAGTGAATGAATTTATTTGCACAAAAATAAATCATTTCCTCTATTGAGATGAAGATGGCCAGATGAAAAAGCAATCTCTTGTATTTCAATATGTTTTGGATTTGCATGCCAGGCCCTAAATTGATATTCATTTCAGATCTATGTGAGAAACCAAAACAGACTGCAGCTCTGCACTTTTGTCACTGTCTAATTAGTGAATAATTTTCATTCCTCTGAAACTTGCTCCTTGAAATGGTATCACATAGGCATAAGTGGGAGTTGGTCATGTGCAAATATCAAGTAGATGTTCTCAGAATTACAATTAATTGATTTGCTTTATTTAGAAAATGTCAGAAGAGTTTTAAAATGTGTTAGTGTTTTATACAACTTATTAACTTTTTGTCTGTCCTCTGCGTGAATCCTTTCTCTGTTTGATAGTTTTGTCTGTTTACTTTCATGTATACTACACCTTTCAGGGCTCCAGACTAAGGTTTTTCACCATGGTCCCAGAAAATACCGAAAAACTAAACTAAAATGCTTTACTTTATTATCATCTACAGTTGTTAGTTGTCAGTAATAAAAAATACCATTAACATCTTGAAGAAATAAATAATTATTATAGTATTTATTTTTGCTCTATTTGAAGAAACAGAACTGAAAAGCTATCTGTATAGTGTAAAAAAAGCCACTACTTTATTGTGTGTGTTGATGTACAGGGGCTGACTTTACCATTAGGCAAGGCAAGTAACTGCCAGGGCCCCCCAACTAAAAGGGCCCCAAACAGCTCTAAAATGTATTGTGATGTTTAGATATGAAAAATGTTGATTTATGTTACTATTCTGACTCATTATACACTGAACATAGTTATGGCCCCTAAAGCACTTAAAAAATAGGCACCAGTGTACTTTTACTTAAGTGGAAAATATTGTACCTCTGCATTTAGACAACAGATAACTGTTCTGTTACATTTTAGATTCAGATTTTACTCACAAAACATAGTAAATAAAATATGATGCATTATTATTCATTAAACTACCCAAGATTGTATAAAATGGTTATTATTTAAAGCTCCACCTTAAACACAAAGTCAGTAGATTATGTATTTAATACCTCTCTTTCACTGTACACGTTTAAGTAAAACTCTGAATGTAGTATTTTACAGTATTTTTACTGTAAAAATGATTTTCATAATAATAGAGAGAGGGTGAAAGGAGTTTGCTTGGGGCCTCCAAATCACAAAATCTGCCCCTGTTGATGTATGAGTGGTTTCTTTAACATTTTATTTTAAAGAGAAGAGAAGCTGCTTTCAGTAATTGTTATTTTTTATGGTAAAAACTTTGATTTTAATTTCCTATGTATGCTACCTGCAGCAGTCCCATTTCTGCTCCTGATAACCATGCAGTCTGGTTATTCTCCACCAATCTCTCTTGAATAATTGTAGAAATAATTGTTATTAGTGTCTTTATTTTTCTTAGTATTCTCCGTTGTTAGTTAGTTTAGTCAGTCATTCGTGCCTGGCAATAAATTAAGCTGAGGAGCAGCAGCGGACCACAACTCAGCCTTACTCTCTGCTGTGTTCACAAGAGAATGTAATTCATATTTTCTTAATTAATTATGTATTATTTCAACACCTGCAAACCATTTGCTATTAATCTGAATGCTAATTTATGTGGCACTGGACCCACCTGATCCGCAAATTAACCGTGGTGCTTGCGGATATAACTGCAATTTGCGTATCACTATAGTAACAGCATGAGAAGGCGCATTCGGTTCAGTTTGTCCTTTGCTAAGCAATAGTTTTAAAATAAAATTGCATTTCTGTTGTAATTATCTGTATGTTTTAACTGAATAAAGTAATAAAGAAAATTGTACACTCCCAGTTCATTATTATTTAAAAACTGTTTTTAAAACCTGGGTTCTCCCGTTCACTCACTTTATGTCATTACTACTGGTACGTGTCAACAGGTAATCAGGATGCTGACAAGTACTCCTGCAATGATTACCGTAGTCAATTAATTAATATACATTGTCCTCGGCAAATAAACGATAAATAAAATAAATAAATAAATTGATCAGTCAAATATTTTGATAATCCAATAATAGTAGCAAATTTTCAAACAATAAATTTCAAACAATTGCTGGTTTAAGGCTCTCAAACTTGAGAATTGTTGTGCCTTTCTTGATGTCACATGACTGTACATTTCATATTTTGAGGTTGTGGGACCAGTAGATTTTAGAAATAATTATTAGTTACAGCACTATTTACAAGTTTACGTAGTGTCTCCACTGATGTCATGGTGCACTGACACACTGTACATCACTACAACATGATGACAAGTTAAACCACTGAATGTCAGCAAAATATAATAATCTGCTGCTATTAATTTACTCTTTAAATTGCTTTCTTTACTCAAATTTAAAGAGTGAGCATCGCTCCGAGGTGCTGAGGAAGTGTGGCTGAGGTGGGCTGGGGATGGTGAAGTTCCAGTTGAATGCCTGTAGTTATTTTAGCTGAGTGAAAACTGCAGCACTACAAATCATTCGATAGTGTAATAAAACATTTACAGGCAAATTACAAAGGAAAATGACCTAGGTAAATTGAGAGAGGCCTTTGCTGTACAAGGAGTTGTCTGATAGTATGACGCAAAGCAAATACTAAAAATCTTATTTACTATGAACAAAACTCTTACATCAGTACAGTAGTGTTTTCCCTCCTTGGTCTTAGCCTCATATATATCACAAGTACCTGTTTGGACAAGCAGAGCATTTGCAATAACCAGGAGGAGGTCCAATAGTTTTGTCATCTTGGCTACATCCACACTAATACGGCCCCGTTACGTGACCCCTTTTCCACAAGAAACCAAACATTGGACTTGACTACCGGTGGTTAATTCAAAATGGATATTACTCTTGTGCTGATATGCATGTTTTACTTTCAGTAATGATTCTACTTTGTAGCCGGTCCAAGCAAAGAAATATCTGGTTCTACATTTTGCCACTGCTGCTCTTCCTCGGTACAATTTTCTACAATTAAGCAACAAACTTTGAATTACAACAACAATTTTAGTTTAGTTTCTGTTTACACCATCATGTGCATGCCCAGTGAACGTGAATGGTCATGTAATCTGTATTTTTAGGCGTGTTAGATGGAGATAATCTCTGAAACCTCTAAAACGCTCATGTCTATTGAGATATTTTGCATTTTAAAAGTCATAAAAATGTATTGGTGTGGTCACGCATACTACACTGAAACACTGTAGACACATATCAACAACATGAGTAAAGTTAAAAGGCTTTTTTAAATGACTAATCTGTGTCCTGTATTCATGTCATATTTACAAAAAATTATCAAAATGTAGGTACCTGTGTGAGCCTTTAATAAAAACACTAAAGTTTATTGTTCTAGGCTTTTTTTTAAAGTCTGACCTGCTGATTCTGATATTATTTCTTGTTAAGAACAATAATTTACAGCATACACAGATACTTTTGTAACGTTTCTATAATGGAAAATTCAGCTGTGATTATTGTAATAAAACATTGTTCATTTACACAGCATTGCGATAATGGTCTGTGACATGTTGCTGGTACATAAAATGTATGCTGTATTGTATTCATCATTTAGTTTAAGTGTGTGTTTATGTGGCTGTGACATTACTATCTGTACCACTGTGTGCGCAACATGAACCATGATACGGCTATGTCCATGTGCTATCGGTGATTACTGTGACAAGTGGAAGTGTCTGCTGTGAAGGTCTGTAGTGACTTGTTTTCAGTGTGAAGAATATCCTAGCAACATGTACTGTCTGTGTAGCTAAAGCCTGATATAGCCTATTCCCCTGTGCCATAGAGCAGGGGTTCTCAACCTTTTGTTACACCTGATTGTTGCCAAATAAATGAGAAAAACATATTACGTGACAAAAAAGGAGAAACAAATAAAATGGACTGCAAATATGTGTTACGCCTTTGTCAACTCTAATGACCTCAGTGAGACACTTTGGCTCGCTACTGGGAAATAATGAGATCAAGTTGTTGCGGGATGGGTGAGAGGTATTTAAAGTTGCTTTCAGCTTGTTTTTTGCCTTGATTTTTGTGACAGTCACAATGGAAAACCCTGACTCCCTTAAATAGGTGGTAGTGAAAGGCAATAGAAATGTGATTGCGTTTGTGACAGAGGGGGATATTGACTGTCAGCCAGTATCCAGAATGAAGCAAGGTCAACTTGTGTGAACTGAAGCTTAAGGCTACTGTCTGTTTCATCAGTTCATTTTCCAACACAGTGGACAGAGCCATATCCTCTGAAGTAGGATACTCAGTGAGTAGTGTCCAAAATTTCAAAGGTATGCATGTTGAGGGTCCTCTGTGAAGTAGTCTGCAAACTTTCATGGCAACTGAATCAAATGCTGAGTTAGAGCACTGGATATGTTAACACGAAGAGAGGCTTCCAAAGTGTCATTATGAATGAAAACATGTCAGAGCCTCTCCTCCCTGAATTTACGGTTCCTAAAACAAAAACAAAGCTTTTTTCTTCAAGCCCTCAATTTTGTCTTAAACAAAAACCTCTGTGCTGTTTCTACCTTGCATTGATATATTGAGCTGATATATGATAAGTAGGCCAGTTTAACACGAAAGAGATGGAACAAGGAGCGACGTGCCTATGACAAGGTTACACAACCAAAATGCATCAACCTATACAATGAGTACATGGGTGGTGTTAACCTTCATGATCTAGAGGTTTCAAGATACCATATCTTGATCCGGTCCAAGAAGTGGTGGTGGCCCATGCTTGGTTGGTCTCTCAACAGTAAGGCAGCAGCTATCGATTATTTTTGTAATCGATTAATCGAATAAATTATTTTGCCTCATTAAAAAGTGAAAGTAAAAAAGTGTGTGTGTGTGTTCGCTCGCGTGTGACAAGATGGCGCACACACTCTGTAGTTTTCACTCTCTAGTAAACTGCTCCGTGACATAGCAAATAACGCGATGTGTGTCAGTAATAACCATCCGTGTAAAACACAAGTGGAGCAGGTCATATAAAAGAGTTAAATGCATTAAACGAAGCTTCGATTCATGAAAAACTGCCTCGATCATTTTTTGTAATCGAATTATTCGAATAATTCGAGTAATCGTTTCAGCCCTACTCAACAGTGCATTTGTGAACAGTCATTTCTTTTATTGAGGCATTATGGGAGGGACTATTGACCTGCTCACCTTATGCAGATAGTGGCACAGTCCCTTATGCAAAAATTTGGCACAGAACCACTGAGCCATGGAAGGAAATAATTACTGGTTGCTGCTGTTGAAGATCAGGCAAGATATGACAAAGCCTCTCACTGGCCAATCAACATAATGCATCTGTTCCAGAGATGTCGCCATTGTGACAAATGCACAACCTATGCATGTGAGAAATGCAAAGCGACACTGCACATTGAGTGTTTCAAGACATACCATGGACAGTAGACAAGGAGATAAGAGAGGTTGAAAGGGCTGGAAAAGCCAATACATTTTTTTTTCAACAGAAAGAGGTGAGGATAAGTAGTAAAACTAAAAAAAGGCTCTACTGTTAAAAAGTTAACCAAAAATTGAAAAGACAATCAGAATGCAAATATAACACAAAAATAGTTACAGACTGCAGCTTTAAAGTAAATGTGCCATATCACAAAATGAGCACCCTGGTTAGCCCTTCACAGCTACAGTCTTGTTAGACTATTTTTCCATGAGGGTGCAACAATACCCATCTGCTCATCAGGTGGTCAGATTCATGAAGCTACCTTTTCTAATCAGCCCCAGCCCACAGTGACTTCTCCAAAGACACTGAAGGCAATTAGTTTAAAAAGCATTACTTGACATTTAACTGTGCACTCCCCCACCCTTTCCATGAGCCAGTGAATTGCTGACATTTGAAGCTGAAGACTGTAATTTTACTCAGACTGAGCTTCCATCAGGGACCCAAACCAAGGCGCTGACTCATGCTACACTTTCTACAGAACGAGTCATGTAGCTGGTCATAGGTCAGACCGGTCCTACATACTCAAAATGCAATTACTGGGCTGAACTGAGGAATTAAAAGTCAAACCATCAAAATAAATGAGACAAAGCATTTACACTGGAAAGGTGCACAAGCTCATGTAAAACTTGGTTGAGGGTGGACAGGCTTTTCACGCTTTTTGGTTATGATCTGCACTTTAGCTGCACCGCCTAGCTGGGGATAACCACACTGATCTGGAAGGTTAAGGTCTTGTTTGGAAGCTGAGCTGAGTTGTGATGGTCTTCACCCTCGACTGAGTTGTGTCATCATTGTGAAATGTTTCCATTTAAATACAGTGTGTCGTTATAGGTAAAAAGGAGAGACACATGTAACACTGGTCTTTAAACCCTACTCTGTTGGCATTTCCCAAATCCATACAACATACAGTATTCACACTGGAAGAAGGACAAAATGAAGTGCACTCAAACCAAATGAGGCCTCAAATTAGGGCAATTTTTAAGTGTGATATTAAGCATTTTCCCTCAGTGCAATCCACAAAGAAAATGAAGGAGTTAGTGGATAGCTGGAAAATGTTGTATGAATTGTGGGTGGTGGCAAGTCAGCTCCAAAAACATGTTAAGAAAATAGGATGTCTTTTTTTGAATCTTGATGGGCAGTTAAATTGCAAAGTTGTATTTTTGACAGACATTTGAAATTGCATATATTTTATTGTTTCCTGTTAGCTTAATGGTTGTGACGTGGCTACCGGGCTGATCACAGCCACCCTAGTTAATGCATGTGATCCCACTGGGAGCACTGCGGTGCATTTCAGAAGCAGCTCTGTGCTCTGCTCCGCTAATCATATGCACCTTGTCTATTTTCGATGGAAGTTGCTTCAAAGCTGTGTCAAACTGCACAGTGCAGATCAGGCTGGCCAGGAAGTCTGACACAGAAACAGCATAAAGCTACTGGTCAATTTTCAAAATAACAAATAAAACACCCCAAGCAGACTATTTCAGCAACACATACATTTAAAACAGACAAATAAAGTGTTTTAACTAAGCAGACTACTTTCCCATATTAGAAGCACAAAAATTAAGGAAAATCACCAAATCACCAAAATTAGAACAAGTAATTAAATTCAGGCCATTTAATTCCATTGCTACTGCAGTAATTATGGTAACCTAACGGTACTCATTCAGCTTTGACTAGGTTACCGTAATTACTGTACTAATAGTGCAACTTAAATTAAAAGGTGGGTGGGTGGCTGTCCTGCAGTTATAACGCTCCCCTTCTGAAACCCCTGGTGGGGTAGGACGCTGTGTGGTGGACAGAACAAGACACAAGTCAGACAGGGAACGTGACACATACATAGAATGTGTAGAATTTTTACATGTACATTATGGTTTTAGGACACAGCTTTGATATTGTCTTTCAAAGAGAGTTTGCAACAGTGGTACATCTCATTTGTAATCGTTGCGTATGTGCAAAACAGGGCCTGAAAACGGAGTACATCTCTTCTCACACTGAAGTTGTGATCTGTAAAAACATACGTAACAGGGAAATTGGCAAGACAGGTGGTGAGGTGGTGAATTGAAGCCAGATTGTTTAATGATTCCTCTCCCACACTTAATTTCACTTCATCAAATGTTAATTATAGATCCATGTTATCAAACATTAATAGCAGCAGTGTTATCTGTACTTGTGCTTGTAGTGAGCCATAAGTATTCCATAAGCACCTTTCAATTAGAAAAGATATAAGACAAATCTTAAATCAGAGTCAGCTCAACATTTCATCAGAGCTATCTCACTGGAGCAGAGAGGAGAGGGGTCAACTGTGGAGCAGCACAGCAGCTGCTGAATGATTTCAGGATGTGGCAGACGGCAAAATTCAGGAAAGTCTGGCTTGCTCTTTACTGACATTATGCATATATCCTACTATAAGTCCCTTTCACCTCAACCACCTTAACTAACTGATGAAATTATCACTGATTAACTGAAGCGTGTCTGGTAAGAACACATCTGACATTACAAGTGTTAACTGGAGTCACATATGGTTGTTTCTCGGTTACACACATGGTTTTAAGAAGTCCAAAAATGTCTAAATAAGACCGTAAAAGTCTGTTCATGGATGTAATGGTCCTTCCTCGGCAGCTGCCATTTGACGGATGAGAAGGTTGATATGCTGACTCTCAACACTGATTGGTCAGGTGTCTAAAGACAAAAAAAACGATTGGTATGGTGAAAAAAACACAAGTACATCAAAATTATTTTGTGCTAACATATACTTCCAAAATGGATCATACACACTGTTTTACAAATGAGACCCCAAATCAGGTTTAATATAACTATGAGTTCATAGACCAGGGGGAGTGTTTCTCATTAATGATATAGTGTGGTGGCCCGCCATAGTCTAATTTGTGCTGCAACAGTCTCATATTGACCTGAACATGTCTGTACACTCTCCAAAATGTTAAGTTGTTTTAGGGCTGAGCGGTGTATTGAGTTTTTAAGACAAATCAACGTATTTTCAAATGAGATAAAGGATGAGACGTTATCTTCATTTGTGCAGATTATATCATTAAATTACTGAATGAAGTTGTGACAACTTCCCACTGTCTCTGCTGCACAGAGGGTTCAACTCTGTAAGCAGCTAACGTTAGCCTCTGCTATAGTTTGCTGCTGTCCTTTGCACTCAGAGAGTCTGTTCAATGCAGGAATACTACTACTTTATTCCTCCTCACTGTTCTGTATAAAAAGTTGAGACACTGAATAGGTGGACAGAGTTGCTCAGTCAGTAAGCAGCTACAGGATGCTGTTATTAGCAGCTGTGGTCGAGCAAGCTAGAGAGTGAATTAAGTGAGGAAGCGCTGACAGCAAGCAAGACGGTGAATCAGATCAATAAAAAATTATTTTTCCGGGTTACGCTCAACAGCACTGATAAACTTCCCCACACACCTCCACTCAACCCTGCAGCTCCTCAAACCTCTGAAATCTGAAACACTTGCTGTTTAAAACACAGCAGCAGCATTATGCTGCTTTAGTTAGTTCAGTTTAAAAAAGCAAAGTAAGTGCAAAAAAGTGGACTTAGCCAGAAAATTTGCGGCCTAGGGTGTCCTGGTGCCAAGTGCACATATGGACACCCTTATGCTTGAACATGGTGTTCATTATGGACAATCTGTGATGAACACAGAAGTCCAATAACCGAACACCACTCGGGTTCAGATCGGGGGGGGGGGCGTTACTCCCAATCACACTCCTCCAGGTCTCACTGTCGCTGCCAACATGGGCGTTGAAGTCCCCCAGCAGAACGAGGGAATCCCCAGAGCGAGTACTTTCCAGCACCCCCTCCGCGGAGTCCAAGAAGGGTGGATACTCTGAACTGCTGTTTGGACCATAGGCACAAACAACAGTCAGGATCCGTCCCCCGACCCAAAGGCGGAGGGAGGCTACCCTCTCGTCCACCGGAGTAAACCCCAATATACAGGCACCAAGCCGGGGGGCAATAAGTATTGCCACCCCTGCCCGGCAGAGCCCTTGCTGTGCGTCGAGGTGAGGCCGACTATATCTAGCCGGAACTTCTCAACCTAACGCACCAGCTCAGACTCCTTCCCCACCAGAGAGGTGACGTTCCACGTCCCTAGAGCTAGCTTCTGCAGCCAAGGGTCGGACCGCCAAGGTCCCCGTCGCCGTAAATGTGTGGCCGTCGTATTCAAGCAGCAGCTTCTGTGTTTTAATTTTATAACCTATTTAAGTATAACGCTTGGTTACACAAGTATTTTCTCATTGTTAAACCCAACTGAAAAGTACAATTAGATCAATGCTCAAACAACTTCTCTCTAGTGTTATAAAGCGAGGTGATTGCTTGACAGAATAAAATACCTTTTTCACTCCCAAATTTGCGACTTTAATCTCAGAGTTTTTTTCTCGGAATATTACCAATATCCCTTTTTACTTTTAAACTTAACTTAAACTTGAACCATGAACTTAATTTCACATCAAATGACTTTAAAACAAAACATCTCAACACAAACTCTTGTGTGTCTCACTGACAGTCGAGTTTCTCTGTATGTCTGAATGCAAGCATTTGATTGGCGGATTAGGATCATGTGAGAAGATTGGCTATGCACAGTGGTCTGTGAGTTTCCAAGGGCCGCTCCACTTTTACCGTAATAGCTGGAGGAGCTGTGCCCATTAAAAAAGAAACGCTCTGACAAAGTTTAACAGTCCTGTTCATCGGTTACAGGTCTGGTTCAGAATAGGACAGCATGTGAGTCTGGATCAGGACAGCGGTCTCACACTTTTTTTATACAATTTAAATTTTTAGATGCTTCACTAATGCTGGGCCATTTCTGAACCCCATTTAAACCAGGTCTAATGAAGTCTAATGAAACTGTGTAAGGCAGCAACCCATTCAGGAATATGACTGGATTATGTTATAACCATCATCACTGTGTCAGCATGAAAAGTGTCAAAGTGATAGTTGTAGCATTGTTGAATCTTTATCTGCTGTATAAATAGGTTTGAACCCAAATTGCTTTTTAATAATGATTGGTAACTTATCTAATACCCTGAAATGTATACTTGTATAAAGATTTATTAAATACATCTATTCAGGATTTTTATATTCAAAGAAATGGAAACCTAACTTCTCCATCACTTCTTCAGCCTTTTTGTTGACCTAGTTGCTGTTTTGTTATATAGTCACTTGGTTTAAGTAAAAATAAAAACATCTAAATCACATGATTTGCTTCATACAGTTAAAATTATTTTATAGTTTTCTCTTCTATATCAGTATTTTGTTGTTCGTAAAAAAAAAAATCAACAACAACTTAAAAATACCAACAAACTAAAGCCTTGTTCCAGTTTTCAGTACAGCATATAAAACAGTGTGTGTGAGTGCACACAGTTAGCATTGCGTTGCAGAATGAGTGGGTATCAAAGTGAATATCATATCAGTTTATAAATTATACATAATTATGCATCAAATGTGATTCTCATTCCCTATCATTACCAGATAAAGTCACTTATGTAATGTATCTTACTGTAAATAGCTTCCCATGAAATTAAGTGGTACTGATTTTCCAAAGGCAAAGTTGTAAGAGACATAAAGGATCAGAGCTCAAGAGTGGATGAAACATAAGAAACGTCCAGCCACATATTGAAAATAGTTAGTGCACAACATTTTTATTTTTGTGACACATAGATTTTATTAATAGATTCATCAAGATAAATATAAAACATCACCTCATAATTGTCAAAGGACAGAAGCAGTAAAGAGCCATTCTCTGGTGTCTTCAAACAGACTTTGTTTCAGTTCTAATTATTCGCAAGTCTGATTAACAAAGGTCAAGAGCAAAACCCAGACCCATCTCTGTGAAGTTCCTGCTTCCAACCCATGGTGAAGATGAAATAACAGTCAGTAATTCTTCTACAGCTAATTATAAAATGCAGACATCATTAGTTACGCCCTAAAAGTCAGAGGTGAAAGTTTTATTTCTGAATGCTGTCAGACAGCAATAACTTTCTAATAAAACTATATAATACACTGAATTATGAATAAATGGAGGTTAATTGTATTTGTATAATTAAAGCATTACATATATACACTGCCTGGCCAAAAGTTGGACCGCCTTTAGCTTTGATTACGGCACGCGTTCGCTGTGGCATTGTTTCGATAAGCTTCTGCAATGTCACAAGATTTATTTCCGTCCAGTGTTGCAATCATTTTTAACCAAGATCTTGTATTGATGATGGGAGAGTTGGACCACTGCGCAAAGCCTTCTCCAGCACATCCCAAAGATTCTCAATGGGGTTAAGGTCTGGACTCTGTGGTGGCCAATCCATGTGTGAGAATAATGTCTCATGCTCCCTGATCCACTTGGAATATGCCTGTGCATGCCTGTAGCAAACATAGCCCTGAGTTCTACTGTTGTTTTTCTACGATTTGATTTCACCAAACTTAAACGTTTGGTGAAGCAATGGAAGAAGGTCATGTGGTCTGATGAGTCCAGATTTACCCTATTCCAGAGTGATGGATGCAGAAGAGAGGCAGATGAAGTGATGCACCCATCATGCCTAGTGCCTACTGTGCAAGCCTGTTGGGGCAGTGCTATGATCTGGGGTTGCTGCAGTTGGTCAGGTCTAGGTTCAGCAACATTATGTGCCCAAAGAATGAGATCAGCTGACTACCTGAATATACTGAATGACCAGGTTATTCCATCAATGGATTTTTTCTTCCCTGATGGCACGGACATATTCCAAGATGACAATGCCAGGATTCATCGGGCTCAAATTGTGAAAGAGTGGTTCAGGGAGCATGAGACATCATTTTCACACATGGATTGGCCACCACAGAGTCCAGACCTTAACCCCATTGAGAATCTTTGGGATGTGTTGGAGAAGGCTTTGCGCAGTGGTCCGACTCTCCCATCATCAGTTTTTCTATCATACCTTGGATCAAGCTTTGCCAGCAGCAGTGTGAGCAATGGTCAAACTAGATCAATGTAGATGGGAATCAAATTTAAAGGGACTGCCTTGTGGTGAGAATGGCTGTGATTGGTGTGTGACTGATAAGGTGTGCGGATTCAATCTGTGGCTGTCAGCTGATTACCTAGGGGCCTAGGACTTCCGCGTCCTACATGAACTAACGCTATGCTTCATTTATCAGAATATATTTTACACCACATTAAATATAAAGAGCTATAACTATTATCTGATATTGTGTTGCGGTCATTACTTGTTTCTGCTTGTTTCACGAGGGACAAAACATAAGATCACGCAGGTTTTTATATTTTGTGCCACTGTGCTTAGAGATATCAGTTGAGCTGAAATTAAAAAAGGACTGTTTAATTGCATTTATTAAGACTTCGAGGGTGTCACTGAGGATGCTGTCAGCTCAGAAGCAGTGAAGCCTATCAGTCAACAGACAGAATTCAGCCATTTTATTTTATTTTATTGTTTCCAAATTGAGTAAATCACACTTGTAATGCAGAGATAAACTTTCAATATTTCAGTAATTTCTCTCCTTATTGGTGAAACATGACATACTGAAGTTACTGAAGACATACAACATGACATACTAAAGTTGCAGCTTTGCGCTTTGCGTTGTCTTCCTCAGCAGATGGAGCGTATGCAGCAACCATGATGGTTAGCTTAGCATAGCTATAAGTAGTAGTACCTGCTACTAGCTAAAGCTACCAGTGGTTAAACTGCATGCAGCCTCGGGGAGCTCCGGTGTCGGCAGCAGATTGAAAACACACCTGAATCACAACAACAATTGAACTTCAGACAAACACAACAACAAAACTGCAAGCACCCCAAGCTTAAACATTGCTGAAGCAACAGCACAAAACACAATGTTAGAGATTGTTTATGTTATTATGAGAAGTACTGAACTTTGGTGGGACAATTCATTAATTAATGGGAAATACAGTACTGTATATGTAGTTGTATATAAGTGGAGATGATGATACAGGTATACACTATTCAGCTACAGTAATTCCAAGTATTCTCGTGTAATGGCCCTTTAATAATATGGCCTTATGCAACCAGCTGTAACACTGGAAAGACTATTTCTCTCTGTCTGCATTGCAGCAGGGTTAGCTGTGCCAGGACACCTCTTAACTTTGGTGCGTACTGTTTCATAAATACTAGATTTATTCCAGAAACAGGTATTGTAAACAAAACATCCTGAGCCCTCTCTGACCTTGGCTGTTTTTTGTTTTTTTGTTTTTTTCAACTTTCAAATGTAAATTCAAACTTTCAAGAGGGCCCACAGTCCTAATATTTCTCCACTGTTCACTTGTGGAGTCTCAGTTTTCACAGTTACACTTCACTCCAAAACTATGATTTGAATATGATTGCATAAACAGTTTCAACAGTCCCTATAACTGTGATATGAATATGTAACAGAAAAGTGCACTTAACCTTTGTTCATATTTTCCTGACAAGTATATTTGTGCACGAATACAAAAACCTAAAATAAGATTCAAACTATGATTCAATACATGTGTAGTTGTCCATAAATTACAAAAGAACCGCATCGTTTGCTAGGCAGTGTGAGCAGTTTATGTCTAAATAGTATAGTAGTATTTCCTTGTTATGTTATATCAGTAAGTATGTATGCTAAGTTAGTATTGAGATAGTGGAGCAAAGTGAAAAGTCAGATCATTACCAACCTTATTACATATCATTCTTAGGGTAATTAATGTCTTCAACAAGTTTAATGCCAATTCATTTAATGGTAGTTGAGATATTTCACCATAAACAACAAATGCCAACCTCACGTAGGCACTAGTGGGAAAAGCCAGGGGATCATTAAAGTCAATAGGCCTCATCCTCTTGGGACCATGAATGTTGCATTACATTTTCATGGTTATGTACAAAGTAGTTTTCAGTCAGATTAACAAAGATGGTGTGTCTGACCAACAGACAAGCATTGCTGTCTGAGCCATGCTGCCAACACAATAGAAAATGTCATCCTGGTGGCATTATGTTCCCTAAAAAACGTGGCTAATGCGCATAAGTTGAAAAAGAAATTATTTTTTAAGGAGATAGGGTTGCTATCTTTATGTTTTAAGGTATTGTGCATCATTCATTCAAATTCAGGCCTTCATGTCATTGGAGAGTGAAGGATAATTACAACCTCTCCTCCATGTTGTGTTTTGCTTTGATTTTACAGGGAGCATATGATTGTCTGACCTGCAAAGTATGCAGTGAGCCAGGAGATAGCAGTGCATTGTGTCCTATAATTAGTGGTTCTTTTGCATGTTAAAGTGAATTGAGATCCCAGTTGGCCAGGAGACAGCCAATTAACTTTCTCCTCTTCGCTCTGTTATGGCATACTCAGCTTCTGAGGGAATAATTTACTCCTCCTTTCTCTTGATATAAAGACAGTCAAGTGTGCCTAACACTATCATTTATCCTGCTACATTTTATTCATTTTTGTGCACAGTCATGTCAAATCATAGGCAAAAAAACAAGCATTTGTATGCTGTTTTAGGAGCAGATAATCAATGTTGCTGTTGAGGATAACAGATTTAATATATATAAATAATATACTGAAAAATAAAATCAGTCATCCAATAAAGAGTTGGAGGTTTTCAAATGCTTTTACACTGATGTCATATGTACTTAATACAAGGTGTGTGCGAAGTATAAGAACAAAAAATGTCAGTGGGAAGAGAGAAAATTGTTAATTAACGAACCATCGCATCAAACATTTAAAGTAATAAATGTCTTTAAGCAGAAAAATACAGTCTCAATGCTATTTGAAGGTCTGTTCAATCAACTGCTTCCAGGAATCCACAAGGCAACAGTGATAGTCAGGGCATATCGAAAATAAAATCTGGGTATAATTTCCTTACCAAGAAATGTTTTCATCAATGTGTTTGTAAAGGTGTCTAGTAACACATACTGAAAGATTTAAACTCAACTCCTGTGGCAAAATCCATGACAGCTGCTGAAAGTTGGGGTACCTGAAACCTTATCGTGAAAAATTGAAAAAACGGAAAAAAACGTTTACCTCTGCCTTAAGTAGCTTATGAGGGGTCAAATTGGGGGGTTTTCGGGATCCTGAATTGATTGCAAGCATTTGTTTTGTACTAAAAAAGCTAACATTAGTGTGAGACAGTTACTGTAGCTAGCACTGAAGAAAGTAAATAAACAAGTGGGAGTTAGCTAATTATCCAGGTTACCTAGTGTTAGGAAGCTGTCTATAGCAAGTAACCTAATCTGATGATAGTACATTCCTTATGTATGATTTATGCATATTATCAATTAAGTAACATGAAATATTTCCAAAATGTAGCTTATACTTGATTTTTGGATGTAAAATAGTCTTGTAGTATCTTGTTGAGTGGTGAATATGGTTATTTGATATGTGTGGAATCTATAGTGTCCATGAGCCACACAGTACAGTAGCTTGACTGGCACCTGCCACTCCAAACTCACTCACTGACTGTGAATGCCAGCCAACTACACCAGTTACCAATAAACATAGAAAATAAAATTAACAAATAAAACCATAAAGCTACTTTTTAATTTATATGCACCCAGCAATATTTATATTTACCAAAAAAAAAAAAGCCAAAACAACACACAAAAAATAAAGAGTTTGCGATGAGTGGGGAAAGTGGGTGTGGCCATTTTTCCACAAAGCAGTGGTTTAATTTAGTTAACACGTTGTGATTTTCTACGCATGTACATTAAAGACCACTAGCCTCTGTTTCAAAAGAATGTGTGCATGATGATAGAGAAACGTGCCTATCTGTCTGAATCAGTCCTGTCCCCACATGCTCTATCTCAGCAGCTGAGAGGTCCTGTTGAGTAGAAAGTGGAGAGTCATCTTCAGTTTTTGACAAGTATTAGCAAAATTAGTAAGGGCAAAACAAATTAAGAATTGCATTTATTGCACTAATCCTCATTAAATGGGCTAATCCAGAATACACCAGAAAACACGTGGCAGCGACTCAACAACTGTATTAAAAAGTCCTATACATGCCATACAGACATTTACAGGTTTATTAAATGAACAAATTAATTATCTCTATTTACTTTGCACTTAAAAAAAAGCAGATCCATTTCTAAGACACATCAAATTAGGCCTATAAATAATGAGAATTAAAACCAACACATAAGCTAGATAAGAGGGTATTAAGAACATGTTTCCCCTTAAAATAACCTTGCTGAATAAGACTGTACTTTTCTCTCTAGTAAAACACTTCACTAACCATCATTGTGGCATGTCTTGACAAAACTGTGAAGGTGTCAATAAATAAAATAAAAATGTCTAAATGATTCTTAATTACTAAAGTTCTGATCAGTCACTAATAGGTGTGGTTTTAAATGTTAACAGTTGTTACAGGCTGTGTGGTAAAAAAACAACACACACACACACACACACACACACACACACACACACATACAACGCCTGATTCTCCTTTATAATTCACTACACATTTACATTCAGATAGGCAAACTCGTAAAAATATACAATAAGAAAAAAATCGGTGTATATGATGGAATAGTAGCATTAGAATGAGCCAGAGGCCAATAAATGTGGGATTTTATGGCAAAAACTGTTCTATGGGGGTCTTACTTGTGGAAAGCCCTGTGAACTGTCATTTTAAATGTTGCAGTTGGCTGGTATGCATCATTTTATCTGATAAGTAGTGTCCCAGTGAGTGTTCAGGACTCATGAACAAAGAAACTGTACAGGTCTCCCTAGTTTCATGTTGTAAATGTCGCACTGTAGTAAAGAGGTGTGCTATTCCCCCTGGTTTTGTGACAATCAGCAGCATTCATGCATAATGAGCCATGAACAAACAGACATGACGACTGAGTCATAGTGGCCTAATTTCATTGTGGTGGAGAAACATAATGTATTGTATGAGCCTGATCAACTGATATTTTTTGAGGCAGATATTGATATGTTTTAATTTAATAACCATATATCACCTCATATAATTCTTTCTCATCAAGTATATCTATATGATTGATTGATTGATTGACTTTTTATTAACGTGCCATGCACCAGAAGTGCCCAGCCCAAGTGGGCTTACAAGACACCAAAAAAAAGAAAGAAAAAGGAACAAATAATAGCAAATTAAAACCAGATAACAGACATTAGAGCAATTAAACATATAAACCATCCTGACACTTCAGATACATTGTGAAGTCAAACCGAGAAAAACAAAGCGAAGAACCGGAAGGAAACATCGCAACCAGCGTGTACATTGCATGCACCGATGAAAGCAGCACACGTGTCCCGCATCATCAGCTGAGCAGCTGACCAATGATCAAGTTAACTATCAACCTACAACCTACCCGTGGCGAGCCTGTGCAGAACTGAAAAACATCTATGAAAAAGCATATAGGCAGCCGGTAAAATGGATAACTTGGAAATGATAGACTGTCTGGGGGGAGGGTTTGCTGCTCCGAAATGTTTGTGCTGATGATGTCGCCCTACTTACTTGTGGCTCAGATGTTTTACTCTTGTGTTTGTTGTTAATTTTACTTATGAATTCAAATGTTTATGGTTTTCTGTGACACTTAATTCATTATATTTCATATCGGAAATATGTGGTAATTTATCTATTTTATTTTGAAAGTTAAAAACATACAGTTTAAAAGTACATAAAACTATGTGAGTTTAAAACATTTCATGATTTCATGTATCTCAAGTGATCTATGTTTAAAAAGTGTTAAATATCAATATAAGAAATGGTGAAAGAGTTTAAAATGCAGTTTAAAAGCTGTAAACTGTATGTTTTAAAATAGTGCATGATTAACGCAAACAGTTACTGGTTACATTGTAGCAATACAGGATCATAGACGGTAGTGATGTTACCCGGCGTGGGTCGGGTCAGGAAGTGTTCACTTTATTGGCGGGGAGGGTGGGGCAGGTCATTAAGGATTAAATATGTCCAATACAGCATACTTCTTAACAACACTGTTGGGTAAATCCACCTGTAAACTGACGTCACAAAAGCGCCAAGCAGTGGCCACAATGAACCAGAATCAAAAGAAGCGGTGAAGATCGAAGAATAAGTGTATTTAATAACGGTGGGGCAGGTTGTGATGCGGTTGTGCAGGCGGGATGGAGCGGGTCAAATTATTTAATAAATGCGGGACCTGTGGGTTGGAAAAAACCCTGGCCCGCACATCACTAATAGACGGGTCACTTTATTTGCATTTAAATGTTTATTTAGCACCGTTAGGGGAAGGGATGCACAGTGGGTTTGTAAGTGTTTATGTTTGCTCATTTTCTGCTGTTGGGAGTAAAAGATAATATATGAATTTGCATTTACAATACATGTACACTGTTTATAATATTGCCTTTTCTTTTGAGGGTTTGTTGTTTTCACCTGCTTCATGGCCAAGTCTGTCAAACCATTGCAACTGAAAATAAATGGAAGATAGAAAGAAGAACTGTTTGGTCTTTGAGTGGAATCCAGTTTTAAACTCTGCATAGACTTATCCATCCCTTTCAAGTGGGGGAACTGCTCAAATTAAGGCAGAACTTGACATACATCTTTAGCAAACTTAAAGACATTAAACATCTACAATGCCCTTTGGCAGTCTTGTTTGACTGAATCTGTCATCCAGGACCAGTGCTCTTTTTTCAGTTAAAGCAGGGAGAGTGTGCAGACATGTGACTCACTAATAAAGACATCAGGCACCGAGTGTCACTTTTCAAAGCATTTTTCTCTTTTTTGTTTCTTTTATCACTTTTCACTTCAGATGCATAGGCTAGATGTTGTCATTGTTACAAAGCACACATGCAGTGCTTTTTTCTCACCTCACCAAAACACTTCCTTCTGCCAGTGATTTTCAGCCACAAAGGGAAGCTTGGTGGCCACAAGTCCTGTTGTTATCAGTAACTCATGTTTTATCAGTCTCAGAGATAAAATATCTGCCAGTGATTGTATTATCTGGTACGCTGCTATGTGAGAATTTAAATGAAAAGTGCACTACTGTTTTGTTAAAATGTCAAATGCAAGGTCAGATAAGTTTTACATCTTACTTTGTACTGACACATTTTGTATACTCTTTTGTTGCCACTATTAAACCGCTCTATAGCATATGACCATCATCCCTTCCCTGACTCGACTGTAATGTAACATACGTCATCTGTATGGACTCCCACACAATATTTTACAATATTTTAAAAGAAATTGTCCTGTCAGGTACCAGCAGCAGCATTCACAAGCTATTTCCCTTGCATAAAATATTCCCTTTGACCCGTCGCACACTTTTTACATGTTGCGGTTTTGATTTTGATGGCAGCAGGCAGGATGTAATATGACACTCCATCTCACTATTCAGGGAAAATTAAAATGCATGCTGCCAAAAAAAAAAAAAAAAAAAGTGTATTTACCAAGTATGCTCAACTGTCCTGAGGGTAATTCATGTATTTAAGGTGGAACCGCTTCTCCTGAAGAGTAGTTCAATGAAGTGAAAGAGGCATTTGTCAGGTACTGGTGGATATTTTACAGGCATTCAAATGGAGCTCAGTTAAACTGTGCCTATCTAGAGCTTCTCTTTTACCATTTAACACTGATATTCACACAGGGAACAGGGAGAGGCAATTTTAGATTGTTTCTTCAATCTTCAAGGCAGTCCCTGAGCCCCTAATTGACACTGCTCAATTACCCTGCTCTATCCAGTCACCTGATCATAACTAACTATATATACGGGTGCAAGCCGGAGCAAATGTTGAGAATGTGCAGATTGCTTCAGTTATATTAATGAGTACACATGTTTTGGCTTGTGCTTCTAGTGTAATATTAAGTTGATTCCAGCAAATGTAAAACCTATTAGTTAACAGCACAGCAAGGGACTCACTCTGAAAAGGTCTGAGTGTTGCTTCATACGGTATGTGGTTGAATTTATTTAAGTCTCACAGTAATTTGATTGATTGCCACATATTTTCAGAAGAAAATAAGAAAAATGCTTTATATGATGATTATAGCCAACCTAGGTATCCTCTTTATATGCCTGAATACAAAAATTAAAGTTTATTTGAATAAATAAATGGAAATTAAGCATATAATCTATTCAAAAGATGCAATGAAATGATCCCACGCGCTCTGTGATATGGGTGGGACACAAAAGGTGAAGGAAAATCTCAGGCTGGTGCTGTTAATGATGATTGTGACTCATTTGAATAAGCTGTGCAATAAAACCTTTGCTCTGCCCTTGGAGGATGTATCTCCATTCAATCTGTGAGCCTGTATCACGCCCATGGTAGATGAAATGTAACTGTAATTTTGCATTGTAATTATAGTTGCTTGCCTCTAAGCCAATAATGTACTGTAATGTTAGTGATGATGCCTACTAGAGCACATCCCGGCTTTGTGTTTACCTCACTGTTTAGCATTTCAAGGTGACAAATGATTGAGTTCAGCCTTAGTCCTTGGTGACTAATAATTTACAGTTACTGCAGTACACTGCCTACTCCCATCTGTATTTCTGTAAATGTCTCTTTCCCTCTCTCTCTCTCTCCCTCTCCCTCCTCTCTCTCTCTGTCTCTCTCTCTATCACAAACACACTTATTTATACACGTACCACACTGATGCAACTCCCTTGTTAATAGTTTGCAAGTCTCATAAGCGTCTTTCCTCATCAAATTCTTTACTCCATTCATACTGTTTTGCTGTCATGGTCTGACAACCTCAAGCTGTTATGAGCACCTTGTTGTCTTGTTACATAGTTAAGTTTATGAGCTCAAAATACAATAAAATTAAGACCATGCATAATAGCTGTAGTTTATCATTTAGGTCTGTTTAACAATTTTTCAACCAATTTTTCAGGAGACATATTTATGTCTACTTTATAGTTGTGAAACTTACGTTTGTTGTCAGATTCTACATTAAAGTACAGCTGAGGCACAAAATGCAACAGTATTTCATAAAATACAACAAACACAATGACAAAAAGAATAATCCTGGCAAATACAATAGGGCTTCGCGCTGGTCAGCGCTCGGGCCCTAATAACAACCTTTCAGAAGACACAACGTCCTACAAAAGAGGAAAGACGTCAGTATAACGGAAAATTCAATTAAATTCCTCTCTGACCCAAGGATTTTAAAAGGACCCTGTGATCAAACACTTGGCGACGGCGGCAAGGACGGGAGGAAACCTCAAGCAGAACCAGGCTCTAGGTTGGCGGCCATCTGCCTTGACCGGTTGGGTTGAGAGAGAAAGAGAAGAAAACACAACATTTCAGAAAACATGAAACATTTTACAAAACATTGTCTTGGTGACTCACAGTTATCATGCAACTGTTTTCTGCAGTAGAAATAGTCTGCATGAAAATGGTTGACAGACATCGTCATCAGTTCTGTACACATTAAATGTAATTGCAGCTGTTAATCCACATGTACTTTCATTATTGTGACTTTATAGAAGTCACAGTTCACCACAGCTGTCTGATAATTGTTTGCCAACATTATTACTATTACTGCTACTAATAATGTGCTTATCACAATGTATGTAACATATTGTTGTGGGTTACCTGTTAAAGTCTAGCATAATGATTCAGATACTGGATTTATTGTATTGTTTCATTTCAATAATGAACTCTTTCAGGCTTACAAAACCTTTTGGGGAAAAAGCTCTTGGAGCAAATGAATGTTGATAAGACTGAGAGCAATTTCACCTCTGTGCCCAGCCTTAATTTAAATTACCATAGAGCAAGCTGATGCTTTAGCATAGCATGCATGTGGACAATACATGCTAGCTTTGCCTCAGTTCTGAGCACCGGAGTACTCTAAAAATAGAACAAGCCGTGTTGAAATCAGGGCTGAAATTGCTTTCAAATGCAAAACCACTTCCCTGGCTTGAAAAATGTCACTGCACAAATGAATGTAGGATTTAGAGGGGAACACAGCTTGTGTTTGAAAGAACTGTTCATGGAGAAGGAAAATAAGAAACTAAAGGATTGGTGCACAGACAAATATCTAACTGTATATCCAATCGTCTGGGTCATTGTGGTGATTCAGTTAAAGTGCATTTGTTTACTATCCTCAAGTAAATGTGAACCCACATCCTATAGTTACAACTCTCTGTGTGTGCTGTTTGTGTGTATGAGGAGGGGTTTCTTGTGCTCCAAACCCTCACATCAGCATTCACCTACAAAGTGCTTATGTGGCAGAAACAGGTCTGTGAGCGAGCCTCCAGAGTGACAGGAGGTGAATTAGAGAGTGATTAGAGGTGAATTCTAATTCACACTCCCATGTGTCTGCCTGTCATTTATAGGACAGGGCATTTGCAAACTAACAAGAAGAGTGTCAGACAGGTTGCAGGCAGCGTAGAGACACACACACACATTGCCTCGCACGTGGACACTAACACATGGTTGCGGCATGTCCTCACAGGCAAAAATCACACACACTCACACAGACAATCCACACAGGGCACAAGCGGCTGGTAGAGAGCAGTCATTTTTGAGATTGGCTGTATGACTTTCTTTGCTTTATGGGAGACACTGTGTGAAAGCTGAGTGACAGAAGAGACTGAGAGAGCCATTGTCTTCCAGACGGTGTTTGACTCTGTCTCGATGTCACCTGGCAAACACGTGCATACAAATGAACCTCGCCAGTGGTTCAAACCCTGTTTTTATTAAAGATTAACAATAATCGCATATTAATCTATAGACAGTTAAACATAGGTACTTATAGGGGACTATATGAATTTCTAAACTCCACCAAAGTGTAGAAATCGATCGATCCAATTTTCCTCTTGGCAAAAAGTTAGCAGTCTGACAGGCCTTTTTAGCCATTCAATTGATATGCCTGACCACTCGATCTCAATCACCGCTCTGTAAGGACATAATTGATGGACATGTGTGTTCACATGTCAATTTTTTTTAATATTAATGACAACCACTGATGGATGTCTTTGGCTAGTAGAGCTTGGCAACACAAGGACAATACTGTATAAGTGGTTGAGCAGTTGCAGGCTCATCTAAAAATAAGGTGTTTTTGTGCTTATATGTATTTATTTATATTTTGAGCCTATAAAGCAAATAGAAGGAGCTTCATTATTTAGCATTCCAATATAAATGCATTATCAATAATTAGAAGCTCTGACTACTGAAAATAGGGTTGAGTAATTATATACTCATATGTTGATAAATATACAGAATCCTGATGCCAGAGATTGGACTGAACAATGACAAGAGCTCACATCACTCCTGATCTGAAGTCCTTGAGTGGCTTCCAGTTGGTTTTAAAATTAATTATACGATTAAGAGCCTTTAGCTCATCTCAGATATATTGATATCATCATAGGCTATATGTGAACCAACAAGTAACAAGGGGCTACAGTACATAAATGCCAAAGATGTGTATGTAAATTATTATTATTAATATTATTATGTTATTGGGATCCATATGTGCTGTTGGCAACTGAAAAAATAGAATATGTGCACAAGTTTGACCGTTTATTTTTCAACTGCAAAAAATGTCTTCTTAGTATATCTTGTTATGAATGGTTTAATAATGAGTTTACATTATCAAATTTTTTGGCACTCAAATATCAACATCAGTATCTGCCTTATCAATCAGGCTCTAGTACAGTCAGTTCCCAGAGTGCGATGAAAACCTACTTCAGGACTAAAAGAGACTATATACCTACCTGAAGCTGCCTTTAGTGGTTTTGGTGTCTGCTGTTTGGTGCCTTTACGAACATGTTAACAGCTCCTGCTTTTACCAATAATCTGCTATTACTCCTCCACTGCCATTTCCATTTTTGTTTACCTTTATTTACCTGCATTTGAATTATTTTTAAATGTCTTCATCTCTTCAATCTTGTTTTGCTGTGTAGGGGTAACACATTTTTTTAGTATTTTAAATTTCAACTGATGTCAATATAAGATATCAAATAGTTTTATTATTTAGCTATTATCATAAGACAAAGAAGCAGATCAGTTAATATTAGATACTGGAATGAGGGAATTTTTGGCATTAAGGGTCAGTGTTTAGGTTGTCTGTTATCTGTTGATTCACTTAATTGGTTTGTAATCATGATTGCAGTATATCTTCTTTTATTAGCCATTTTACTGTGCAAAATAATCAGCTCTGTTATGTAATAATGGCTATAGCAGTTATTTTTAGGTAGTTAAAAGTAGTAAATGTACTGTAACATGTCAGAAAAAGGACATATTTTCTCATGTAGACATATATCTTGCTTCAATAATAACAAGATATAAGGTTAATGATGATAATCTTGGTGAAGTGTGAATGAAAAAAAAAGTGTGCGTTCTGCATTCTTGCATGGTTTCCACATCCACACACCGGTGCTATCATGTAGCAACACATCATTGTTTGTCCAAACTCTGACAATGTATAACCGTGCTTGTGAAATACCCAGAAAATGTGGGTATTAAATTAAACTCCTTGCAGGGTTGTCAAATACATCATCACTCTCCTGTCACCTTCAGGTCTCCAGAGACTGATGTGTGGTGAGAGGCGGCGAGGACATTCAGACTGAGATGGCTTTCATAAAAAAGGTAAAATATGAGAGCATTAAAACACTGCACTTAATCTGTCCATTCAAATTAGCTCCATTAATCATAATTAATTCGCTACATTATATTTCCCTACTTAATTACATGTGCTACAAAGGAATAATTGCCTGGAAGGATGCATATCGTGATCCATCATTCCTCCAGAGTGGTGTAGAATTTTCTCTGGTAATTAACAAAGGTGTGCTCATCTGGGAGAGGTGTTGACAAGCATAAGCGTGAGGGTGAAATTAAAAGATCCTTTTAAAATCCTGAATAATTAGAAGTCTGATATTTATTAAAAGTTCTTCTTTCTATGGAGGTTAATTAGCTGTAGGAAGTAGGCTGTGTACACTTGCACACCTAATATACTGTGACTTTCAGAAGCTATGTATGTTAATGATTTAAATTAAGTATTTTAGTTACCCATCTGTCACGCATTTGTAACAGGACATGTCTATTTTCAAAAGATATGACTGTCAGGTTGGCTCATTTTGCTCAGTGATGTTATTGGGAATGTAAACAGGACAATATTGTTCTGTGACACCACAGGAGAGGATTGATAGGTAGGAAATGAGCTGTTCAGCAGTACTGTGTTGACAGTCACTTTTGCTAAAGTTAAGAGCAAACACATGGAGGGTCTAGAGAAAACGGAGGGAGAGGAAAGCCCACAGGGATCAAAGTAAATCAAAACAGATGCACACAGGTAACATTACTGTGTGCTGATTAGAGCTCTCACTTTTAAAACAATCATGTTTGACTGAATGTGAGCTGTCTCATAATTGGTTCACATTAGCCCCAAACTAGGACAAAACAATGAATTGAAATGTTATGGAAATCACAATATGGCCTACTGCAATTATCAAATCACAGGAGGCACAATATTTGTCAAACAACATTTTAATCTAAGCATTATGGTGTTGTAGAGATGTCCTGGCTTACATATCATGTCCTACAGACTTAATAAAACATATTTCTTTGTTACAGATCATCACAAAAAAATCCCTGTAATATCACAAATAATGTCACAATTGCAATATCACTCAAAATAAACACAACTAGATATTTTTTCAAAATCGTTCAGCCTTATACCAAACATGTTCCTTGAACTCCCAATGACTCATTGTGCGCAGGGGTGTGTTATTGTCTACAATTGTTTTGTCTGTGGAGCAAAGACCAATGTTCTAGTTTGATGCCATGATTATTTGTTCAGCAGAGCTTGCTAGTCATCTCCATTTTGTATTAATGAAGAGAACAATAGTCTAGTTTCCTGAAGACAATAGAACACATCCATATATTTTCAAAACTTCTCTGTACAAGGCCCAGACCAATAGCCTGTTATATAAATAAAGATTAATATTATGAGCATTATTATGACATATGTTCCATCTACAACCAATTACCAGTTAATGACTTTTGTGGCGGTCATCCAAGCTTCATATGAGCTGTTTAAAATGGGATTTTCCTTTTCAGAAGTATATTCCCATTTTCCAGGTGCAGAAGTTTAAGTCAAGTGATTTTTATTTGTGTAACTCTAAAACATTCATTTGTCTTTTGGGTGATCCGGCTTGTGGCTTGTTGTTGGTCAGGGTATTCACAAGCCAACAACAGAACACATTTTAATTGACATGAGCTTGTTTCAAACATGTATTCATCATGGACTCTGAACTCACAATATTCAAGAGGCCATGTCAGTCTGAGAAAGGAGCCTGCATGCCTGCTTGGCAGTCATGGAATGCTATCTACGGGTGACAGTCTGTAAAATAAACACATTTTTTTGAATTATTCATTTTAAAATGCTTTTAAAAAGGTTTGTGACTTGTGAAGGGTTGTAGAATTGGAGAGTTAAAGGTAAACCTCAACCACAAATAGCTCTTAAAATGGTCGATTATTCAAAGAACCAAAGTGATGCATCCAGAGAAAAGGTTCCTCATGCCCATAAATTTCACGGTCAGCTATGCTGTTGTGAAACCATCAATCTTCTCCCACCTTAATCACCCATCAATTTAGCTGCTGCACTTGTTTTGAAATGAAAGGGACAATGTCAGAGTCCTGTACACAGAGTTCTCCATCAAATAACCAACTCAAAATGATAAATCAATTTATTTATTGCCCTTTATTAACCTTTTGACGCTTGATTAATATTCTCATCAATAACAATAAAACGTGTCCTTGTGTTGCTTGAGACAAAGCACATTGAACCTGTATAACAGAGAAAACTAAATCTATACAAGCACTGTAGGAAAGGGTTATTGTAAAAAGTTGTAGAAGGCGTGACCACCAATGCATAATCCAAGTGATTACATCATCATTTTCAAGATATCATTTTTCTTTTTTCTCCTTTCCTATCCCTAACCCTGTTTCAACAACAGGTTGACCACACATGCTGATTAAATGAGGACAGGTCAGCAATTATTCAGGCATTCAGACCCAGATGGTCATGATGGTCATTGTCCCAAGAATTAGACTTAATGTGCTTTTTTTTCAGACATCAACAGTTTGCCTTGATGAAACAAGGAGGGATGATATGTGTGTGTGTGTGTGTGTGTGTGTGTACTAGCAAAATTGGGTGATAAATGCAACATTGTCTTTTCCTTTTAAGGACAGCCTGGGTTAGTGAAGTAAGGCAAAACATAATTAAAGCAGTAATATTATCTCAGATAAGAAAAATAACAAAAACTCACCATTTGCTGTTATGTTATTAAACTACTTCACCTCCTGTAACCAGTCAACCAAACAGTGTGCAGCCTCTACTTTGTCTTTCTCCTAGGTAGCTAACGTTAGCGAGCTAACTTACTGCAGATGCCAGGCTGATGTCAAGAAGCACAAACAGCAGGAGCAAATCAAAGTGTTTACTCTTTTTGCTCTATCTGTGCTGAAACTGATTATTGAATTCTGCTCTATTTAGTTGAAGCATCTGGTACTGACAGCAGTTTTTTGAATATGCATAGTGATGACAGCCTTGCAAGTGCTTAAGATCTTTTATGAAGACCTAAACAATATTGTTTCAGTGTTGTTTTAGTCTTTCTGCATTTTGCTGTAAAAAATCAATTCAAATCATTAATCATTTTTACCTTTCTCTTATTAAAATAAACTTAAATACAGTTAATAAAATATAAAATAACTGGATGTAATCAATGGAAGGGAACATCAGAATCTTCCTGGATAAGTCCGTGGAACACACTTTCTTTTAATTGGGAAAAAAAGGTCAAGATTTTCTCCACATAACTGAGAGCATTTGAGTAGAGGGAAATGAGGCAGTATACTCTAGCCACATAATGGAAAGTTATATGTGCTGTGTCAATTTACTTCACTGGTTAATTCATGAGGTTAAAGTCAAATAAAACAGATCCTGTTTAGGGCAGCCCTTAAATCCTCCTGTGGGACATACTGGATTATAGTCTACTGCAACAAATACATATTTTGAGAGTAAATTCACCCAAATAAAATAATAGGATAAAATGTATTCACTGATCTGTAGTGTTATTCAGTCATGCACATAGTTTCTGTTTGATTTGGTAAGATTTTAAGGTCTCCTCCATAGAGCATTTTACTAAAACCTCATATAACCCCCCCCCCACACACACACACACACACACACACACACACACATGACTTGTATCTTCCTCCCTCCTTTGCCTCGTCCTGCACAGAAGACAGTTTACTGACTTTTTAATAACTCTATGATTACAATAATGCAAATGCCTTGCAATGAATCAGTGGCGTAAATATCGACGGTGCAAACGGTGCAGCTGCACCGGGGCCCAGATGCCATCAGGGGCCCATGAAGGAAGAAAAAAAACAGCTGTCCAGCAGTTTTTGTAGTAGAATATAAACCCAGTAGGGCTCTGAGATCTACTGACTCAGGTCAGATAGTTGAGCCCAGAGAAACATGGTGAAGCAGCTTTTAGCTGTTATGCTGCACACAACTGGAATAAGCTACCAGCAGAACTGAAATCAGCCCCAATATTTTTAAATCCAGGTTAAAAACACTTCTGTTCTCCTGTGCTTATGATTGAGCTCTTTTAAAGCACTTCACATTTTAATCTTTCATTTGCACTCTGTGTCCTTTTAATGATTTTAAAGCAAATCATTATTTTATGCCGTAATCTTATATTTAATGCTCTATTCTAGCATTTTATTTCTCTCTTTCTATTTTTCTGTGCTTTGTTTTTATTATTAGTGTGTGTGGAGGGTGGGGGTGGGGGTTAATTGTATGTTTTAATGTTTCTCAAATTACATGTTTTTCTGTTTTATGTAAAGCACATTGAGTTGCCATTGTGTATGAAATGCACTATATAAATAAAACTGCCTTGCCTTGCCTTGATATGGAGCTTCGGCTGCTGTCCAGGATTAGTGTGTCCAGGATGAGTGTGTGGCCAGTCACCTGTAATGTTAGCCTACATAGTGACAATAGCAGTTCTCTCGAGCTCTCTCGTGTGCGTCCAGGCGTGTGTGTGTGCACGTGCGCTTGTGTTTAGGGCAGTGGTGGGGGCATCAAAAAAAATGTTTGCACCGGGGCCTATCACAATGATGTTACGCTGCTGCAATGAATAATGTAGTTTTTTCAGCATTCATGACTAACTGTTTATTCAAGTACAGTACATTCCTGATAATTAAGTATAATTAGATGCAATAATTCATGTGTGGTAATTTTCCCCTGACCGTGTGCCCTTAACATGAAGTGTTACCAAACCATCAGTCTTTATAGTTACTGTAAATATGATGATGCTTGTCATAACAGAAACACAGTCATTTAGATTAGTTCACAACTCTGTTTTAACTTTGTTTTGAAAGCTTTGGCAAGCATTAACAATTTACCTGGAAGTACCTCACTGCATAAAAAAGGGCTACAGCAGAGTGTCTGCTAGCCGCTGTGGTGTTTTCATATACAACGTACGTGAGCTCACAGTTTATTTGGCGTTGAGCATCAATGATGTCCCTTCTTGGTCTTTATGGACAGTCTAAAAATGGAAAGAGATCCTCTCAGCTCAGTTTCCCCTCTATGTGACTAATAACTTTAATCAAGCCAATAACTTAATGCTTTGATGAACCTTAGAGCACGGAGCAATTACTATCTGCTGAGGTGGCTTGTTTTATAACTGAGGTGAGAACAGCAATTCCAGTCACCCAACTAGCTGCCATCAATCAACAGAGGTGAAATGTTTGAGCTTCCCCTGTGAAACTGCATGATGACAGTTAAATGAAGGCCAAGATGATGGCAGCTTTGTGTAATTGAATTTCTCCTTCACACTAGTCCACCATTGAGTTAGGGACTACAAGAAGTGCTCCTGTCACATTTTAATATTTAATTGATTGAATTGCAAACAAGCACAAAGTTGATGATGTTTGTAATTCATATGATCTATTGTTTTTCTTCTCCGTTATCTTTTTTCCCATCAAACAATTTGGCTTGCACTGCCGACAAGCGATCACAAATGCTTTTCCCACAGTGTGCAGCAGTGGTGTATTGTGGCACTATTGCCACATTTACAACTGACATTAACATGTGATCTGTATCTTACTGTCTTACCTACATAAGGAAATGTTAACTCAAGATGTTAATCTACACAGGATGCATTGTGATTGGACCCCATCTGGAGGTCAGCTGGCTCACATTGTGATCTGTTGTGTAAATACAATCAATACAGTATGTCGTATTCCAGAGAACAACATTTGCCCTCTCCAGAGCTAGTGTTTGGTTTGTCCTTTCTGGGCTACTGTAGAAACATGGCAGTGCATCGTGGCAAGCTCCGTTTAAGAGACCTGCTTTGTATGTGGATATAAAGTTCTCATTCTAAGGTATTGAAAACACAATGATTATTATTTTCAGGTGATCACACACTAATTAATACATACTTGTGAATATTATATTCCTTTTCTGTCCATTCTTTAAGCAAACCTGCCAAAAGCTACAAGAAGCAATAACTAGCAAATCTCAAATTTAACAATGAATAATGACCTTCCATTGCATTTCTTCCCCTGAGTTGAGTCTGACAAGTCGGCCTAACTAAGGTAACTTGAATACCTATTAATAACAGGTGTAAATGCAAATGTCTGTATATCAGATGTCATTACCTAGATGTATGTCAAGGATTCAAGAGACTTTCAACCCACCAGGACTAGAAGACTTATGTTTCTTCCAAAAACTAGTGTAGTTACTCATTAGCATTGATTCAGTCTATCATGTGTTAACGTGCTATAGGAAGAGCTATTTGTGTGTAAGAAGGCATACCTTAGTATAATTTAAATGTGCTCTACAATGTTTGTTCTTGTGCTCATTTGTTAATATTTTCATCATCTCATTAATAACAAAATGTTTGCACAGACCTCAGACTCTACCTTTCTCTCTTACAATGATCATGCCTGACCTCCCTGCTCCATCCTTAGACTTGCTGCTGCCACCTCATCTCTTTCATCCCTTCTCCCTCAGCTCACAGGCCAGTAATAATTTTCCCCCAGCAATTAATTCCTCAACTGCCCACCCCCCTTCCCCTTCTCCCTCCCACCTCTCATCACCATGGCCCTGTCTCTTTCAGCTCGGGGGCCTGATGAAATGAAAACTGTTTCCAACAATTATTTTTCTTCCTCTTTGGTTGTACTCTCTGCTCCACTCCCCTCTCCTACCCTCCTGCAAACCTCAACAATTAATGGAGCTCTTCATCAAGCTTATGAAAAGCTCCTCACCGTGACAAATTATGACACTTTTGGAAGTAAGCATATTATCAAAACCCAATGTTTGTTTACATAAAAAATACAGTGTGCATAATTTGAAAGCAGTGAAGGTTTCTCCAGGTTTGCAGAATGCAGATTTAATTTGAATTCTGCCAACTCATCTTTCTATGCTGCTGTGATAAAACATGACATCTTTTCCCCACAGAGCTATTGAGTGTGGTCATGTCGGGTCTCTGAAACTGTGCAATGTGGACATTTTTGGTGCACTGCTGTTAGAAAAAAAAAATTCTTTCTGTGGAAACTTGTGATTTTTAAACAAGTATGGTTTTGAAAGTGAAAGTGAAAAAATCTGTTTCATACATGCAGATATTGACTAATCTCAAACACTGGTTTTACCAACTGGATATCAGCTCAGCACTCCTCCACTGCCTGACAATTGACAAGCTTGGAGTGTCCAGCTTTTGCTTTTGCTCTCTTCCTATTTCTTTTATCTCCACTTTTACCTTCCAAACTCTTTCTGACACTCTTGGCTTTAGTGACTTTCATTAAAAACAGTTTAAAAACGGGAGTTTCTGTCCTCTAGTAATGCCATGGAGCAGTATTTTTGTTTTGTTTTTGTTTTCTTTGTGTTGTGCATTGAAACAAAGATGCATGCACACACATGCAACACGATACACATTCCTTCAAATGGTTTTACACTAGGCCAGTGATCTACTGGTGGCAAGAAATTAAGCTATGTACTAACACAGGCACAGAAGAAGAACACTACATGGATGTAAACATGTAGGCCTCTAGACTGTAGTGTAGATTTTAAATACTTTTAAAATCAACATGGCAAATATTTTATGAGGAAGCAAATGCAATCAGTGTTTTTTTCAGACACTCAATGTAAACATAACTTGTATTATTTTACATCAAACATGGACAAAATATCGCCCCAGGGCAGGAAGTGGCCCATGGGCAATCTCAATGTGGTCCAAAGCATCCTCAAAGGAAAACAAGATGACCCCCCAAAAAATCAATAAAAGGCAGCATTATGTTAATGGCTCTCAAAGGGAATGACTTCCATGAGTCTGTATTACTATTTAACACAATTCCAACACAAATCACTGCCTACATTTAGACTGGACTAAAGGCTTCAAGTTGACTTTTGCTTACCTCAGGTGACAGGTTAGAAACATTTGCAGCTGTGATGACATAAGCAGAGCCCCCCAGCCTCCACCTTTCTGGTTCAGTGTCCCATCATGGCTCAAAGGTCAATCTGAAATTCATGTCTTGCTTTCGGCCCACTGTGCATGGGGGTTTTGCTGGCTAATCAAGGGAGCATCTTCGAGTGGAGCCCTCAGCACCAAGCAAGACTGTATTTCCATTTGTCGCAATAAATTGTTTGATCTATGACGAGAGTGTTCCTGACTGAAATATATTGTATTAAAAGTTGTCAGCTAAGAATGAACTCTTCACAAACTTTCTAAACTCACTCTTTATTCACTCATCATGACAGTAAAATAGTCCATCCTAAGTTTATCTACTTCAGTAGAGTAGTAGTTCCTCTCTCAACCAGTAGAAGATGTTGTGAACAGCTGATTACACATGAAAAAATATACAGTGAAACCGCTTTTATTTTGAAAAATACCATGATATACATTTTTGGTTATACCGCCCAGCACTATGTGATGGGAGATTTTATCAATAAAGTTACTTGTGCCCTGTGGCTGGCAGCCGGTGATCAGACTGACCAGAGTTAGGCCTATATTATACTACAGCTGTCATGAGGGAGGACAAAGACTTGGATAAGGTGAGGACATTTATCTTCTTTTGATGAAGTTAAAACTAAAGTAAGCTTTGTTGTTGGAATCCTGACTCAATTTAAAAAGGACCGAGAAAAATAGATAGGGTGAATGAGATGGCCAGTGAATGAGAGGAATAATTGTTTAATGTAAGCCTGTATAAACACACCCACACAGGCTTGCTTTGAGCAGCTGCATATGATCCTGTCTGAATATGTTCAAAGTTGTGCCTCATGCCTAAATATAACATAGCCGCTTTTTCATTACTCAACTCATAACAGGGCCCGCAGATATAACTGCAATCAGCACATCGCTCCTTGATACTAAATAAAGACATTAGCCTCCATTAAATATATGTCCCATCTGAATTCTGCTTTTAATTCTCATTTATTTGCTTACCAACTTTGTTGAATAAAAGTGTAGTCATATGAGTCACATGATCAAACACAGGAGGTTTTTCTTTAAGTTGTCTTGTCAACATATCTTAAAAGCACAAGTGCACACATACACACATACTAATACAATATACACACCAGGTCATCATCTCACCATCTGTTCACTTATTTACATGCTTCAACACTTATTCATGTTGATATAGTGGAAATTAAGAAATTTACACTGAATACACATACTACACTACCTTTGATTCTTTGTGCTCTTGGTCTAATTTCAAACTGACTTTACCAACAAGTACAAACACACTAACTCAATGTTTAATATAATTTTCATAAAAATCATAGGTTAAAAATAATTTGAAAGTCTGAGTCTAAAGACCCTTGTATTCAATGCAGCAATAAGGTGGAGAGCTTCAGGGAGAGTGGCAGGCTTTTCATCATAGACTGTTGTGCTTTGAGTGACTGTGTAGGTAGAAGCTTGAATGAAGCAGGAACACAAAAAAATAATTTCCATATAAATAGGTAAGTTCTTTAGGCATGAATTGAGCAGGTGAACTGATAAGTGTCATCGAATTTAAGCTTGTTCTGCTCGAAGGTACTCACTGTAAAACATGATAATTAAACAGGATAGTGAACATCAACTGCTTTACTTTCAGTTCTGTATAATGTGTTGGCAAATGTGTTACCATCTTCTCTGGTTTGATGACTCAAGCATATTTGAAAGGAGTCCCAGTATTTTCCCTAAAACAGTATTTCGACAGCTACTCTTGCACATGCTGAATGAGCTCTGAACAGACAAGCTGAAACAGCATCATAGAGCCAGGATTAAGGACACCAGCTACACTAAATACACGAGTAAATAAAGTTATGTCATGCACCAGTGTGTTTGAGTTAATTAATATTTCTTGGCCAACATCTACATGCATTTATGTATGTGGGTGCAGATTTACATGGCATACTGAACACATAGCATTGTGCATAAGAACACAGATGAGTTGTCACCAATTATGTGTAGATTACAAGGTTTCCTGAAGCCTTTGGGAGAGGCATGTACTGATAGAAAAGCCTACCTGACTTTGCTGGGGATTCCACCTAATTGAATGCATGGATGACTGGAGAAATGGATAGAGTTTCTGGGCATACTAAGTATACTTAAGCTCATCAAAATTACAAATGTATCCTATGGAATCCCAAGCAAATTATTTTCCATGTGTGATTAATGGTGTCTGTCAAACACACACTCTCACACACACAAGAAAAAATCAATTTCTGGCCACAGGGCAAATGCTCTACACAAAAGAAAGTGGAAGGTTAATACACTGAAATTATTCGTTCACTAGACACCATATTTAATATTGCCATACAACCTTATTTGATCTTACACACCAACAGCAACAACCACTACTAGTGACAATATTAATAACAAAGAAAAGTTATATCTGCAGGGATTTAAGAAAATATGAAAATGGCTGAAGGATAGTTTGTTTTTATATTGATATCTAGATTTGAAAGGGCATGTTCATATAGAAGAACATGGCATTTTAATGAAGATTTCCATAAGTAACACTGTTGCAAGTCTAAGACTTAAGTCACTGTTGATTTACTACCTGTAAATACAACCGTTGCCTTCAGATTTACTCAGCTATAGCAAATTAATGTACATTCTGTAAGATGGTGAAAGAACACAAAAAAAACCTCATGAAGTAACGTCACAGTAAATCATTTTTGATTTTTTGGAAAAAATTAGCAAAGTTGATTTTTTTTCCTCCATTAAATACCAGTAGAGTGGCAAATCTTTGTCTACATAACTGATTTAGGCAATTGTCTCACTTAACTGTGTGCAGGCTGCTTGGCAGTCAGTGTAAGTCAAGTGCAAATTACATGCAGATTGTTAACCAAGTTATTGAAATCTCTCTGTGAAACTTGAAAGAATCACATGACTGCTTTATAAGTTCTGATTTGAGACTTGTAAGATTCAGGGCTGTGAAACAGGCCAACCATGTAGCTGTAATTAGCATTTATAACAACCCTTCTGAATGTTATGATTACATTTGAGTATTACAGAGTAATGATATAAGATTGAGGTAATATCTAAACTGGTCAATATCTCAATAGAAAACATGAAGCTGCAGAACTTTAAAGTAGAAGCAAAAGTTTGCGATAATCTTTGGGACAAACAAGTGTCTAGCATTATGAACACAGCTGTAACTTTTGAGTTGAATCTGTATTTTTTTTTAAAGTTGTGATTAAAGATAGAAAGCAAAAATGTTGGTTTGAAAAAAGTCCCTTAATTCATTCTGCCTGCCTGTAAGAAATGACAGCTCTTCATGGACAGATTTTTGCCCATGCCAAAACCACAGTTAATTGAGTTCAGACAGTTTTTAAAGTCCCTTTGAAAGTATGCTGGTCCTATTGGACTTTTTGACGAATAAAAAGTTAGATCATTTATATTTCAAAACATGCATATCTCAAGTTTGACAGGAGGGATTCTTTGATCACTTTTAGCAAGTGGAAGTCTATGGACCTGATTAAGCAAATCATAAGAAGACACCTTGTACTCACCTTTTTGCCAGACTAAGGGCCCCATCTTGCGGTTGGCTCACAGCAGATGGCAGACGTGGCGCATGTGTCTTTGTTAGTTTCCCCTAGCGCAGTTGTCATTTTCTCGCCCGAGCCCACGTTATTTAAGTAGCAAATGCACTTGCACCAGGCTGTGCACCTATAGGCGTGTTGGTCTCAAAATGAGGTGTGGTCAGGTGCATTGGTGGCGCGTTGCTATTTTGAGGAAGAGGAAAGCGATTGTGCTACTGACAAAAAAAAAAAACAGGTCTAAAGTCACTGGTGCATATGTTACTGTTATTTAAGGGGCGCATTATCAAGAGTCCAATATGCTCCTGGATAGGCGGGTGCGCTGCGCGAAGACACTGTGCTTGTTACGCACACGGACACGCAGCAGCACACAATCATGCAAAACATTACTTATAAAAGGACCACAATGTGAATTCATATTATGATGTACATCAACATATTTTTAAAAAGTCACAATGGCAGTAATGATCAATGAAACTGTCAATGTAGTCATGTGACCAATCATGGTAAATCCGTCATCAAATTTACAATCGGCCAAGGTGACAGCGCGCCTGGATATTAAAGAGATTTTAGATTTTGTTGGCATAGACACCTTTTATTAAGCAGTAGACAGACAGGAAACATGGGAGAGAGAGAGGGGGGGTGACATGCGCTCCTGGATATTAAGGGGAATGGAAGATGACACTCAGATTGGTTTACCGCGTGTTACACCCAAAACACGCCTATGATTAATGAGGGGACTTAAGTCCAACCCGTATAGACCATGCACCTGGACACACCCCAAAGGTACTTGCGCCGCGCGCTTCACGATCATTAAAATAGGGCCCTTTGTGTTCCCTTGACTCTATTGTCCAATTAATGAGTGGTGCATTATCCTCTCTTTGTCTGTAGCTGATGTGCTGTCACTTGTAACTGGTTCTGTCTGAGCTGTCAAAGCAGGGATTTATTTATTTGTCTCCTGTTTGTTCCAGACGTGAAGTCCCCAGACTCAGAGAGTGAGACCTTTCTTTCTTTCTTTCCTTCCTTCCTTCATTCAATATCATTGCTGCAGAAGAGCCGATTTTTTGCCAAATTGGAAATTCACTTGAGTTACTACAGTGTATCTACGAAGGCACATCTTGTACTTTACAGAAAATGGATGGCCGAAGCAGTTAAAGGCAGACAGAGAGAAATGTTAAATTGGCTGTTATCGATTTGTAAAACCAAATTTCTGCAACATTTCATTGAAACAGTTTTTCTTGACAGTTCTTCTGCCTGTCTCTGATGTGCTTTTTTAACCACCACAAAATAACCCATCTTGAATGTTAAAATTCTGTCTTTGTAAAGGACTAAGCAGGGAGGCTCATGGAAGAATTCATTTACAAGTAAAAGCAAGAGATTTACTCAAACTGGTGCTCTCTTGCAGAAATACTTCAATCATGGTGTAGCCACAGGGTTCAGTGTCTTTCTCAAGGACAGTCCGACAGCACAAATGACTGGTTTTGACCTTTTAACTTATCCATTATAGGATTGTCACTCGAAATACTGGGATAACCTGCAGTTGATTAACTGGCACTTTAAAACTAAGGAGTCGTGTAGCCTTTTGATGCAGTGAAATGTTATAGATTTGTAATCTTGCTGCTACTTTGTCTACACAACAAGAGTGCATGTCTCAGATTAGTCCATCTCGCTCTGTGCTTCACTGCAGTCATCTTCCTTTAGTGTGCAGAGGCAATCATTCTAACAAATACATGACTTAGGATGTGTTTAGCAGATATATATTAACGTATGTGTGTTTCCCTGAATTTAATATTTGAATATGTCTTATATAGAATGATGAGTGCTGTGCCTTACAGGCTTTACTTAAAGTCTAAGTGATCTATAAAGGTGGTAAGAGTGGTGGTGTATTCCCCCCCCCCCCAAGTATTCATTAATTCTTTTTGAAAACATAAAGCAGTTACAGCACCTTGCCAAATATTACCTCTTGCAAATATTAGGCAATCATTATTAGCTGCTCATGCTGCCAAAGTCACAACCAAGACATTTTCATCAAATATGACCCTTGTGTGAAACTGCTTCATGGATTTTGGCAGATACCAAAGCTACCTCCCATTTAATTACCACTTATACAGTTAATATTTGAAGCAGTTTAGCTGTAATTGGAAATGTCACTCCATGGAACCCATGCAAATAGTTACAATAATACTTAACTGAAAGCATCCACATTAACACAATACACATAGGCAGCACACAACTACACAATATGATCTCATCCTTTCAAACAAGATAAAGGGGGAATTAACTGGATGCTCAATGACAAAAACTCCCTTCAAGAGAATATGTGCTCATGTTGCAGTACTTACTACTGTGTTTTGTACACGATCAAGACGGTCAACTGATTTCTGGGGCAGTCGAGTGAATATTGAGTTAGTGTATTATGATTGGCTGGAGATAATGGCACGAATAAGAGATAGTGCACCCTGGAATTAAGGGAATGATCTAATCTTGGCAATGGTCCATGTCGATAGATTGCTAATTTTATTTTGCTAAAATGTCCAGAAAATTGAAATCAGAGTCCAGATCATATCAATAGATGTCTAGCATATAAATGTGCTGTATATAAACATGTAAATATTATATTTTTGTAACATTTTGTGATTCATAACACACACTGCATTGTCCTACTATGATTTCTGTTCTGTCATGGTGCACACATAATGTTGGCATTTTCATTGCCTTGATGATGCCACTGCAAAAACTCTCTGTTGGATTGTGCATCAAATGATTTGAAGACAGCCAGTGCCAGAAGCTGCTCCTTAACTGTTCACTCTGACAGATATATTACACAAACCAGCAGTCGTTGTGAGTGTCCATCTCTTGCCTCAGTGGCCATTGTGTAGAGTGATTTGCTTCAGAGATATTTCAGAGATAATGACATTTGTAATTTGTTGTGTGCAGCATTCTGTCATATCATTCTGGGATGATGGCATATAGTAAGTGGTATGAGATTGAGGTTGATACTTTGCAGAAAGAGGTCATAGTGATTTAAAAGGGTCAACCTTGGTTTTTGCCCATCTGTTTCTTCATAGCCTTAACAATACAGCTACAATAACTCTTTTAGTCATTTCTTTTATGTCTTTGTAGAAGCTATCTTTTCCATGAGAGAGAGAGAGATGGTGCAGTAACTTCCAAGTGGCGTTACCATGCAACGCTATCTATTGTATGTGACTGTATTGTCATGCTTTAAAATATAAATGGTTCTTTATTTCACTGTCTAAATTTAGCATTGACATATCAATTATGTTTGGTAATTAACTCTTCCACATCGCCAGAGAACATGAGAAAAGCTGCAATTTGTAAAATAACATTTCACTACAATAATTTGGTAGATGATCTTATCCAAAGAGTATAACATATATACACATTGGAAACAATTTAGGGGTTCTTTGTCTTGCTGAGAGAGGCTGACATGTAGACAAGAGGAGCTGGGATCAAACCACCTGCTATAGCTGAACTTGAACAAAATATGTAGACATAGTGTGTCCAGTCACATCAAGATTTAGTAGTAGCTGTTTATTAGCTGTGCTGGAGCTTTTAATTATATAAGATAACCTTCATCAGCAAGTGAAGTTTGCCCAGTTGTCATGGGAATAGATGTGTTTAAATGTTCCTATTCAAAAAAAAAAAAAAAAAAAAAGTTGTGGGGCGGACTGCCACTACAATAAGAGTAGTGAAGTGGTCCACCTTAAGTTAGACTGGGCCCAAGTTTTTGCTAGTTACTAACACCCTTCACTTCAGCTGGATGGCAAACAAGACTCAAGAACTTGGCTTGGGTCTTGAGATATAACACATTCTCCTGGTTGCTGCAGCCTCATCATTATACACTCTCTCTTTCTTTTTCTCTTGACCACACACCTGCTCTGCACTGAGCTATTCATTAAAGCTACGCTAGTTTACATGTATTGGTTTAGAAAACATTTAAAATACATCTTTTCTTTTCTTTCTCTTTTTAAAATCCCTGATGTTTAGGTGCAGCAGGTTTGGCACCAGGCTGTTGCAGTATAACCACACACACCTCTACACTCATCAGACTGGTTAGTTATAACCACACACACCTCTACACGCATCAGACTGGTTAGTTATAACCACACACACCTCTACACTCATCAGACTGGTTAGTTATAACCACACACACCTCTACACGCATCAGACTGGTTAGTTATAACCACACACACCTCTACACTCATCAGACTGGTTAGTTATAACCACACACACCTCTACACTCATCAGACTGGTTAGTTATAACCACACACAGCTCTACACTCATCAGACTGGTTAGCTATAACCACACACACCTCTACACTCATCAGACTGGTTAGTTATAACCACACACACCTCTACACTCATCAGACTGGTTAGTTATATGTCCATAATCTTCCTTTATATGAATTAAATGTGAGGTTAGCAGCTCATTAGCCAACTTCCTTTTCAGCAAAAGTAACTCATGTTATATTATTGAAACACATTGCTGGGTAAATGCGCTGTTATAATAGGAATCCGCTGAAGTGACAGCGCTCCTGGATATTAAAAGGAATGGGAGATGACACTCTGATTGGTTTACCGCGTTACGCCCAAAACATGCCTATGATTAATGAGGGGACTTAAGTCCATCCCTTTTAGACCTACAGTTCGTTAAAATGGGGCTCTGAGTTTCAGAGTTCATTCTTGGAAAGGGAAGTGGACAAATAATCTAACCACAAGGTTAATTTAGTAGACGTTCTGCATCTGTTTATCATACTGCAGCACAGATGGAGTATCAGCAGACTAAACTGGGCAAACCCCATCTGTTGATGTAGATACTGTGATAGAAATGAAAGCTTTGAAATTCAATTGTTAAGTCAGTCTATAAAGTGCTGTAAAGATTTTAATTGAACATCTGCATTTCCATGACAATTTTGACAACTCCATCTGCTGATGAAGATTGTGTGATATGATTGAAAGGTTTTAAATTGATCTAAAGATGAAATTGCTTCGTCAGTAAAAGTACTACCAGTTATTGGTGCTGCTAATCTTAATATCTACTTCATTTTGATCACTGAGTTTTCTTGTATCATGTATAGCATCCTAATATCTCTCTCTCTCTCTCTCTCTCTCTACCTCTTGTTCGTCATCTCTGATTTAAATTGCTCATGGTGTCCTTGTCTTGCTCCTGTTCATCAATACTAGTCTGGTCACTCTGTCTGGTTCACTTAATTGATTTCTATTGCTGTCGCCTGCAATGAGTCAGAAAAGAACAAATTATTTATTATGCCATTCTGAAGGGCATCAGTGTGACTGTATGACCTGAGTATGATGAATATCCATGAGTAATATTTCAAGAATTTAAAAAGCTTTAAACTTGCAAATTGTAACTGTCAAATTTGTTTTTTTCCTTAGACTGATTGAGTCAGTGTCTACTCCAGATACATGCATCACCACAGCACTGAAACTGAGTGATAAGGTCAAGGTCAGGGTCACTATTATTGTCTCCCTCAGGAGAAAGGGAATTGCTGCAATAATGTCATCTCAGTGAAATCAAAGAAAAAAAGAGAGTACATTAGAGCACAATGGCCAAAGATAGAAGTAAGCTAAGAATTTGAAGAAAAAAATGTACTTCTAAGGCAAAAACATCCTAAGCATAGGCACTGTAATGGGCATAAATGCTAGAATACCGCTCACACACAAGGACAAAATCGGTGTAGAAAGTTATCTGAGTGCCTCTCTGCCCTTCTGTCTATCCTCCATTAATAAGTTTAATTGATAAAGGGAAAAATGAATGTTTATAATGATTGTGCTTGCCCTGTACCTCATTCCAAAATTCATTAGTACACACTCAGAGTTCAGTACATGAGAGGGGTCGGACAAAATCCTGTTGGCCTGCCAAATATTCAGTCACTGAAGTGAAGTTTATCTTCAATCTGCTTGTCATGATCTGTGAACCACTCACCATTTAACTGTGAATTTCATTTCATCACTGCCACAAAGAAGCACAATTTTTAGGCCACATAGGGCCTGATTTACTAAAGGTTTGCGTGTGTTAAAACGTGTGCAAACTTGACATCACCCGCAAAAAATGTGCAAGCTGATCTACTAACACAGTGCACTGAGGTTTGCGTCTTGCAACTGTGCAAGATAATAAGCGCTGTCCATTTAGCATGTTTGCCATAATGAATATGTAATATGGGGCGTTTCAACCCCAGTGTGCAAAATACAAATATGTTATTGCAAATATGTTATTTAGCATGCGCATTGTGATTTACCAAACCTGAAGGTAATTTTACTGACGCTAACTGCGTCTATAAATAAAACCTTTGAAGGGCAGGTACTAACCAGCTGAGCACTGTGCTCAGCCAGGAGTTTTTCCCACCTGTATTAATCATTTTGGAGTGGAATATTTTTGGTTTTACTAACAGCATTGACTTCGTCACATATAATCTCCCATATGTCGGTATTTCTGGTAATATTAGTTTTTGTCATAACTCAATATATTTGTTAACCTCTTCCATTAGAACCTGATCACATTTCATTTTGCGCTTGCAGCTTTCTGCTTGTCCAAACTCTCCATTCAGACATACAAACTCATTTAAATGCTGCTGTCTCCACCTTGTTGCACCTGTTCTCATTTACGCAGTTATTCTTAGTAGATCACCCGCAAAACACACGCAAATGAAACGTGAAAAAATGAATCTATTGCACTGTGCACGCAATTTAGTACCCACTATTTTGGATCTTAGTAAATCAGGCTCATAGTGTATTATTAGCTTTATATATGGACAAATTACATGTATGTTGTTTACCACAATGTTGCAATGACATGTAACTGGATAGCTACTTTATACAGATAATAGGAGCAGGGGTAGCCATTTTTATCAGTCAAACATTCAACACTTATTGGCTAGATAATAAACAGCCCAGTCCTCAAAATCAAACATGTCCTCCAGAAAAAAATGATAAAATCATTCATTCATGCAACACAGCACAAAACAGGTTGTGGTGCAACACATTGAAGAAATACTTCAATCAATCCTCAGTCTAAGTTTGAAAGATCTACAATATTTCACTAATTTTAACACAGTATTGGACTTTTCACTCAGTGCATAACTGCTCCAAGGCGAACTCCCTGACCTCCTCTTTATTATTCTATCTTTCACAAGGAACTTTCAGTGTAACACATCGGGCCAGCACTCCATATATCTTCCAGGCAGGTCGAATAAAGCTCATCATAAGTAGCAGAGGTGGATTCTGCAGTAAGATGTCAAAGTTACAATAAACATTTGTTAAACTGGAAAAACTGCAATGATTGGAGCATCACACATTTTCCAGTATTCTTTCACTGTGGTAGCTAAACTTGTGTATCTCTTACTATGCTTCAACAGTTTGCTTACTTTACTGTGCATACCAAAAAAGCATGTTTATGTTATTTTCTTCCATGAAAAACGCAAATATGAATGTCATGTGAATTTTAATATAGTTGTAACACACTGCATGTATAACTTCTGACTTTAAAACTAAAACAGCTTAATAGAGAACCACACACTTAAAACAAAATACATAATATCAGTGTGGGCAGAAATAACTCAATAAACTTGCTTCAGACATTAAGCTACTAAACTAGACCTAACAAAATCACTTTGGCATGGCATTGGTGTCCTTGAGACTCAACTACTACGATCTGAAACAAGCTAACCTAGCTTAGTGAAGTTTAGTGACATGATGAGGTAAATCAGTCAAAGTAAACTGTTGACCATCAGATCAATTTGAGACCGCCAGCACAAATCAGATGTTGCAAATACCTGGAGCAGCTCTGGTATCAGCACCCTGGACAGCGGTCGTGATAGCAGCTGGAAATCCATCACATTACAAAACACCATCAGGCTGCTCATCGTATGTCGACAATGTAAGGGATGATTGCTTTATCTTGTGTTGATATTAAGGTGATTTTAACTAACTTATTATTAAAGGGGCTAAATGCATCGCTAGACGTCGCAGCTCTGGACTGCATGTAACCAAAACAAAACTGGCTCAGGGGTACATCCCCCTTTTCCGCTCGTCTTCCCCTCACTCTCAGTCCGCTCCTCCCCCTCTACCTGCCTGTTTTCAGTGAAGCACTTTTCATCCACTGACAAAACAGCTGACTGAGGATACAACGGACAGTTGTGATGCCAAGTTCCTCTGTTACTATTTTATAATGCTTATTGCTAACGTTAGCCACATGGCTACCAACTCAGAGGTATGATGCTAGCTTGCTTAGCTTAGTTTTAGCTCGTTTGTGGTAACAGCAAAACAAAACTGGGACTAGTCTGAGTAGAACTACTTTATATCCAGCACTACAGGAGTTACACACAGTCCTATTCCTGTTCTTTGTCTCTCTCATAGAGGAACAATAAACTTATAACCATCTCATTCACTGTGGCTGCGGCTACCGCCAGTATAACACACACATACAGACTTCATATTCTTTGTGTTTGAATGCTAGCTTGCTCCATCATGAAGTCAAGCTGCAGCTCAGGCGGCTGTCTACTGCTCTGTCACTGCTAAGCCTCAACTATAACTAATATTGGAGTCAACAGCTCGAGCCTGACCATTAGCCCGTCCTAAGACTGTCAACTACATGAACATGACACAGTATGTGACATAATGTCTAACGTTAGTCTAACACTAACTAAACAGATATGCGACTGTAAATACACCTAGTTACTTACCGGTCCAAGAGAAGAAGCTCTAGCTCCTTTTGCCTCTCGCAGGGCTCTCCGCCTTGGAAATGAAAGACCGAGGCTGCACTGGGTCTCTGTTTCCTGTAGCTTTCGAAAGGTGCGCGCTGCTCCTCCCTCGCCGGTTCCGGTGGAGGAGAGGAAGAGGTGTTTCACATGCACTAACATGAACGCACTGCCGGCACGGCTTCCAAAACAGAGACAGAGCAGAACAAAAGCTTGATGAGGTGGGTTAACGCTCAATAGAATCTGCATTTTCATGACATTTTTGTAATAACAACCCACTTGTTGACTTTAGTTATTTTTCATCTGTCAATAATCATTTGTATTTTCAATTTGATCAATGTGTTTTCTTAGTTTGTCTTAGTACAGAGGGAAATGACTATTTACTCTCAAAGAGGTATACACATAATATCCACTACAAAGGTTACTTTGGTTTTTGGAAATAGCTTCAACATTTGTTTTTGTTTTTTTGGTCTTTTTTTCTCTGCTGGAAGTTCATCCAAAACAAAGAGCATGAGATAATGACAAAAAATAGCAAATCAAATATACCCATATTCAATAATTTTTCAGTGCTCTTTACCACCTGTCCGTCAGCTAATTAACTCTAACTTCTCATCATCATTCATGAAATCTGTAACAACTGTGAGAAATTCAGAAAATGTCAGTTTATACTTAAAAAGCCAGCGTAGCTTTTTTAAATTGCTGTTTCTCATTACACTTTGTTTCTCGTACACAGAATTGGTCTCATATTCTAACACACATCCACAACTTTTTTTAAGTTTATGCTGCTATTGTAAATGGATCCCAGTAGAGAGGCCTGCAGTGCCCAGAGGCCATGCCAGTCTCCTTCCTAGTTGTGCTCTGCTTTCTCCCACCATGCCTCTTGCATCATGCATGATGTATGTGGATCCTCCCCTGTGCAGAGCACGACTAAATCTGCTTGTTTATTCATCGAGTCAGGTGGTAACCCCAGGCAGTCAATATCATGCCCTTGCAATATCAAAACCGCTCTATAAAGTAGGAGGCAGTCTGTGTTTGATAATGAGACACCACGAGAAGATTCCCACTCACACAAGACAGTGACAAAATATCTTTTCCTGAACTATTATTTAAAAGGCAACAATTATTTTGCCATTTCAAGAGACTTTCTTACTAATGTATACCTATATACCCTCATATCCAGATTAAATACCTAGATCAAAATAAGAATATTATGAGAAAGACTGTGATGCAGTGGCAGTCCTTTCCCTGCAGAGAAACATCCCTGCAATTTGCCATGGTAAAATACAATATATTTATTTATCTGGTAGTTTTCAGTTAAATGTTGACACACAACAACTCCGTATCCAGTGATGTGCTGCTCTAAAGAGCTCAATCTCTTTTTTCTTATTATGGGAAATTACCTGAGTCTGTGGTTACCAGGTTTCCATTAAAAGTCTCACTGAGTAAGAGCTGCAGCAACCATTAAAAAAGCGAGTTTCAATTCCGCGTAGGAAACTTTGTTACATGTAATATCCAACTCTTTCTTCACTGCATTTCCTCTCTGTATCTCCTCTGCTATTACAGTCAAATAAAGGCACACCCACCCCTCCACTTTGAATAACACCCAAACCGTACTTACAGAACAGCTAAAGGAAATGGAAAAGGACAAAAAATAATTAACTGAACAGTCCAGTCAACCTTTCATATTTAATACAAAAATATCAAAGGGCTATAAAGTGAAAAGTTCCCTGGAATGGACGACATCGAAAATTAATTATTTCCATTTAAAATCTGAGAGATGAGTTTATGTGAGAGGAACCTAGGTGATGCACTACACTGAAAAGATAATCTTGTTAATATCCTGGAGTGTATGATCTACCTTTGTTTTCTAAGTCTAGTCTGAGTGAGGTTCATAATTCATGACACTATTTGTTACATTTTTCTTTGAGTGTGATACAGCTGGATTTCAATATCTGTCAGAATTGTAATACTTTTACAATCAAGAGAGTCTGACTGTAGTCACCAACAAGTAAGCCTCTGATGAAAATACCAGTTTACCTGATTGAGAAAATGATGCATTTTATTGAATCCAAGGTTCAGGTCCAGGAATAGATGCACTGTGCATCAACTGACATGAGATATACACAGATATGTTTCTTTTTATTTCAGTGGTTAAAATTATTGTGTTAACAACTACATTTCAAATATGTACCATGTTCACGGTGTAGGGCAATGTATGTTGAGTATTGAACATATGATATGAAAAAAGGGGGTCTGAATGACAGATGATGACTCATGTCTTTGTCCTTTTCTTTCTTTGTCTTTCTTATTTCCCCTCCTCCCTGGTTGCCCACTTGACTAGCTGTCTGTTTGCTTTCTTATTTCCTTCATGCTGTTGGTATTTCTGCCCTTTTTTTGATCTTTTGACACGTGCCATCTGTCAGGTCTGACATGAGTACATAATGTATGGCCACACTAATATGATACTTGCTATGATTTGTTTGTGAGCATGCATATGTATTAGAAAGAAAGAGCATGTGTTCATTATTATTTTTTCTTATTTGCTCTTTTTGGAGCGTATTCAGGGCTGCTGAGATGTAATTATATTCCCTGTAGGAGCGGATGATATGAGGATATATACTGTGAGATAGTATCAGCCCTCTCCAGGCCAACAGAAGGGTTAGCTGTGACAAGGACTATTGTGCATGAGAATTAAGTGTTCCAGACTCGGGGAAAACAAATAAACACACACAACCCCCCCCCCCCCCCAAATATGATAAAAGTATAAGAAATCAGTGTGTGTTGATATTTTTAGATTACTGATTTGTATAACGGCCACCTTCCTCTACTCCCCCTCACAATCTTAATCATAAACGCTTTTTTAAATGGTCAAGCCACATAAGGAGGTTATGATCAAGGCTTCCTATATGACTGAGGATAATCAACAAGTGAGTGTGACAGAGGCCATTCAGTCTATGCCTGTGTTTACTTGTGTTTTGATGTAGGCAGCCAATATTTCATGATCATCACGATGTTTCAGTACAGTACTGTCACCGTGGTGATTGCTGGATGTTGCTGTCATTATTGCAGGGCCTTCTCTGTTCTGGCACAGTGTAAAAAAAAAAAAAGGTATTGTATTATTACGATTTTGTTAACTAGTGCAGTGCCTGTGCAAAATCTGTTTTTTTACTACAAAGTCAGACATCAGTCAACTCTCCCACATATTGAGCTGCTCCCTGGCCCCCGCAAATGAGATCCAATCTCCCGGAATCTGGAGCGTGCAAGTAAGAGTGAGCGCTAGAGAGTGACTGAGCGTCTATGGCTGTGTTCAGACTGCATGCTAAAATCCGATTTTTAACCAATCTAGATTGAACCCAGATGGCTCTTATGAAGTCTGAACAGTCATAAATCACATAAAATCTGATTTTTGCAAACCAGATTGAAACCACCTTTTTTGGGAGGTCGTTTCAAATTGCATTTGGACAGATGTGTCTGAGTCTGAACAGTTCCAAACATTCAAATTGGTTTTGACTGTCTCTGACGTTTCAGACACTTGCTAAAAACAGTGTGGACGGTCAGAGAAGGAATCAGATTTGAATCAGATTTGCCTGCAGTCTGAACACAGCCTATATGTGAGAGCAAAGCGTCCTGATAGCTCTGTGTTGTGCTCAGTGTGCTGTGTGAGAGGGGGAGTGGCCGGCGGCTAGAGCTGCAACAGCAAATGTGTGCTCCTTTAACATTTCTTATCCAAACAAAATGAAACTGGCACTGCACTTACTCGTGCCCGTAGCAAGACACCTGTCACGTTTGAAATCAATCGGATGAACCGTTCGAGAGATATGCGAATAACAGACAGACACACAGACAGACAGACAGACAGACGTTCCTGTCATTTATAAATAGATATTTCAACAAACCACCCATTATCAGCACCAACTCCAACTTAAAATGCTTGTTTCTTAGTCACTGTATGAAGGATGGTTTCTCATTTAATTTGTTTGGGATTAATATTGCATATGTATTAAATTGCATGTTCTTGCAAAATGACAACAGGTGTTTGTTTTAACTGTATGCATCAGACAAATGCACCTGGCAGTTCAGCCTCAGAATGGCACTGTAGCTGAAACAAAAACCTCACATGCACCTTCACATTAAAAGTTAAAGGTACATGATCAGAGTTCACCCATTTCTCCTTTTTGTCTGCTTTTATTTGCACATTCATATGGATTGTGCAAAAAAGAAAAAGAAAAAAAAGGCATATTTAGTGAAATCTAAGGGCTGCATATGGGAATCTGATTTGAAAATGAAATGCTTTTTGGGAATTATGTGTATAGAGGGGCATGTGAGAACAGTAAACCCAACACTTTCAGAATACCACATATTTTCAGCAAAGATCTATTGTACAGCATAGCCAACTAAAGGGTTCTGAGGCTGTCTGTGTGCACGCATGTGGTGAAGCAGTCTTTAGTGGTCTCTCTCTCAGACACATCAAAGTGAAGCACAGGCAATGGTAAGGTCTCTGCATCATGCCTGATAAGAAGAAGTTTCCATTAAGTCGCTTTGCCTCACAGGGATTAAAGGAAAATCTCTTCCTTCCTCCTCTTAAAAGGGTTTCCGGACACTTTCCTCTTTACCATTCTTCTGCTTTTGTGATGCTGCTCCCTCTTTTACACCGTTTATTGGTGCGGCGACATCTCCTTTTTCCACCACCCACCCTTTAAAGTCAAAGTCTTTATTCATTTGTTGCCACAATTTGCAGTTTAAAATGGATGTCTGAATGGCACAGATGTATGGAAGACTGTGGGAACATCTGACTGACCAGTTAGGATCTCTATTATTAGATTAACAGTAAAACACATGACTGCTCATGTATGAAAGTGGTTACTTGTTGTGAGGAACCCACAGAGAATCATCACCTGACCTTGCCTCAGTTCACTCTCTACACGTTCATCATTATTGTTTTGAGCTGCAGCACACAGCTGTTATCACTGAAAAGCATTTGACAGCCTAAGAACCAGATATGTTCCTGCTGAAGACCACAATATAGGAGGGATAATATTGGACTAAAATTGATCAGATGGACACAGACACAACACATATATACTATTGTTTTCTTATGGATAATAGCAAGTTCAGCATATAAACTTGTTGTGATTTTTAAATAAGATGTTTAAACAAATTCAGAGGATTTACCCTGAAGTGCTCCTGATGATTCACAGCACACACTATAATAAAAAGATACAATTTAACAGTCTAGTCACAGCCTTTAAGATGACCCTCTAGGTACCTACAGTTCTTAAGAATCACAGCATCAAGCCATACATGTGTTATACATGGTACGTGGTCCAAAACAGCATAGCCTCTCAAAAAGCCCTGATTAACAGTTTTCTTACAACCCTTGCCAGGGGGATCAGACTTTGACACAGTGCCACTGATCATGGTCCCAGTTGTGGAGTGACATACTCATTGATCTCCAAAATTTACCTTACATGATCCTAGCACTCTGCACACCTATTGGTAGTTAATATACAGGGACTATGCCAGTTGTTCAACATTACAGGCTATATTTTCATGCCACTGCAGTGGGAACACTAAATGCACCTGTGGTCAATATATGCAAAATTTACCTTAATTTCTCAACCACACCACCAACTGTCTTTAATGCATAGACAATAAATAAATAAGTACATTTTGGTCTAATGACGGATCTCCAGACATGCAGAATAAATCTGGGTGGGCAAATTAAAAGAGCAGCATTTACTCCTCCCTTACTACCAAGTTTCTTAATCCCCAATAAGGGATGTGAATCAAGAACTGGCTCCAGCCTGTCCAATTTGTGTACCTCTGGGTTTATCAATTCCTATTATTTTATCCAGGTATGTGATGGTGATGGAAAAAGGTGGGACTCAACTGCAAAGACAGAGCAGGCTCCCGACAGTCTACAGTACACACATGCGTAGAGTTATGTTCAGTTATCTTGTATTTTATCTTCAAACAAAGCAGCATTTGCAAGCATGGTTTAATTCAATGACAAAAAAATAATCTTCGCTAGATGAATGTGAAGTCTACTGTGATCTTTCGACACTATCACTGCTGAGCTCCAGTAACAAATGAGATGAGACCATCTGTCCAACATTCACTGTACTATTAAACAACTTTAACCAACTCTGGGCTGGGAAAAAGAAAAGTAAGTCTGTTTCACCTCTAAAATCATGCACCCGTTCAGCGTCTTGTACAGCGATGGCTTCCCCCGGAGCTAATAGTGCAGCAGAAAGGCTGCTCTCTACCCCTGGAGACATAATGTCAGCATTAAACACAGCTGAGCACTCATCCTCCCCCTCATTTTGTTATTCTTATGCAGGCAGGAGACTGTAAGAGGCTTTCAAATTAATTGATTAATTAATTAATGCAGTTAACCTTTGGCTTCCGACCAATTCTTATCTACCAGTTATGTTTCATATATTCATCAGCATGCAAAGTCACTGATAAACAGAGGAGCTAATAAAACAGTTGGTACTGAAAATCTGTGTTTTTTTCCACACAGTAAATTGATAAGGGGGTAGATAAAGAATTGGACCAACAAGCCGTTGATAAATGCACTATTATCAATGACATTTTATCAAATCCCATTCCTACCCCAAACTGCTCAATAGTGCTGCACAGAGGCCTTCAGATCAGGTACTGGTTGTACTGGTTCTGAATGTATGTATTGGTATAAGTGTGAACAGGGCTATCATAACAAAGAGAGCATCACTCTCACCAATTCTTCCTTGAATAAATAGAAGTTAAAAGGGTGTAAGTGACACAAGTGTTGGTGCCTCTATGCTGTATGTTATGTGTGTTGCTGGCTTGGGATATTGCTTGATTATGTAATCCAGTATTTGTAGTAGAAGTTGGTTACAGATCCACATAGGTAAAAATGCATTAACTCAATGACATTCTTATGTTTGTCTTCTTTATGACTGACTGGCTTCATTATGCCCTTGTTGCTTACCTTAACACCTGTTTACTAATGAACTTCCCCATTGCATTAAATAGCAATCAATCTCATTTCAAGATCATTGTGACACTTTCATGGCCAGACCACTTTTAGTTCACTTGGGCAGTGGTTCCCACAGTAGGCTAAGTGCTGTAACGCCCTGGGGTTCCTTAAAGACGCCATGTGGAGTTTTCTTGTAACAGACCAGCTCATTCAGTTATTTTCACCAAATGGCATTTTGTCTTAATAAACTCATAAAAAACCTGTATTGTTACTTAAGAAATTGCACCAGAGTGCTACTAGTGGTCAAATACTCATCAGGGTATCTTTAAGGAAGGGCCAAGGGGGCTCCAATATTTAACTTTCATTCTTAACTAGGCACTTTTATAATTACATTGAAAACCAGGTAAATATTATTTTAAATGCATTTTTCAAATTACATTTTCTATCGTATCAAAACCAAAGAAAAAAGAAAGAAACATTGTAATCTTTATTTAACACGATTCAGACAACTCAAGGTTGTTGGATGTCATACTAACACAACACATTTTCTTGCTTGCAGGTTTTCAGGTACACAGCAGTCAGAAATAGTGACTGCCAGCAAGAAGTGGAAAGATTTATCACTGTAAATAAGATCAAAGAAATGCTGATACTCTTCAGCCCTCAATATGGTCTCACCTGACCTATTCTCTGGGAAGAGGGAGGGGTATTGTGCCATGAAAATGAAATCACTATGGAGGGACAATGTACTACGGTCACATTCCCAGCATTTGTCTTGTTTGCCTCTGTGTGTCTCTATGTTCTTGCTCTTACACACATCAGCCATGCAGAAAGACCAAAAACATTTTAGGACTTGTTTAAGCATTGTGAGCATTGTCTGTGCTAGTCTGATCATTGACAAAATCTCTTTAACTGTTTGGACATAAAACAAAAGCTTCTTAATCCATCACCTCATTGCTTCTCCACTATAATTAAATACTTTTTAATTAAAAAAAAAATCTGTGAGGAAAGCAATGACTTCAGATGAGGAGATCATCATCTTTATATTCTAAATTTACCCTGCATGGATCATTTGGTAAATATATCATCCATAGTAATTGGATTATGCGTATAAATCCGGGTATGTTCATATCAAAGTTGAATGTTACCTTATATGCCTAGTTATCTTCGCATGAGATGAAAGAGTCTTCAGAATTTATAGAGTATGTCATGCAACATTTTTTCAGTTAATGTCTTTATTATTGAAGAAAAGTGAATTCTGCCACATAATAATTGAAATAATCATAGGAAAATGGGTAAAAGCCTGCTGAAACTTGAAAGCAAAATCTTTTGTCACGTATCACCAGTGTTTTCCCTACCATTGCCTTGAACGGGCAGCCCACCCCTCAAACAGGACTCTGTACCTCCTCTTAAAGCGATGGTTAGGCGTAATTTCGACCTAGTGTCATATGCACCATGAGGTCTATCTAATCAGCGCCTCAGCCATTTTTTTTCATTTGGTCGCAAAATAGTGTAGTAGAGCCATCAGCCGAATGGCTTAGTACAGGTGCTAATGGGATCACCAGTGTATCTTGTAAATTACCCCACTAATAATGCCTGGAATGTTATCAAACTTCTACAGTAGTACAAATAGAGTCTTTACTCATAAATCGATGCATTGAAAAGTTTGTAAGTACACCAGGAGTTTGTTAAAATAAACGCACAATCACGCACAGATCTCTAGATGTGCTGTGCGGGTGTCTCGGGAGACCACACGGTATTTCAGTGATCACGTGATATTTCGACGATAAAAATGCAAATTAATTACTTAAAAATCAGAAAATGTGATTTTCTGGGCTGTATTGTATTCAGTCTGTTATTCTATCTCATCCTCATCCAGCCCAGACATCCCCAACCCCCCAAAGCAGTCAACCTAGGGGAAACACAGGGTACCACATTACTAACACATTAAAAAGGGACATTTGGATTGGTCCTGTCAATTATTAGTTATTGCCAAGTGGATAATCAGATTACATATGAGGAATTTGACTTGGTGTTGTTTGGTGTGTAGTGGTCATAAATGTACAATCAAAAAATACACAAAAATAAGTGGTCCTAAATAATATTTAAAAAAATAATTTACAATAGAAGAAAATGTAAGATATAAAATACAAGACCAGGTTAAAATCTACAATATGGCCGGGACTGCGTGTGGTCAATGCGCAAAATTGTGGCCAATTTATTACAGGGATACTAGTGTGGTAGTATCTATATGTAAATTCTTGGATAATAAATTTTCATCTGCAATTTTCTGCAGTGGTCCCAGTAGTATTTGTATGGTTAAGCAATGATTCAGTCAAAAAAGGGCATACATGCAGTTGAAAGAACAATACTTCCCACCCATATCTTATTTTGATTATAACTATGCTAATAATCTGTTAAATCTCCCTGCTCTTGCATCTCCCATGTCAGTGGGGGTCCCAGGCCTTGATGAAGAATCTGGCTGCAGATGAAAAGAAACTGTTTGTTTGGTGTGGGGTTTGGTCTTGACAGACCTCAGGCTTTTGCCAGAGGGCAGTGTTTCAAATGTGTGTGGTCGGAGATGTCGAGCATGATCTTTCCTGGTTGCTGCTGATGATTAGGTCCCACTCGAGGTCTTGGCTGATGATGAATCCCAGGAAGTGGAAGGACTCCACAGTGTCAACTGGGGAGCCATGCACAGTTTCTTCTGAAATCCACAACTGTCTATCTCCAGTTGCTTTGTCCGCACCAGATGGGCAGTCTCCTCCTTTACGCAGTCTCATCCTCACCAGAGATGAGCCCAATGAGGATGGTGTCATCTATAAACTTCAGGAGCGTGATGGACTGATGACTGCATCTTCAGCTGTTGATATTTAGGGAGAAGAGGAGTTGAGAAAGGATGTAGCCTTGAGGGGAGCTGATGGTGATGGTCTGGGAGCTTCCCGAACTTTGTGTGCTGAAGTCGGTGATCAATCTACAGGTTGAGTCAGGCACATACAGCATGGACAGTTTGTCTTGCAGCAGTGCCAGGATGATGGTATTGAAGGCAGAGCTACAGTAAGCTTTTATTTGTAACCTTGTTGTCCTTGCAGAACCACAATAGTAGCATGCAGCTACATTTTGTGTTACACTTGTGTCACATCTCTGGTGTGTTTTTGTGACAAAATGTAGTTTGGAGACCAGACCTTGTCAGGGATTCCCTCTGGTGAAAGAGCTTGTAATGTGTGATTCCCTATTGTCGATCAGTCACGTATGGTACAAACAACAATGACTTCAAAATTCCTAATTACAAGACAGAAAGTTGTGTGGAGTGAACAGTACAGAAATCTGACAACTTTCATCGATCAGGCTTTCTATCGTCTTCTTAAATGTGATGATTTATTGCTCTTATTTGTCATACACAATGTTAAATTCAATATCTTTGATTTTGGGCAGACAAAACAAGGCATTTGAAGATGTTACCTCTGACTATGGGAATTCATAATGCCATTTTACATAGACATTTCATAGACAAAACAATTGCACTAAAACACATTTTTCCCAAAGCAAGAAGGGCAGGGTTGAGCAGGCTTATATACGATGTGAACTTTTATACTTACTCTTATGTATCAGCTTACTGTGATATAGCCTACTCCTCCAACTCCTGTTTCTTTAGCTGCTGAATGCTCTGCTTTGTTAGCTAGTTGCTAACTTTGCCATTTGGTATTGAACAGATAACATACAGTGAGTCTTTAGAGGTTTTTTTTGCTGTCTGTTGCAGCTGGAAATAGCACTGAGATGTAACCAACAGAGAACAGTGGACTTTAAAAACAATACAGTGGGCTGAAAGATGCTAACACAGTCCATAGAGCTGTGGGGAGCTGATTCTCAATGGGGTTAATCACTATCACATTACTCATTTTATTCATTATTAATGTAAACTTGTTTAGTGCAGTTTAACGGCGTAAAACTAATCTCCCTGGCATAGCAGTGCTCTGGTAATGTTAGATATAAGAGCAGTATCCTTTTGATGAACCTTTCCTTTCCATTTTTCACATTTTCCAGCGTACTTGGAGGGCATCCGTTCCCTTTCAAGACACTGCCTTAACAGATAAGCAGGCCTCATATGTTTTAATGTGTCAGTGATTGTTCTGTTTCCAGATGTGAGGATGCTGCGCTTCTCCTTTGACCATTTTAAAGACCAAAAGTAAAAAAAGGCTCACATGACCTCAGGGATTCATATCTGATCACATACTCTTGAATTAAAGCTCTTAAGACACCACTTTTACCCCTGCTTGCATCAGTATTTGGGGTTGTGTCTTCATCAAGCAAACATCTTAGCTCTCCAACAGCTACCAGGAGTTTGTGTTTGCACTAACCAAATGTTAGCCTGTCTCGCTGTATACTGAGAGAGGTGATCTGCAAAATATTTCCATTATTGAGTATGACTATAAAGTATGGAATAAAAGGCTTTAAATGCTGTGTACAGATGTGATGTAGCCAATCTGTATTTTCATTTATTTGTGTGTCATGTTCCTCTTAGCTAGATACATTTAAAATGTAAACCATCTTTTGTTCTGGTTTTTCTTATGAGTTTTGGTTGATTAAAAGCAAAATTAACCGAAATTGATATAGGTGGAACACCAAAGGTATCACCTACTGTTGCTCCTATTTAATCACTTTGAAGAGTTCATCATAAACCAAAGACAATAACATGAGCTTGATTTCATTGCGACTATGGTGATTTTCTACATATTGAGATTATAGCATTTTTATAATACACCTGTGTTGTGACCGGCATTTTACCTCAACTGAATTCAGTCTGTGTGGAACTAATCAATATTATTTTATTCTCCGTGGAGTCAAGAGTAGCTATAGGCTGACTGGAAGGTCATTTAATCAATGTAATTAGACCTCATTTCAAAGGCTTTGCTCTGACAATTTTCATAATAACAGGGTCTTACCCGTGATGGGATTGATGATTGTTAAAAGGTCAGTGTTTTAAAAGCTATATTTTGGCTGGAGCTGTGGATGGTCATATAACAGGAAAGCTGAACCACAAATATTCATGTGATACCAGTTGTGTAATGGCGTACTACTTATGTACACCCACCCAGAATGAATTTCTAAACCCCTCAAAATACAGATAGATTTCTTTTCTGGGTATATTCTGGGTATACTATTTAGATACCTAATTGTGTGGTATTGGCCTATGCCCAACCTAAAACACAAAGAAAAAAATTATGGGACTGTGTTAACTTGACTTACATTCTCTTCTTGCTTAAAGAGAGTGTATGTATGTCGTCTAAGGTTTAACCTATGAATGGTGATTTGCTATTGTTTTGGAAATGTTAAGGTGTTATAACTCTGTTTTTCAAAATAAACTTTTTCCAAAGAAAAAAGAAAAGAAGCCAGTGTGAACTTTTGCTTTGCTGACCCTGTTACCCTAAGGCCAGGTTCAGACTGGACGCAGAAGCGCAGCGAAGCGCCGCACTTGGACATTCTTGCGCGTGCCACAGCCCTTCAGTTCACACCAGAAGTGTATTTCTCCTTCCTATGTGAACGACACCATTGGTTAACATGGGCGCCAAAAGGAAAATAGCTCCGCTTCTCGGCACTTCGCAGCTAATCGCGGCGCTTCCACGTCCGGTGTGAACCTGGCCTAAGGCTCTCCTTATTCTTTTCGCTGGGTAACACTTCCATTGACCTACCTGTAAAGTGCAATTTCATGGCACTTTCAGCACCATTTTTAAATTCAGTAGAAGGTCATGACTGGGTGGTACCAAAAGATTCACTTCTTCCATTAAACAGGACTTCCACAATTCTTTTTTCTCAGCAAATATAGTCGAACCAATGCAAGCTTAACTATGCAGCTTCTCTAACCATCAAAATGTATTAAATCTTTTGTGTTTTCATGAAGGCTAACTCACTAGTTGCTGGTGTGCAAATCCAAATTCATTAAAAGCAAATTATTTGGTCACTTTGTCAGCTTTCCCTGTATAAAATTCACATTCACTGACAGCATCACCATCAGATCACAGAATAAGATGGCAGCCAAAGTGACAACTTATTTCATATAGCAATATAATGCAGTATAATATGTAATAGTAAGCTGTCGATAGAATAGAAATAGTAATGACCCTCACAGATGCTAACAGTAACCAGACTATACACTACACTTGCTTAAAAAATATGACTCTAAAATGACATCACTATTTAAACTGCAAGAAATAAGCATCTCCAATATCTCATTTTGCAAAACAAGGAGCTTCTTAAAGACAATTATGGTGGGATTTTAATTCCCCCATCTTCCCCCAAACTTTTTTCCTTCCAGCATGCTATCAATCATTTATACCGAGATTGATTTACAACAGGGTGCAGCTGGTTGTTAATGGTGCTATGGGTTTAAAAGATGTTGGGCAGTGCTCATTAAAAGCTATTTACCAGATAAATATGATGTATAGAGGTTGTAAGACCTGGCATAGCAATGGCAATTCATCCATTTATGCTTGTGGTGCATTTCAGTAAGTAATTTGATCATTGAAAAAATGAAAATTTTTGGGATTTGATAATGCAGTCACTTCTTGGTGCAGCACATTGTGACCTCTCTTTACCTTATTTTTCCTGCTTTTTGTTGATAGTACTCATGTATGTTTCAGAAGGGAATGCTACTGTACGTTAGGCACCTTCAAGGATATTTATTTTATCAGAAACACTGAGGCATATTGTATAAATCATAAAAAAGGCCATGCAGTATGTTAACTAATCCATTGCCATTACATATACAGTATTCTACTGTCCTGCATTGTGTTTCTCCATAGCAAATAATGTTTGAGCAATAAACCTTTTCAAACTAGCACATAATATTAATGAATCAAAGAGGTTTCATTTTGAATGTATTCTGGAAATAATGGAATAAATTGCCCATGACAGTATTTGATTGTTTGTGTCTATTGTTATCAAGCCTTTGATTTCTAATGAGCAATCAATGATGAGATAGAGGCACAAAAACGTGAAATTGAAGAGGTGATATATGACTTAAAAATTAGACTGCATTGTGCAATAAAGCTGGTAGGCTTTTTATTTAAACCATGAACTGTTATCTGAGATAGAAAATGCTCACACCTGGAGCAAAATAATTTTCAGAATTAGCTTTGACAAGTGCATTGCCAAAGGACCATATTCTGTAAAAGGAGCAGACAGGAGGAGATAATGGTCATTATACAAGAAAAAAGTTTGGAATGGAGAACAATAAATAAGGACAGATGTCAAGGATAAAAAAAGGAAGGTGGGCTTGAAGAGTATAACTTGTTTGAGGCTTCACAGAGAAATTATTAATGGCTGTTTTTCCAGATTAATATAGAGTAAGAAGGTAAAATCTCCATTAACCTTGACTCTTACCTTAGCTTGCATTTCACACAGCACTTTGAAAAAACTTGAACAGCAACAACCCCTCCTCCCTCCTATGCCCCCCCCCCACACACACACACACACACCACCACCGAATGATATGATTGGTCAGAGTTTTCACAGAATATTATGAGAATGGAATAATGATGAGTTTCTATGCCTGGTTGATCTCTCTAACATTTTAGAGTGCTATTACCTTATTAATAGCATTTTAACCTAAACAATACAATGTGTAAAAATGTAACAAAGGTAAGGGTCGCTTTAAACCTCCTTCTCCTTGTGAAATAAGATGTCTGATTACAAAAAAATACCACTTCATGACTATCACATGACCAGTTGAACTCAACAAACAAAAACAAATATTACTTCTTGCAAAACTATTACTAACCAGAAAATTGTGGTAATTCTTCTTTGTTTGCTCATGCTGGTACACTGACAGAGCCCTGTTAGAAATTGCTTTCAACCTCTTATGATCAGTGCAAATCCTAAAGCAAATATTGAAAAAGAAAATCCATTTAGCTCCACAACACTACTTGCAACTATGCTAACTTTGGCTTGTCTAAATAATTTAACTCATGTTGAGGTATGTCAGGGTCATGTGTATGGAGAAAAAGCTACAGAAATAAGAAGTTGATTTGAGTGTGTGTTTGTTGCTGATGCCATTTTATTTCTCTGAAATGCTGAATAATTAAAGATGCTGACTATGTTGCCCATTGGCTTATTTAGGACTGGCACCAAAATAACTATACACCCTGTACATTATTACTCTGCTCAGTGCACATGCATTAGTTCTGCTCCTTTAATAAACACTGGGTCATTTTGTTGAAAAGGTCAAATATGACACAAACTATTTCTATTTATTTTTTTAATTATTTATTTTAGAATGAACTACAGCCAACGCACTCTTCAGTGCCTACAGTTATTTATGAGGTCTCATGAAATTGAGAATATCTCCCTGTAGTTTTGAGTGTGTTAGATAAACACTGGACCATTTGTTGTCCTTCAGATATACTGATTAACAAAGAGCTGCATATAGATGGAGAAGCATAATAAGAATATTATTGCATAGTTCAGATTTTCATTACACCACATTACGGTTCACAGCCGAGTATGAAGCGGCCGGGATGAGAATCAGCACCTCTAAATCCGAGTCCATGGTTCTCAACCGGAAAAGGGTGGAATGCACTCTCCGGGTCAGGGATGAGATCATGCCCCAAGTGGAGGAGTTCAAGTACCTTGGGGTCTTATTCACTTGGGTAGTGACCGAAAGAACAAGATTGCGGGTACAAGCGACCGAAATGAGCTTCCTCCGTAGGGTGGCTGGGCTCTCCCTTAGAGATAGGGTGAGAAGCTCAGTTATCCGGAGGGAGCTCGGAGTAGACCCGCTGCTCCTCCGCGTTGAGAGGAGCCAGATGAGGCTCGGGCATCTAATCAGGATGCCTCCCAGACGCCTCCCTGGTGAGGTGTTCAGGCACGTACCACCGGTAGGAGACCCCGGGGAAAACCCAGGACACGCTGGAGAGACTATGTCTCTCGGCTGGCCCCGGAACGCATCGGGATCCCCCGGGAAGAGATGGACGAAGTGGCTGGGGAGAGGGAAGTCTGGGCTTCCCTGCTTAGGCTGCTGCCCCCGCAACCCGACCCCGGATAAGCGGTAGAAGACGAAAACGATGATGATGACGACGACATTACTGTTCGATTGGTAGATTTGACATGTTACGTATCAGAATAGTCAAAAACCAAAACCTTTTATAATAATCTATATTTGCCTATAGTGTAACTTTAAAAAATGGCAACAAATCCATTGACACCCCCCCCCCCCTTTGGATACCTTTCCCATTTTGAAACAATAAAAGACCCATGTGTATTTAACTAAATAGTCCATGCATTAAAATGTCTGTGAACAGCTTGTGCAGGCATTATCCGCGTTTTGTAATGATTAGTCCTGTCTAAATTGCTTACATGCTCTTCATTACCTCTTACATTTAAACCACTAACAGCTGTTTTTTTGCTTCTTTTTTTTTTCTTTTGTAAAACGATGAATGTGTCCTGTTGCAGTTGTCTTTGGGGATATCGCACACTCACTGTGTGTGTGAGCAGAACCTCCTGGAAGACTAAAAAGGGATGCACACCAGGCATTCACAGTTTCATCAACAGTGAGCAACAAATAGGAGCTATTGGGAGTATTTACAGGCTTTTCAATCAAACACAAGTGAACTGTTTGGATACAAACAGCTTGGATTATTTTGCCTTAGCATCAGAATTGTGATGGCCATGTTATGACTATAGCTTGTAAACAGCCAGGGCCCAATTACTTGTGTTGTTTGTGCTGGACATAGCCTGCATAACCCATCTGGTGTTGTAAGAGCACCTGAAAATAATAGTACTATTTTTAGGTTTCAGAGGTGAGGTGAATATCACCAGAATGTCAGTAGAAAACTGGAGAACAGCCAGCATCTTAAGCCATTACCTCAAAATACCAAAATCTTCTAAAAAGGAGTTAATAAAACAATGTTTTCCTCATGTATTAAGCCACTAAGAACTGCTTAAGAATAACAGATACATTTTGACATAATAGCATATGTCATCCTGACTGAATATGTCCACTTTCTGATGAGTAGCCCATTTTTTAAAGGAATAGTCCGACATTTTAGGAAGTACGTTTATTCACTTTCTGGCAGAGATTAGTTGAATGAGAAGATCAATACCACTCTCATATCTGTCCATTACAGCCTGCAGTTGATTAGTTTAGCTTACTGTAGCTTATCACAAAGTCTAGAAAGGGGCCGGGCAGCTAGCCTGGCTCTATCCAAAAGTAAGAAAATCTGCCTACCAGCACCTCTAAATCCCACTTGTTAAAATGTTATATATCCTTTGTTTAATCTGTACTGTAACTGATGTGTGAGTATGACAATTACCCCTATAATGGGGGGTTGTGTGTGTGTGTGTGGGGGGGGGGGTATCCGTGTTTGACTTTGAGCAGTTGCCTGGAAACCAGCAGAGCAGAGATTCCAGGAAGTTGCTGGTCCCAGAGTATTTGAGACTGAGTGACTTACCATTGTTGAAATGTTCATGTACCAGAGGACACATACAGTGAAACTCAAGGCAAATCAAATTGCTGCAGGTGCTAGAAGCACTATAGTGTTTTCTATTGTGTCTGCTACTTTCAAGGTGAGAGGAGAACCAGAGAAAGGATTGGAGGGACTGTGGGATATCACCCAAAATATGGTATATTGTAAATTTCAGAGATAGCCAGTGCTCACTTGGGTTTATCAGTTATTTCCCATTTAACAAGACATAGAAATGCATAATGCAGTGATGTTCTCCCTCACCTACATTGGACACAATGTACAGTTAATGCATATTCTGTCTTTTCATACTTTTCTTATTGTTGTTTGACAATGTAGGTTTGCCACACACTGTTGTCAGGCAGCTTCAGCGGTGCTGTCAGTTGGTGTGAGTTCCTTTGATATTCAGGATCATCAGATGGCCACACATCAATATGAGATGTGTGGCCATTTCAATACAGAGGGGTAGGACTAAAGACTACATATGGAAGAAAAAGAGTGGTTTAATTACACTTAGACCTAATTTTGCAGCTTTTAAGTTAATGAAATCATCCAGAGTAGCATCATGTGTGCACTATGTGGCATCATTATCAGTGTGCTCATAACATTTGGTATGAGGTTGTGTTCACATCATAAAATACAAGATGCTTTGCACTGAAAAGTTGCTTCCCAGGTCAAACTCTGCAGCCTTGGAGGCGGAAATGACCTTCAGTATCGTCAACTGCAATTATCATCAAAAAAAGACACACAAGGCAATTTAATATTTTATGGTTAATTTTGATTATTTATACTCGTAACTTATGAAAGTGAGGTCATCTCATTTGCTTTTAGAACTCTTCAGTTTAATTAATGTTTTAGGTTTCAAGGACAGCCGTGTTGTCCACCTCTTTACTGATTCTGCTGGGTCTTATCACTTATCTCTTTAAGAGGAAGTTTGTTGGTGCAAATTGTACAGATTAAATTTTCTGTCTTATTACAGATTGGGTGTGTCATCAGTTTTACAAAGCCCTGTTGTTGATGACTCATGTATAGCAACCCCAGCTGCACCATTGGGATGCCGCTGATACGAACTCAGGCAGACACGCGGTCATCTCCCCAGTGACCCCATGGACGCTCACGTAGGTGCAGCAGAATCTTTGAAAACCTCTTCAGATGTGTTTGTTGAAATACCGAAGGGCTGTCACCACCTGTTGTGAAGAGGGTCAAGAATCAACTAGTCAACATCTCTCACTCTGTGGGCTCAGCACTGTCTCCACACACTAGCAGTAACAGACTGTAGCTGAAGGGAAGGTTGTACTGGAATATATTTCCCCTGAAGGCAAAAAAGTAGAGATTTCCTGTGATGCGGGTTATGGGTAATGGGGTATGGTGGAAACCTGGAAGTATGCATGTCAAATCTATGCATGTCATGAAGTGTCTGGGGTGTATATTCAACAGCTGTTGAACCGTCAATATTTGCTTAAGCGGTTTCATAATATGACAATTCAGAATCTAAATCCAGGATCAGCTGCATGCCCCTGTTATCCGGAGGCCATAAAGTATAGGTAAGCGGAGCCTGCATGTGCCTACTCCAAAGGAGTCAAAAGAGAAGCTATTTCCTCGTCAGATACCACTATCTCAGTGGGGTTAGAGACAGAGGTGCACAGAGTACTGTGGAAGGCAGAAGGTTGATGTTATTGTAGTGCGTATCTTTTCCTTGCTGTCCTGTCCAGCCAAGGAGAGGAGACTAGGCTTCAAAGCTCTAGCCTTGCAGAGATAACACTCTGAGAAAGGGTATCCAGTGAGACACAGAGATTTAAGGACCATTGCTCTACCCACATCTCTCTTGCTCTCAGAGAAACCAGACGCGGTCACCACCACAGTGTATGGAGCAAGCAGCAAGTGTCAAAGCAGAGAGCGAGAGAGCTGTTTCCTTCAATGTGACAGAACTGAAATTTACTAAAGTGAAATTTAGAAGAGGAGAAAAAAATAAGATGATCCAGATGCTCCTTCAACTCACAAAAGGTATAGCCAGAGGAGGCTTTGCACAACCTGAGCAACACAAAGGCTGTTCATACAACACTGAATCACTGAACTGCACTGTTACTGGAACATACACAGTGTTATGTCTCTTTGGGGGACTTGGCTGAGGTAGCCCTCAAAAAATGCTAAGTTGTTACTTACAATCACACATGCTGTCACTCCTTCTTTTTCAGTACAGGACGTGCTAGCCACTGTTGCCTTTGGCTAACCTGAGCAGCACATGTGGCTTTCACTGAATTGAGAGCAAAGAGTGTAAGACAAGGCTACAGACATTGTCTTGAACTTCACAAGTATTAGTTCATTCTGCTGTTGGGTTAGATCCTAGACCAAGCCACCCACCAGTAGAGAGAGTAAATGATTTTAGGATTAAACAAATGAGTTCCTAGTGTTAGGGTCAGCTGTCCTTTGACATAAACAAACGTTCTGCATGTAGCGTCAATCAGTGATGTGCAGGTTGGGCAGGTCCAGGTAAGCTTATTAGAAAATATCACAGGTTCCAGGTAGGTGGGTCAAAAAGTCACCACTTTCCACCTTCATCTCTCTTTTAAACACACACAAACAAGCCGCTTCATCGACATTTTTCCATTCTGGTTTTGGTCAATGTATGCATTTAGAGTGCTGAGGCAAACAAATCAGTGAACAGTTGGGTTACAGAACACCAGTAACAGTGGAGTCAGAAGAGTCGTCGAGTATTACGATTCAAACTTGGTGACACACTGGCACCAGGCAAGATTGTGGAGCAGTGAGGTGTGACAGCTCGATGCTCGGCACAGAATGTCAGAAGTGTGGGCATAATAATCGCTTCCACAGCTTACTCCAAAAAACAGGCTCCGTTCAATGAGGAAAAAATGAAATCACCTTTAGTGTGGGTGGATAACACAAGCAGAGAAGGGGGTCTGGACTGGGGCCAAAGAAAACAAAGAAAACACTGAATCTTTAGGATTTGTAGTTTGCAGATTGGGTTCGAGTGGTTGATTAACGAATATTTTTGCGGGTTGGCTCTCAGAATGAGTTGGGTAGGTGTGGGCATTAAATAAAAGGTGACCTGTGCAGCGTGGATGTAGACTAGAAAAAACAATCAGAAGCAGCACAATGTTATATGCTGCTAGCAGAGCATCAGCAACAGCTTCTGTCCTCTGCTTCTGAAAAAATAATTATGAGTTTTGAAAGCCAAAAGAAACTTTACTGCACTGCACAAAACCCCAGTGAGAAGCTACAGCAGAGTGATACATTTTGTGCAGTAAAGTTGCCGTTGTGGTTGTGCTCTGAACAAGTAAAAATAGTAGGAATCAATGTTTTAAAAAGGTATAAACTGAAAAACTAGAATCTAGTGAAGCAGTTCATATGGACAGTTACAGTGCAGTAAAAATAGAGCTTGCAAGTGTCACCAGGCTTTCTCACAATATGTGTTTAAGCCTCTTTCTGTGATATAACACGTTAGTTGAGTTTGACAGTTTCACAGATCACATAGCAGGTTTTGCATTTGCATTTTGTAGCAGGCTAGTTTTTTTTAAAGATGCTGGAGTGCATCAGTTTGTTTTTTGTCTCTGTTTTGACAGATACGATCATACATTCACAGAAAGCCATTAACACTCACACTTACATATACAGGCAATTTAGAGTCACCAGTTAACCTCCATGTAATATCTAAAATTAGTGCTGGGTAGTGTCCATACATAGCTTATAGTGCTCCTTTTATTTGTGCAATTAGTGCTGAAGAGATGGCAACATGCTAAAAGATACTACGCATTACTTATTAGCTTGTTATAAGACTCACAATTTTCAAGTGCTTTGACCTTTGACCTTTGACTCTTTAGAGGGTTTTTCCTGCCTGTCTCACTCTAAGGTGGGCCACCTTCGTACTGTTGGTCATTGGCTTTGTTGAAAATCCCAGAAAATTACCTGAAAAGCCCTGCAGCCACTCAGCGGCTTGGACAATGATGACTTTCCCCGAAGAATGGTGCAGTAGAAAGGCTACTCTCCACTGCTGGAGGCATGACATTAATACTAACACATAGAGAACTCTGCCTCCCATCTCATTTTGTGATTCTCATACAGGAGACTGGAAGATGCTTTCAAATTAATTAATTATTTAATTAATGGAGTTAACTTTTTAAATGAAAAGGCTGTGGACCATTTATCTTAACTGCCAGTTATGTTTCATATTGTATTTCAGTGGAGTGAGGACAGCAGTGAATGGTTTGGCACACAGCAGACTGGAGCATGAAAATAGAGTCTCCTTTTCTGGAGGATTCTGTATGTTGCCTTTAAAGTAAAGTTAAATTAGTTAATAAAATTAAATAAGTTATTAGTAAAAAGAGTGCTTTGTCTCTTATGGGAAAGAGCATCAGAGTGAGTGCTCTGTTCGTCAGGCCTCAGAAACAGTGACAGAGTGAACACTCTGTTTCGTGTATTTTTATTGCAGCTCTGCAGCTCTGTTCCTGCTAGTTTAGAGTGCTTCTTCAGTGGAACACAGATAGACAAGACAGACTGATGAACACATGTTGCTGAACTCATTTATGATACGCTTCTGCCTTGGAGACTATTTGTCTGTTTTTGGTGAGAATTGTGCATTTATGTAATTATGACTATGATACATGCCATCTCTATGGATATGTTAATGTTTATATATTGTTTTATGTTCTTATCTCTGAAATATTTCAGTTTTACAAACAAATAGATATAAAATGAGGAAACTTCAGTAATATACAAGAAAAGTCAGGCCTTGTGTCATTATTGGAGGACTCATTGGACATTAACTGGCTGTCTAGCTTTGCTCAGGAATGTGCGCTGCAAGGGCAGTACATTCTGAATCGAATCTGCACCCAAGTATCGTGACAGTGTTGAATCAGGAGATTAGCATATCGCTCCAGGCCTACAAAATAAACACAATCATTTATCAAAACTTGTATTTTTCATTTGTCTGTTCTGTTCTTGGTATGATTTAAATTCATATGGACTAATTTACATCACCTTCACTTAAGCACACAACACTTTAAAGGTGCACAAACTGTGTACGCTGTGTCACACGTTCTCCAGCCTTTGCCACCTTAGTCTCAAAAAAATCCAGGGAAAACCCTGGAGACCATTAAAGCTTTACTTTACAATATAAAGACCCCCATTATATTTTATTTGTTATATGTGCTTTACTCTTGAGCATATCAAGTTTCTCACAGAGTTGTAGGCTTAGAAGTTCAGGATTTTGTTGAACATTTTAGCCATAACCGAAATAATGAGTTTTGGGCTTTTAAGGGCAATAGGTGCTCCCCTCTTCTTAATGATCCATTACAGAGTTTGTTATTGGTTCAGTAGCTATAGCTCATGGTATTATCAGAGTTATGAATTGCATATTCATCTTTGAGCCTGAGTTATCTCTTGAAAATTTAAGTTCTTACTCTTCCTCCAACCTCCAACCACTATCAAACTGCCATCAAGGCCATTGTGGCAAAAATTAGAGAATTAAAGCCCTGTTGTTGTAGTCTCTGTTGTAACACTAACCCTTTTGTTAAAACTCTTCCCTGTTCAATAAGTTTTTAATATGATTTCTCTTATATAAATTGCAAACCAAACACAGCCCTCCCACTACCGCTTACAGGATATTGTATCCTGTGCAGAGAGAGAAGTCAATTGAGCTCACAGCACTGTGGATTTTACAGAAATATATCTTCCGATTCTTCTCATCCTCATTTTCTATCTGTCTGTCCCTCCGTCTGTCTCTCCCTCCATCCTCATATTCTTTTTCCTTTCATTTATCATGTCGCTGCCTCAATTCTGTGCACAGTCTCTTGTCACCATAACAACCAATGTATCCTTTGCCCTTCAAAACAATTAGCATTCAGCGCTGTTGTTGCTGCCAACACCTAACTACATCCACCTATTCTGATCCACCCATCACAGGAACTCATGGGCACTAAGATAACATGCAGAGTAAAGGAAATATACCTCAGTCCCACATGTTAGTGGGATGCACAGCTCCATACAGACCAGTGTCATATGCTGACAATAGATCTGGCAAGCAGGGTTGAGGGCTACTAAAAAAAAAAAAAAAAAAAGGCCTTGGCTTCCTGCCCAAAATATAATCTACCATAATGAATACATTGCTGTCATCAGAGTAATGATTTCAGGCTGATCCTGGATGAATCAATGCTCGGAGCTCTTCCTCTATAAGCCTGTGAGTACAAAAGTACAATGCTCCGAATGATGGCTTCTAATTGCCTTAATCCGCCCTCTTTCTGGTGATATGACAAGCAAAGCCTAATCACCTCTACTAACAGATACTGCTCTTAATTGAGATGCATGGCACACGCTGGAGCCAGAGGAACCTGTGGGTTTGTCTTCCATTCAGTCAATTCAGTTTGGCCTTAAATATAAATCCTCAGAGACTGTAGTACAGGTTGATCAGCATATCTCGCTTTGGAGTTTTGCCTAAAGGCCTTTACAAAGCGGTAAAGCATTTTTTGTTGTTTTTTATGTTGTGTACAATTAATTTGAACAAAATCCAAATATTACGCAACAAACACAATGACATCTTTCTTCAGAGATTTCGCACCACAAGTTAAGGCATCAACTAATCATATTGTGTGTAATGGGCATAATGTCACAACTGCTAATGACAATGACTGACCTGTTGACTGTTTGTCACCCTGTATTGTATAACAAAAGACAAAGTACACATAGACCCCCCCCCCTTATGATTTTTGCACTCCGAGTCTATTTGCTTTGTGTTAAGTGTTATATGCACAAACGTCTGTTTAAATCACACAAACATCCCACTGTGTGTATGTGTTTTATTCACTATCTATATTGACTGATAAAGGCTCCCAGTCTGTTTCTGAGCATAACAGTATCAGATTCCCTTCACTCACATTGCTGGATGTTGAATCCATCATTTTTTCTTAAGAATGAGCTGTTGTGAATTATTTTGCTAATTTGTGTTTTCTGTCTTAAATTCGTATAACTGCCAGTGTGAATACTTATGATGTGATAAATGTGGTGTATTTTGCATTTTTGTGTTGTTTTTGCATCACATCCTCGTGTGTAAATGCCTTAACAGTCAAACATTCATTTGAGACATACTTTCAGTGAGTGAATTGAACTGCATCCTGAATGACCATGTTTATTATGATCAAAGTGTTTACATGAGGCATTTTTCTTCTAGTTGAACTAATTCGATTTATTACAGGAATAAATGTAAACACAGCTATTAAGAAAAGCTGTGTGTTCATATCATAGTGGCAGTAAATATTCTACTCATCTGCAAACACAATGTACTCTGTGGCCAAACTGCAGAGACAATGTAGTGTATATTCTGTGCTTGTCTTTGATTGCAAAAAAAAAAAAATCTAGTGGGCACATGACAAAAAGTTTACATTATGTGTAGTGGTTACAAGGGTGAAAAGGGTTACCATGGTCACATTATTCTGCATTTGTCCATCTTTACATTAAATAAATCCTGGTTTTGTTTTTTTATGTTGGGGTCTGTTTTGAAACTGTTTTTACTGGCTCATCATTGTTTTCACTAGAATTTCAAATTTGTACAGATTTAATGTGACAGATCACACCATGACAACATGTGATCTCCTTAATAAGGTGAATATTGGTGCCAATAACAATCCGGTGTATCGAATGAGTTCATCCCCAATATCTCCCTCGCAATGCTTTTTCAGCTGACATGGAAGCTGCACTATCACTTAAATTGAATAAAGACATTTTAAAATGTTACATGTCTAGGTCTACTTAAAACACTCAATCACATCCCTGCTTGTCACCATTTTTTCGGGCTCTAGCAGGGGAAGGTGTCCTCGTTCCTAATCCTGGCTTTTGGTTCTTCTTCCAACCCCTAAAATCTTCAATAAGCCGTCAATCAGAACAACAGCAGACCTGTTTAGATCACTGAAACAGTCTGAGATATGTGAATATGTGTATATCTGAAACCAGGGAGTGTAAAGACAGCATTAAAGATAAATGCCAAATACGTTAATGCTACTAGTTCCATACAGAGTTAACTGTTAAGAAGTTTCTTGTTAAATACTGTATTGATTAAATTGTATTTTTAACAAAGTTCCCAAAAGCGATGGGTTAAATATACCATATAATACACTTCTATTCACCACTGTAGCTCTTGTGACCTGAGGTGTCCTCGAGAATAGAAAAATAATGAAAATAAAAAAAAGTTGTCGTATTGATCTGCACTGCACCAATGTCAAGTACTGAGAAGGACCTTTGTTAACAAAAACGTTAGATCTCACAGTAAAAAACAATTTCCAATAGTTTTTTCATGAGGCTTTATGGTCAAAGATTATTTTCCTTAAAGCTGTTTTATTCAGCAAACAGTTACGCTATAATAATCACTAGAAGCTGCATTACTGTTACAATTTGATTACTGTGAAAATGAAGATTTGTGTTGCTGATATCCATTCATAGTAATAGATGATTATTTAGATATGAAAGAACAAATGTTACACTTTTCCCATACACACCTCATGGTAATCAGTGGTGAATTGTGTTGCTGTTTGTGTAGAAAAATTGTGACACCTGATGGCACGTGGTTGTGCCTCATTGGCTGCTACACACAGTGTAACTGAAGAAGAATATTACAGACAGCTTTTTTTCTTCTTCTGGACCGATTAATGTAGAAATGAGCTGTAAAGGCCTGACATCACCCGCAAAGGTCATCTCAGCCTTTGAGCTAGTGTGAGGCAGACAGGAAGGGGAAACATCATCAGATGACACCCATTTGAAAAACTAAATACTGTGACAGAACATGGTCCCACAGGAAACAAGGGGATGCCACAAGCCTTCTATCTGGTTTCGAGATCTGTTCAGCTGCACTGCACACATTGTTTTCAATTGAGTTAGCAGTTCAGAATAGATTCAATCAATTAAAGTGACATTGTTGCAGGCTGGCAGTCAAATGGAAATATTAAATCATCTTTCCAAGTATTCTGGCACCAATACGCCCCCACAGAGAGAGACACTGTTTGCTTGCTGAGAGTGATGCAGATTAATTCCCCAAAACATCATAATTGCCTAATGAACCTTTTTCAAACAACAGAATTATGTTTTGAGTTATTGAACCCCCGAAGATGTGCCCAAAGTCAAATTGAAAGAAGTCTCATTTGAAATTTCATTTGACTCCTAAGTTTTATCTGCTACACTGTTCAAACATACAAATGAGTATGCAGTGATTGATACTGAAAAAGGAAAACACTGGTGCACTTTGTATGACATCTTATTTTGTACCACGAATGTCACCAGAGCCCAAATGTAAGAATTGGACACCTTTAATATTTATGTGCAATTTAAGATATATTTGAATCCTAACTCTGTTTTTCGTATTGTGTCTTTATTAGGATTAAGGATTTCTCATTTTTTTCATTTTTATAGTATAATCTAAGTTTAGAAACAGACTTTTCTTTAAATGTCAGACATTTAAGTCCAGCCTCAAGATATATTTATGGTGAATTGAAAGCAGCAACTTTTATATTTGCTCTCATATCTTTTTTGACGTCTGCTGTCTACTATCAGCAGGAGAATCATGGAAATATGACACAAAATATACGTGTATATGTATCCACTTTTTAGTCCAACAAGACCAAATTAATTGCAAATTTCACCATCAAACTGCATCAACGGTGAAGCTAAATTCACATAATCAAGGTTTGCCTTCAAATAAATTAGCGTTTTGTGTTGATCATAATTGAAGTTTCAGGTTTGATGTTAGCCCATTTATTACAACATGTTAGTTCATTTGAAAGTGATTTTAAATTGGTATCAACCAGAAGTTCCAATGCTGTGCTTTGGACTTCGGTCGTGAGTTAAACTTGTGTTTGCCATTTGGATCTACAAACAATGTATAGGCTTTGTTTTGAGGGTTGGGTGTTTTTGAGACAAAGAATTAAAAAATCACATTTTTAAACCTACTGTATACTTTATTCATGACCAATTTTTGTTTACATTAAGAACAAATTGTCTTGAGATGAATGCCAGAGACATGGTAGGAATGTGATGCACTAACTTTTTTGTGATTTCAGACTTTTCATGAGATTTTTTGGTAATAAAAAAAAGGTTTTTCTTTTTCTTTTCTTTTTTGCTTTGTGTAATTTATTTTTCAGACACTATCTGAGTTGCTCCCTTTCCCAGATGCAAACAGCAGGGATCAAAATTCCCCCTTTCCACCCACTTTCCTATCTCCTGAGCATCTTTGCAATGACAGGGGGGCTAAAACCAAATATTGTGTGATAGCAGAGATTGTAGTGAACACAGAAATGGGAGAGTTGAACCCTTGGAAAGAGCTGTCATGGATTACAGGGATTATTTGTTAAAGTACTCAGCCCATCATTTTGACTATAACTCAGCACTACATCATCGATCTTGGCACTCCAACAAAAAAAGGGGGGGCGGGGGGTATAACCTTTAGCTACATCAGCATGGACACCTAAACAAAACAAATGGCTGGACCTCTGAAATACTTGCTGTGTGTTCAGAAAAAAAGAGAATGACAGCAGTATGGCTGACCACATGGTGAGAATGATGGCTGCAAGAGAGTATCATTTTTCATACAGTCAAAGAATCTGAGGAGCATTTAAATGCTCAGAGCTTTGGAAGACAAATTCATACTGAAGCCTGTCATTAGAAGAACACTTGATAACTAGATGTTTTAATATGCAGGTTACACTGCCATGGTTAAGAATAATATTCTCAAGGCAACGTGTCATATTTTGATCCAAGGTGAATTACCGCCAACAGCTCCATACAGAAAATAATAATGTTGAGTTCTGCACGTACATTTTCTCAAAACAATATAATTGTGTTTACATGGTGCAGAACAGGGGGAGGTTAAATGGGGTGGTGGGTGGAGATGGCAAACATATTATCATCCTTGATGATATCCTCATCCTCTCCCTCATCTTTTGATTACCTGTAACAACTGTTCCTATAATTTTTCGGATCGCATCACCCAACTGAACCGCATGGAAATTGCATTATAAAAAGAGATGATACAGAACATCATGACCTGATATTATAGTATTTTATTAAAGCTAAATGTAATAGACATGAACTGAGTGGTGGTGATGTTAGTTCCAATAGCCAGCAGCCCTTTTCAGTGTCATCATAATCATGGTATCATTTTGTTGCATGGATTCACAGTCGTGTAATGGTAACAATCACTTAAAGATTAAAGATGGAGGATTTGTTGTCCGTGTCAGGGTTCTGCAGAATGATGGATGACTGGATGACTGTTTTTCCATAGAGTTTACTGATGAGCAGGCCTGCTGATTTTAATAACCTAACACTTTAAAGTGAACCAGGAGTTTGTATTACAAAATTGTATAATAAAACTTGAATCTTAGCTCATGTTTCCAAGGACCATGAATCTGAGGCTAAACCAGGGTTGTTCACAATGGTAATGTATGCTACACAGCTGCAGTAACATGTTTACATATACAGTTCGGAGGATCAGATCAACACTCCTAAACAATTGACCTACTAATCAATCAAATGGGGGGAAAATGGAGTCATCATTGTTCAACATTGCTTTCCAGGACAATTAAAACCAATATTTAAAAAGATGTTTGCAGCACAAGCATTTGAATAGTGTGAAACTGGATGAATCATCAGTAGCTGGTCTGGTGGTAATCAATAATAAATGACATTTACTGTTTCCTGTCATTTTTCATTCCTGACAGGATTCACAACAGTGACTCATTTAACATCACCATTCATCATGCCATCACTGGAGTTCACAGGAACATGACATAACTGTGAAGAGAAGCAGTTTTTTGTTGTTTTTTTTCTTTATAGAATGAATGAGGCGATCACAATTTTTAAAATAAAAATCACACCTTTGGTAACCTTTAATTACAGAATCTAATAAGGGTTATTAATTATTTATTAAGCTGTGTTTCTTTCTGTGTCTCTGTATTTGGTTTCAGTATACAGTAGTTAACATCTCAAACAAAAGGCAGCTGAGAATGTCCATTTTCGCTCTACTGTATTTTTTTGCTGTATCTAGTTTCTCATGTCTGTTTGTGACATTTATCAAAGACTTTTTCTACACTGTCACATTTGCTTCATTTGAACTAATGAAAAAGCAGTACCTCACATATAAAAACTTCAGATACATCTAAAAAGTAGTCTCTCCTGAATGGACTCCATATCGAAATCACATTTTATGTGTTAGTTGTGGATGAGATTTAAATCACCTAATTAGATCTGAATGGGTTAGGGTTAGGGTTTTGTTCTGGCCTATGTGTGTGATTATTTTGTACATTTTAACCGGGCTCGATGTTGCTTTTTGCTGCTACACTGACCTAACTTTTTCATTAACAGTTTTATCATATTTAAAATGCACATTTGACCTGTTTATGTTGGATATGATTAGCTGGATTGAAGACAACTAAACTCCCGAAGCTATAGACATCAAGATTTTCTCTTAGTCTCTAGGTTTAGATATAAGCTTATGAACATTAAAGAACTGTTTTTAATCATGAGCTGATCACTAGTACACTAGTAACACACCAGAGGAAGATCTTAATACCAAAACCTCTGGGTCAATGCCAAATTTAGCTGTTAACAAGTTAAGTATACACTTACATTAACCCACATTAAAAAAACCATTGAACAGTATTTTGATTTGTGGTTTTGTCTCGTACCTTTTTGGACATTCTCAAGTGTTGAGCGTTGTCAAATACATTGCCATGTCAGTTTCTTGTAATAAAGTAAAGTATGCCTTCAGCTCATTATTATTGAGCTTTTTTTTCCTTTCATACTAGTCAAAAAAGACTTAAAAGCATTTGAAGGGCTCTATGGTACAAGACAGGCTAAGTGGTCTGGCCACATTGTTGATATGGAGAGCCCAGGCAGGCCATTGGGGCACATTGTCAGTGGATTGAAAGACTCCTCAAATGGTCTTCAGTAATACACTTGGCTATAGTTGCATTTATGAAGTGGTGTTCAGTTTGCATCTCTAAGCTGCACAATGGGTTTTGGCAATATTAATAAGCCCCGCTGCCAGCTGAGCTGATTTATTTGGCCACCATAAGCAAAAAAGTAAAAAAATAAAAATAAAATAGCCATACACAAAGACTCCCTGCAATGATTACTTGCAGAAATGTTGCTCTCCCGGCCATCTTCAACATGAATATAATTTTGAGTGAATAATTAATAAATAAGACAGAGTAACAGTGAGTCTGTTTGTGTGTGGGGTTTTTCTCATTTTATTCCATGGATTTACATGTGTTAAGTCAATGCCTTACAGCCACACAAAAACATCACATAGACCTATGTGTGTGTTACTCAGCCTATTTGCCTCGTCTTGTACATTTTAAATATAATGTATTATACTTAGTTGTTTTTGCATGCACTTTATAATTATTTGTAAAAATATTTGTTTTAAAAATATTATGTAGCTTTCCAAAACATGAACAGTATTCATCATCCTGTATTAACAAAACAAAACCCCCACAATTGTAAAGACAGCAAAATACGACAGGAAAACAACATGTACTGAGCGATTATAACTCTAAACCTGTAAACCTACAGTATACTAAGTGATAGTTAGTGTATGGATGTGCTTAAGCTGTATGACTTGTGGGTGTGCTCAACCTTATACTTCTCGAGTGAAAAAGACAGTTTTACAGAAAACTGACCCTATAAATTCACCGCTCTGATAATTGATGAAGGAATCTGTTTGCCTCTCTGACCTGGAGCGAGCTGTTGTCGGGGCAAAAGGTCCTGATACAGTATCCCAAGACAAATTGGTCTCATCTTTGTCAGCATATTTTAGAGAGCGTGACCTTTAACCCCAGTTCAGCAAAACAAGCGCTCATTCCCGGAGACGAGAGGCTTGGGAGACGTGCTTGCTTTCAAGCGCCTGTCTGCCAGACATGTGCTATGGGCTTCATTGGCATCCAAACCAAAACCAGCTTTGCTTTTAAAAAAGTGCTAGGGGGGATTTGGCATGAGCTACTGGTGATATGATAACATTTGTCCAGTAGAGTTTGACTGCTTATCAGATGTCAAAGCACTACAAAGTGAGACAGTGCTTCTCTGCAAAGTTATCACGGGAACAGTCATGTTATCTTTCCTCACAACAGTCACTTGGTAAACAGTGGAAATAGAGCACTGACGTTGTAATGTGTTTGTATGTATATGATTGGCCAACACAGCACCTTGACAGATGATGTACCATTGTGTTTCCTATAGGAGCCCTCAATATTGACAGGGACACTCTGGCAAGGAGTGGCCTTCATTCATATGAATAACGGGGCTGTGTTTCTTTAATCCAGGGCTGTTGTTTGGTGACAGGCTGTCATGTGAATCTATCTCCAGTAAGGTTAGGGATGGGGCATCTGGAGCCTGCTATGAAACCAATCTCTTTGATAGGGTCCAGAATCTCTGTGTAATTAACTGCAGTTTATTACACAGCAGTTGATTACACACCACTGAATTCTGAAGAATACTTAATGCGCCTTTGGCTGCACGCTTGTAGTTAGATCGGTCCATTTATGAATGGTTTACAAGGCCCCCTTAGTATGTCAAGTGTACACAAGATCAAGAACTCATCCCTCAGTTGAATTACTCTGTAATTACCTTGTTGGTCTGTGTCCTTCTTTTTTAACTTGTAAGAGTAAAGTGATATTATTCTCTCCTCTGTTTTAATTTTTGATAATAAAAAAGAAAAATACACTTGCTGCAACTTTGTTAAAAACACTGTACTTTTTTCCTGATTCAGACAACTAGAATTTTATTGTGCTCAGTCGTCTTCTTTACAAAAGGCAAGGATAGCTAATTTCCTCCTTTGCTGTGGCTCAAGATAAATCAAAGGCAATTTAGTTACTAATTGACTGAGCATGAGAGAAAAGTCTGAAGCATCTTCTTTTCTTTTTCCTGATAGTCACTGCGTTGGACTCATTAATCTCTTGATTAATAAGGCCAGATTAGTTTCCCAACCAGAGACAGGGATCATTTTTCAATTTACCAATTAGTCTGTGTCTCCCAAAATGTCATGTATTTTGGAGCACAGTGCTGTCTTATGACTGTATTAACAGCTTCAGCTCCCATGGGGGTTTTTGACAGAGGAATCTATGTCAGATGCATAAGAGCTTTAGTTGCCAAATGCTTAAAAAAAGTTGTAAAATCCTTGTTAAAATTATGACGTGTTCCCATTTTCTCAGCCAGTACAGTATTGAATACCCAATTAACTTAAGCAGTCTTTTCAGAAAGGGGGGTGCACTATGGAAGAAAGGCTGATTGAAAGCAAACTGGCCTGTAAGTTGAGCAGGACTGAGCTGAAAACATCTGCTGCACTGTTTACTGTCAGTTGAAACATTTGTATAATATTATATATATATATATATATATAGTTTTGTATATGACTGACATTTTTCAGGTTTTTCTGTAGTTATAATTGGACCTTCAGTTAGAGTTGCTTTCCATGCCTTTGTTACAACTGGCCCAACTACAGCAGCTTCACATTTTACCAACAACCATTATCTTGCAGAGCACAGCTGCAAAGGGTAGCTACCTGCCAGGTTTTTACCACAGCCGCTCTGACTCTGGCATCCATAATCCAGGCCAATGTCTGGCTGAGGTGGTACGGTGTATGGCAATGAAAGCTTAGTGACTGGCATTGCCCGAATCTGACACTGTGCCACCACTCAAACTGCAGTGACTGTAATGAAGCCCTTTGCTTAAAGGATAGGTTCACAAAATGTTTTAATTTAAGTCTTCAAATAATAGTCAGGGGCCCTTTTAATGAATATTTAAATAGGCTTTGCTTGCTGTAGTCATTCCTCTTGTTCATACTGGCCATCAAAATATCCTCATTCACTTTCATTGTAAGTGATAGGGAACAAAAATCACAGCTCTCGTTCTGTGCAAAAATATATACAAAAGTTTATCTCAAGTTAATATGAAGTTTCAGCTGTCTGTGTTAGCCAAACCAAATGGATATCTTTCAAAGTTAGAACATAATTTCCTCTTCAGCATTATGTTTTGTATCTCTGGAAACTTTTCACTGTCTGTATTTTATGATACAATTATTTGGTTTTCAAATAAAATTTGTCCTCACAACAGTTTGGATTTATGGACCCACCTGGATCAAAGTGATGGAAGATAGTTACTGTTTTTATGTGGCTCCAAATTAACCCTTACATCACTGTTAATGTGGTGATCTAGCAGTAAGTTTCTTCCCCGCTATCATTATAACCTTCCATCTTAATAAGTCTATGTTTTTGTTTGTTTGTTTTTGTTTTTTATTCTGGAAACAACATAATGAGTCTAGGGGAAACCCTTACACACCTCACTCTACTTTTGCTCTATTATCATCTATTTGGCAAGTTATCCCCTCAATGGGTGGGATATCAACTGGAAGCTCAAATTCTTCACACTGCTCCTATTTTAATATGCACCTTTTTTATTGTTGGCATCCTACATCTTGCTTTTACACTGCAATATTGTCTGCTGTAAAAGGCTCTGATGCATATTCATAAACATGTTATTCAAACATGTCAGCTCTTTCTCTTGTCCTTCATTTACTGCAGTGAGGCTGCATCCAGATAACTTGACATTTACTATCATGGAATATTGAGTTTAACAATAAGAAAAACGGATTCACAGAGACTCTAAACAATTTCCGACTCCTGTTGGTCGTCCTGCTCGTGTGATTGACAGGACAGCTGACACAAAAACACATTTTCGCAGTAGACACTTGCTAATTAGAGCCAGAAATGGAACAAACATATCTAATTTGCACATAAGGCACACATGCTCATGTGCAACTGAGTAACTATCACATTTTTTTACAGTGATGTGTTGTATTTCATCAAACTGTCTCTTTCCCTTATCTGTTTCTCTCCTCACTTCAGTAATAAGCAGAAAAGCCATATGAATGACTTAAAAATAGAAATATGACTTAATCAGAACACATTTAGAAAAAGTGCACGTCTGTTGCGCAGTAAATGATAGAGGAGGAATAAATGGGTGAAAATAAATCTCTTAAAATAACTTTTAAGCCACATTAAGCAATTTGAGGAAATTATAAAGAATTGAAAGAACTGTATAGATACCAAAGGTTTAAAAAAAACCTGATTGCTTAGTCTAGCTATAACTAAAACATTTACCTACTAACTAATAATATAAGCATGGATGAGCCAATGCAGTGATAAACATTTGGAAATTGTGCTACAAGGTTGTAGCACAGAGTGAGTGCTGCTCTTTTAGTGGCAGGCAAATATAATAAGTTGTGAACATCATTTGTCACATACAGTAGATTAGTCGCGGCAGTTGCAAACCTTTAGCCTGGTTGACTGAGTTTGGCTCCTGATGAACATGTCTTGTGCTGAGGAGGGGGTGAAATAACTTGCATGCTTGTGCTGCTGCAGTGTGTGTTTCAATGTGGCTGCATATTGCACTCCCAGTACTCAGTTTGTTTCACATCACCAGTTCCGTGGACATTTGTATTTGCTCTCTGTAGTTTGTAATAAGAACAAGGCTGATTTGTGCATGTGTGACTAACTGGCTACGTGCAGACCTTCTTGAACGCAGCTTGTTTTGATGACACAGAGATGAAAATTGACTATAGTCTAGTCCCTGGTTTTAGAGTGCTGGATTTGATTTGTAATCACACTGAACAGTGATGGATTCTCTCACAGAAGTTATTTTTATGATTGCTTCTCATTAAGCATGTCTCAGTATCTTTCTATAAACAAGTGACAAACCCAAGATTTAAGTTGCACTTCAGTGATAAGTATGTCTTGTTAAAAATTGGGTTGAGCTTTGTCATTTGACGGCACATTATGACTGTTATGAGATCGATATGAGAATTGTGTGACAAGCACATTGTATAAGCTATCAATGCATTTCTTTTGATGTACAAGAGAATACGATCATATATTTTGTTTACAGTTGACCATTTACTACAAATGAGCAGGTATGACAACTTAAAACCCAAAGCAAGACAAATCTTCAGATATGTGTCCTTACAGACAGATGTCATACTTTATGGGGTAATCTCTTGTGCAGTCAAACAGGGATGAATGATATACTGTGTTTATAAACATCACAAATTCTGAATTGAGGGAAAGGCGATAGGTGTTTGATTAAGTGTGACGATTTGGCATCAACTCTATAAACCCAACTGGTCCCAGGAGAACATTAAAAAGGCTTACATAAAAAAGAGGTCACTGGTGTAATCTGATGAATTGACAGCTTTATTAAAACCACAGCGTAATAAGGCCAGGACTTGTCCATGTTAGATTTACAGGGCAGTTTTAATAAGCAGCTTCCTGGCTGTGGACACTCTCTTTTGGACACAAATATGAATTGCGTGATATACAGGAAGGATTTCTTGTCTTCAATAAGGTCAGCAAATATGGAAACATTCATTTTGTGGTGTTGTTTCATTTGGGATGGCATTTTCCCACCAAAAATACTCTACACTTGGAGACATGGAAGTTGTTCTTACAATTCAGTGGTTTGTAATTTTTGGACCCTCCAGCTTTTCTCTTTGTTTCTATGATCTTATGTATTAGTGAAGTTATAAAGGAGTAAAATGTCATAAATTATAGGTATTTTGACTTTACATATTCAGAACTATTACTTAAGATTGAGCACTGGATTCAATCAACATTGCTTTTCAAAACATTATTAATATTACAAAAACCCCTATGTATTATTATATTTATTAGCTTACCGTGTATTCATCATTTATATATTCAAAGGATACATTTTCAAAATGTGCTGATATGTTATATTTTATGATTATGCACAGCATGGTACAGTAATACATATAGGCTGGCACTCACTAAACATAAATACGTCAACACAGTAATAATAGTAACTGTGGTTATTGCAAAATGGTTTGTGTACTGCTTTCAGTGGCCCACTGCTGTGAACCTCTTAACTAGCATTGTCATAATCAGGCTTCTGGTACATCTTCATTTTCAGAGTTAAAATGGATTCATGCTTAGTACAAGGAATGCAGCCCCATTACAGATACGTACAGCAAAGATTTTGATTTGATTTCTAGTCCAGCATTCGGTTTCACTCATGATGTGCACCTCTGCTAAACCTTGTGTACTGGCCATATCATACTTTAATTACAATATATTCCCCACAGTAACTGTTTGAGTTTATCTTGTGATACAGAGTGACATGGACTTTTTACTTGGTGTCACATCCAGGATAATTCTTCCTTGCAGTTCTTGTGTTTACACTCATTTTTTCACTGTGATAGGCCGCAGTGATCGCAGTGTACAGAGGATTTGCAGTGGAGATGTTGTTATTGAAAGGGAACCACCACCACTTCCTTGAAATGTCTCCAATATCAACAACATCCACTGAAATCACAAACTTATCTCATCTCCTCACGGTATCTCCCCCGATGCTGAAGCTCTGACATGTGGCGCACATCAGCTAGCGACGTGTGTAGGCTCTGAGGATACGCAATCCCTTAACATGTGCAACTCAAAATCAAGCTTAACTGTCATTGTAACCTTCCAATATCAAAGAAAGTGTTGCTCCGCAGTGAATGCACCACCACTGCGCCATCATGTCACTGTGACAGTATGTTACACAAGCAAACGTCCCCATCCCTGTGACTGCAGCTATTCATAGTATCAGTGAAACAAAATGAGGCCAAACAGGAAAATACATTTCCTGATACCTGCAGAGTGTTCAAAAAAGTACACACTTTTTAATTGTTTTAAGGAAAATTACACTTTTCAACAAATTTGACAAATTGATATTTAAACATTATATGAAACAAATTGTTTGAGGAATACGATGTAATATAGTACTGGGCCTCTAAAGAAATGGTTGATAGGTAATATTATTACCCTTTCTTTGAAAGTGGAGCAGTCTTTAAAGTCTAATTGAAAAGTCATACATAACACTTAATCACAGCTTCTTCTATATCTAATTAATTCTCCATCTCTCTTACGCCACTTTGGAAAGAACCAGAAAAGTGATTCTTCCCGTCATGTGAATCATGAACTTCAAAAATGTTTATTATAGTTTTAGAGCTCTCGTTTTTTTAATCTCACAGAGCTCTTGTTCTTGTTGAGGATCTGAACCTTGTTTGTACCCCATAAATTGAACTGGGAAAGAGTTGAAAGGAAGTGCAAGATGATATGATAGCCTTCATATCCCTAGGGAAATCAAACCAGTCTGGTGTGTCGGCCATTGTGAGAGCAGCGTGCCCTAGTCCACTACAAACACAGGAAAACTAAGCTTTTACTTTGTGCAAGGTCTTTTTTATGCGCCTCCAGCACAACTAAAGATAGAAAAAAAAAACCTTGAATCATGTGTGAGAGAAATGCACCATGCATTATGTATGATGCTTGTTTTCTGAACCATTTTGTTTCAAGGATTAAGGCAAACTTCAAAGATACATTTGTCTCCTTTTCCCTTTTCTGAACAACAAAAAATAGAATGTTCAATGCTTGTCTAAATGGTCCAGTTTTTTTTAAATTACACAGACATTTCATAATATCATCGCCAAAAGTGAGGCTGTGGATCAGTCACAGCCAAACATTAAACATTTTCACATTTCTTGTTCCTAGATGTCTACTGAGTGAGTCTGATTTACACCACCGAGAATAGTTTATTGTGGTCGGTTGCTACAGATCTCTCCTGGCTCATGTAGAGAATTACAGCAGCAGAGAAGATGGTGATTAATCATCTGATGCTATCAACCACTCCCTAATGAAAACAAGCTACATCTTCTCTTGATCATTTCACTCATTTCAGTCCGCCTCCGTCTCTCTGGGAGTATTGATATTTTGCCGTCAATTGAAGCAGTAAAATAAGCCTCCTGTCTGATTCAGCAATTTTTGCTCATAAATATCAGTGATCAATGACCATCAGAGCCAACCAGGCTGTTGCTGTTGGACATTAACGCTGTCACAGAGAAATATCAGCATTCACTGATATGATGACACGGTGTAATCCTGAAATGGACAGCACGGATGGGGTTTTATGTTTGTATCCGTCTTCCTGTATCAAAACATTTTTAAATTTGCATTATTTTCAGACATTTTAGCTTTATAAAATAGATATTCTTTGTGTTTTGGATCATTGTAATGGATGTTCTCTACAAATAAAAAATTAAAAACTTAATGGATTTGTTTCTGGAAACAGATTGCCGTGTGTGCTGGAAGATGACTTGGCCTCCTTCCAGTTAGTTGTTTTGTCATTCGTTTGTCCCTAAAGCACCACTTATTGGTTTTCCGACAAAATATTGGAATAATGCATTCACAACGCCGTATTCCAGTATTTTCAAAATTATACTCGCTATGGTTTGTTTATTGTTCATCTACTTTAGACATATCAGATTTTCAACAAAACTTTGTAAGCCATACACAAAACTGACTTTTTTTGCATCAGGTGTTTTGACTTACAATGTGCATAAATGATACAACAGTGTTTGTCCAATTTATCAGATGTGATAATAACATCTGTTCTCATCTGTCTCTTCTATAAACTGCTACACTCATTATATAGGTATTAATATTTGATACTATTCTACAAATCCTGAGGCATGCTGTGGTTTAGGCTGATGAATATTCAGAGACTAATTACATATGATTGTTAAGGCTCTTCATTACTGTGTGTGGCAAAAGTTCATGACAGCAGTGTAGTCACAACACAAAGTGAGCCCAAGATGCAGAGATGTGAAATTGCCTCGGGAAAAAGTAAATGAAAGGCCTTTGTCGCTTCACATTTGACCCCGATCATCTCTTTTAGTAAGGATTAATTTTAGTCTAGCACCTGTAATAAATCATGATTAGAGTTGACCTAATCTTTCCCTGTTTCCAATTTAATGTGTGTAATGTCTGATGAGGGGCTGAAATTAGCTATCCAAGTCAATTTAAGTCACATCTTCTTCTTCTTCTGCAAACTTAATAATAGTGGATTAAATCACACTGTATTAAAAATGGTTCCACCTGGTTTCTAATAACACAGATCCAACACAGACTTCATGTCGACCCAGTTAACACTCTGTTGTATTTCTGCAGGTACCTGGAGGGTGTTTTTGTTAACAGGGTTTTCAGCAAGGACATGGAGTAGGCAGCAAGTGGGAAAAAGTAGCCAAACAGGGGTGTCCAGGGGCATGATCCCCCCTATATTCTGGCTCATTCTAATACCACTATTCCATCATATACATTGATCTTAATTATTGCATATTTTGATGATTTTGCCCAACCTATTGTCAATATGTGAATTATTATAAAGTAGAATCAGGCTTTTTCTGCATTTTAGCCCATAACAGTTGTTAACATTATAACCATGCTTATTCAGAGCTTTTTGTAATTAAGAATCATTAGACCTTGTTTATTATGTGTTATTTATTTATTGATGCCTAGATTGTTTATCAAGACATGCCTCAATGACGGTTAATGAATTGTTTTAGTAGAAATATTTATGCACTCTTAATAAATGGATATCAACAAGGTTTTTTTTAGGAGTAAACATGTTTTTTATCTTAATCTTTTAATCTTGGTTTTAAATTAAATTATTTCTTTATTTGCCAAAAATAGCTCTGAAATAACAAAACATGACTCAAATCATGTGAATCTACTGAAACAGCTTTGTACAGACCTTATGTATATTTTTGTATTTGTTGTATCATCAATTATATTGCTCATATACACGTACATACATACATACTTAGCAGTACTCAATATCTCAGCTGAGTGCTGACTGGGCGTGACTGATTCAGACAGATAGGCACATTTCTCTATCATAATGCTTGCATTGTTTTGAAGTGGGGGTTGGAACTCATGAATCAAATTTTTACTACAATTTATAACAATAAAAAAATGTATGTAAAGTAATTGGCTGGAAATGCATTGTTTGGTGGGAAGCAGGTGCTTATGGAAAGCTCTGTGTTAAGATATCTAATACCTGAGCTGCTATAAGAGTCACTGTGAGCTCTGATCATGTGGTAATGTGTGTCATAATTACTCAAAGGTAAAAATAAAATATATGTTACAGTATGTGCACCATCACTCTATATATTGCTTCTCTTTTTGACCGCAGCTGCTTGCTAATTGATGGAGTATCATACTGCTGTGACAGTGCCTCTATTTTGTTCTGTTCAGGTCGACTGTATTTTAAATCATGTTTAATTATCCTCTGGTCTATTCAAATGGAGTCTTACTGTCTACAGCTTTTTGATTGTGTTCCTCTTTTAGAAAAAAATCATTTACACACATTGGATTTGGATAGGTTTTCTATTTCAGATCAGGACCAAAATTTTGCACACATGGATCTAATCTAATCTTTATTACAAGGTAACCAATATCGTTTTACCAGTGACACAAAGTCCTGTTCTCAAAGGACACAATTTCTTTGCAATCCTGTAACATTCTTCAAAGCCATTTAAAAAAAAAATAAAGCTCCTTCTGTCAACAAATTCTGGATATCTGTTTTGAAATCTTGATGAGCTTATGTGCATGCTATCTCACTACTCACTGCATCACTGAACAATCAGTTAAAACAAACAGTAACACACAATGTACATTCCTACCATTATGTGACAGTCATTTTCTACCTGTTCACTGCTGCCATTGACATGTATGTTAAAGGTTGAACATGTAGAATATTTATTAAAAGCTATATTCTTTAAAAAATAACACAGCCACGGGGCGTTTTGAGGGGTACAGAATGAAAGTATTGCTTTTCCATAAAAAAAAAATTTAGTCTGAATTAATATTTTTAAAATTTTTTGACGGGTTCGACAATGACGTTCTGACACTTCTGTGTACATTGTACCAGCCAATTAGCGGCCGGAATTGCGGGTTGCCAGGGTTGCCTGTTGTTCCGGTGCAGCCAGTGTTGCCCACTTGGCGACTTTCTCGCTAAATCTGGCGACTTTCCAAACCCTCATAGCGACTTTTTTCCTCAAAAGCGACTAGCGACAAATCTAGCGACTTTTTCTGGTGTGAGCCTATTGGAGACTTTGAAGTGAAAGCACGTATCGTTACTGTCCTCAACGAGTAGTGGGTGCTGCCCTGAGCCCCTCCCCTGTCCCAAAGCACTCACAGGCGGTCAGGTTCACAGTAGCCTCACACAGCTGCAGTCAGAGCAGAGAGGAGACCCACACCACACCACATCCACCCTGCATAACAGTCTTTTGATTCAATTTGATATTCTAACATTTAACAATAAATATCAAAATGTATTTACATTTTAAAAAACAAACAAACCAAGAATCAACATAAGAAAGCTCATTTGTAGTTTTTAACATATTTAGGGTTTTTTAACTCACTTTTTGTCTCTCCCAAGACGTTATCCCTCTCTCCTACATCGTCCATTACAATAACATGCACATGATAATTATGCAAATTAGACGATGACGTCATTTAGCGACTTCTAGCGACTTTTAGGACAGCCAATAGCTACTTTCCTTACTGAGGAGAAATGGAGTTGTAAACAAGCAGAGCCGTGTTGGACTTACTAAAACCAGCGTTTTTTGCTCTCAAGTACAACTTTTCATCACAAAACTTCGAAGGTAAGACAGAATATCTGTTAGTCGCTGTAAATAAGTGGTTGTTTACCTTTGTATGCTGCTGGTTCACTGAGTTTTTAGCGCAATAATAGTGGTACTGTTGAACTCACCAGGGTCTTAGCTTTCATATGAGATGCTATTTGTTTGTGTACCATGAAGTATCAAAACGGTAGCAATGGAAATGTGGAGAGTGGGTTGACTTTCTGACGATATTCGGATTTTGATTAACCTCTTAACGCACGCTGTTCCGTTCACGGGACGGGACAGATGTTAGGAGGTAGCCACACGTTCTTCTGAATGTTTTAAACACCAACCCTTAAACATATATACTCATGCCGTACATTGTTGGAAAGCTTAGATTGTTCTGATTCATTCAAGACCACTCACGACTTATATGGTTGCTCACAGCCGTAATAGTATTGCCGATTAGCTCGGCTAGCCACTCAGCTAAGTGAGAAAAGCTATAATGCCTACATACCTTCAAAGTCTTCCCTTTATCCACAACGATCATCTTATGACTCAGGACTTTCTGTACAGCTCGCCAAATATCCATTCTTGTGAAATATGAAATCCGTTTTCATAAAACCGGAATATTTTCCTCAATATGTCCATGTATTTAGTCCAACACGTAATGTAATAACACAAATAACAAACCATATACGGTGCGGTTACGTCATTTCCTGACCTGCGCGTCCATCTCAGACTACACGTGACTAGATGTTTACGACCGTGAGCCTCTCCTGCTTCTGACGACACCACACACAAGCCAATCGGTGTTTAGGATTAGGCAGTACATGCAGAGACATTGCTGCTACTCCCACTGGCGTTACAATGTAATGTACCTCGGTGGTTTCAAGTCAGTTACAGCGAGGGTAACTGTTTCCTGTTTTCAAAATAAAAGCACCAACTCTATCGTTATGGTTTTCTTAATAATAAAAGGCAACGGGTGTTTTATTTTGTGAAAATTACCGGAAGTGCGTTACTCGCTACGGCTAACTTGAGTGGCTCCGAATTCGCAGGAACAAAACTTTAAGCAGATGTTATTTGGACAAATTAGTGTCACATTGTGGATTTAAAGGGCTACTTTCTCACCTAAAAAGGTTAGACATGTGGATAAAGTGGTATATTTACAGAGTTAGAGCTAAAATAAAATCCGGCACCGGACCTGGCAACCCGACTGCTGGAATTACTTTTTGGTTGTTGCGACTACGATCTCGAGACATTAGATGGCGTTGTTCTGCTTATTCTACATATTCTACCTTTAATGATAATTTTTTGTGAATGTATGTGAAACAACTATTTCTACGCTCAAGAATTAACATACATAATGGTTCTGTGAGTAGCTTTTACTTTATTGTTTACTGTTTTTAGCTGTACTACTGTTGAGAATGCCACGAATGGTGGAAAAAGCTTTGCAGTAATACCAGGCAGTGTACTGTACACACAGACACTATTGGACCTACATGTACACAAATTAATTAAAACTAAAACCTGTTGCATGATGTGTCTCAGAATCTGCACCAAGTTACCATTAACGTCCAGCATTCCTGCCACTGTAAATGTATTAATAATTATTATTATTATTATTATTATTAACTGAATGCCCTAAATGCCATTCCACCGACCTACAATAAAATGGCATAGGTTATGGGTTTTGGTCTAAGAGTTGGTGAGAAAAAATGTTTAATTGAAATTGAGATAGATTTTAAGCACAATTTTTGTTGCAAAATCAATTTGAGCTGTGTCTGCAGACCGTTTGTTTTTTTATGTCAGTCTTCTTGGGTCACCTTTTCCGTTTGACGAATTGCCTTGTATGGTTTGAGCAAGTCCTTTGCGAGCTCACATTTTGTGCTTGTGCCCCGAATTAGTCTGACATTTTATACTTGAATGCCTTCATGACATTTAGTTTAAGGAAATATCATGGTCTGCTGAACTGTCCAGGACTAACTACAAACACAGATGAATATGGAATACATTGAAGTCCTGCACTGGCATACTTTAGATTTAAACAGCATATTACTGTTCATATATAAAAAAAGATACTTTGATCTTTGAAAACTTTTTTCCTTTTTTAAATTCTTCAGTTTTTTTATTTGTCTTTTCATGTAGCATTGTCAGAAACTGTCTTTGATTTTCCTCAAGAGGAAAGAAAATGAGGAGTCTGTCACTGGAAATATTTCCCTGAAGCATTTCTACAGTATATGACTACTTTTCTGGGTTATTTATTTTCTGGTCATAAAGAAAAAAATATGTTGAAATGATAAGCTGTTTTCTTGATTGCTTTGAGATTGAAGAGGTAATTGTCTTTTTAAAAATGTGTTTTTTTTTCTTATTGATTAAATTCACATAACTGATTAAAATGAGAGCGACATTTCAAAACCCAAATGACAACACAGACTGCAGAGCAGCCATCTTGACAAGATTCCATTAAAGACAGGACAAATCATCTCTGCAGATGTTCTCCTAAAATGTGTTTACTTTTTTTTCAATAGACTTCCATATACATGGGGCCACAGCTAAATGCAAAGCTCCATTTGCACAAGATTAATATTTCAAGAGTAGGTGGGTAATAAAATATTTTTCCTCCACTCTGGTAATAAAAGTCGTTGTTCCGGGTGGCATTTTAGCCGCAAGCAACTTACACAAGCTGATTCTGTAATAGACAATGATTTACAAACACAGACAGTTGCAAACTACTTAAATCAGCTTATGGACATTCAGAGAGAGAAACATTTAAATAATAATGTATTATTATTATTTAAATGTCTCTCTCTGAATGTCCATAAGCTCTCTCTGAATGTCCATAAGATTATGCTATTACAGCAGTGTTAGATACTTGTAGTTCACAATACATAAAAATAGTTCTGTGGTGCAAAAGTGAACCAGCAAAGACAATCCGCTGGAGTACAGCATTTCAACAGCCCACTTGAATATCTTACTTATTCCTGCATTTCGTAAATCAACTGAGGTTAACAAATCATTTATTATGGTAGCAAAGTACTTTTCTACTTGTGTAAAACTTTTATTTTTAGATACACAGTGACTCTCTGGACAGGACTTAAATAATGAGACAACCAGCAGGTTTGCTGAAAAGAAGTAGATAATTAGGGTTGTAATTATTACTGGGGGTGGGGCCAAACAGGCATTAGCTCCAAATGTGCACAGGTAATATTATAATCACCCAATTTCCCCTAGAGAAATAAATCCAGTCCAAAAAAGTGGGCAATTGGAGATAAACATTTTGTTCAAACAATATTGTGGCCTCAATGGGGTCAAAACCCCTTGCAAAGTGCATGGATAAGCCCCAGATTTTATATACCTCAATAGTAAGACTGGAGGTGATGATGTTCCCCGGAGCAGACACTTGTACTGCATATGGAGTATCACCAAGATGGGAGACGCAAATGCAACACTGCTGTATTTCCTCCAGGTGTAGCTATAAAATCAAAGCACAGCCAACACTCTGGCATGTTCATATTTCCATCAGAAAAAGTTCTAAAATGTGAATCACCAGCAACCAATACAAACAATATAAAGGAGAAGACAAATCAAACATGATGTTACTACACAGAGGAAAAGACATATCAAATGTCACATTATTAAGTTGGCCAATTAGTGTTGTTAACTCACTCAATCAAATTGATTACACTACAATTGGTGATCTGGCAAGCAATCAACACACTCTTGCCAGGATTTGCACCTGGAATCTTCCACCCACTGGATGGATGTGTTACTATTACACTACACAAATACATTTGTTAAAAAGGCTCCATGTAACAGGGTGTCTACAGGTAGAGGCATTTAAGACTTTCTAAGACATTTTAATGCCCAATTTTTACAAAATGTAAGGACAGCTTTGCAATAAAAAAAATGCATATTAGAACCTCCGGAGGATTAGCCAAGTCTAGATTTCTTCTGTCAATGATTTAGTCCTGTTTATGTAAACTGTAAATCCTTCATATATATACCTTTATCTCATCAGCACCTCTTCATAACCAACATTGCCATAGAAAGCAGCACTTCTTTGTCTTTTCATCTTCAGCAATAATGTGAAGCTTTCTGGATCTGCCAACCCTGCTGGTTGCCACGTAGAACTGACTGTGGCTCTTGTGAAAAAGACCCCAACATGGTGTAGTGACAGCCCTTGAGACTTATTCATGGTTATGGCTAAGCAAAGTCTCACCAGAAACTGCCAACACTACCAATTGAATGGGAAGATGTTATCGGATGGGCCCAGGATGATGTGTGGAAAGAGGAGTGTGCATCCAACGTTGACACCAACCACAAATTGATACAATGGGGAAGCATACTAGACAGTCAGAGGGTATGTACTGTATAAACTCAGCCAGGTACACATAGTGACCCTCAGACTCTACTGTGTCCACACTGCTACAAACATGCTCCTTTCCTGGAAACATCTTTGTCATGTACTCATTCACCTTTTCAATTTCATAGTTGGTCGGGCACAGTATGACGTGCTCACATAGCCACTTTTGGCTGGTTGGTTGGCAATGATGGCGCAGATGTCCTCATCACTGAACTGACGTCAACTGATGTCCTTGACTCTTTGGAGAGAGTGAACAATTATTTGACTGTAACAGTAAATTCACCCTGCACTGGTATCATAGGAATCTTTCGCTTGTCAAGGTACTCCAGCAATTTCACAAAATCTGCTTTGTCTTATTGCTCTCCAGCAGCCTCAGTGATCTCATGTTTTCAGTAATTCAAAGAATATCCCCAATCTTCAACAGGTATGAGCTCTTCAAGCACCTTCCTACTATCTCAGTGTGGTTACCATGTGGCATCAGAGCAAGGATCTGCCTACAGTCACCACTGAATACCATCATAGTCCCACCAAATGGCTCCTTTGAACCTTGTATACACTGGAATGTACAATCTGCTGTTCTAATGCAGATGAGTGTGCAGTGCTGTCGTCTTTGCTCATTCCCCAAGTAGACTTGTCAATGAGAATAAAAGGGCACCTACAATAACACTTGCAGGGCAACCACAATAACATCATTCATGAGGTCTTCACACAGCAATGCTTGTGCTGTTTCCCTCTAAGAGCGAACATAAACACATAAACATTGTGGCAAATACCTCACGTTTTGTCAGGTCAAATGTGACGATTGAACAGAATTCACCTCCTGGTCATTGTCGACAATGCCATGCACAATGCAAGCTGCCAGATAGGTTTCCATGACCCTATTGCAACAGGTTGGAGGACCCATAAACATGTTGGCTGGGGTCCCAAATGAACACCCACTAAGCGCCACATTTGGGTGGATTTTCCTTTTGGGGAATAAACCTTGGAAGGCTATCCATCACACTGGCGGGTAAATGTACCAAAAAGGTCATTTAATAAAATGTCTATATTTTAGTATATAGATTTACCAAAACAAAATCTCTTCATACAACATAATATTGGATTGTACTAACATGCTAAGATAATACATGTTTTGCTATTGCTCTGGCCTCGTCTTTAGGTTTGTATTCAACATAATACATTATTATCTCAATGAAAAGTACAGAAACAAATGTAAATGTGACACAAAAATGCAATTTATTATTTTGGCTGGTAAAAACTGTGCTTGGCTGGTGGATTTTTTTCATCTACCAGTCCCCTTAGCAGGTGAATCAAAAAGTTAATTTTGGACACTGATGTAGGCACTGGGTACAGTAGGATGTAGAGATAGTACAGCTTGGCAGTTTGAGGATTGAAGGCAATCATGGGTAGTCATCCATCCATGTCAGCCATTGGGTCATCCTGAGAACTCTTCTGCAACTTAAATGTCTTCTGCACATAGTTGAAGTATTGAAACATCTGAATATACAACATGCTGCATTTCTGGATGTAGAGACATCGCATTGAAAAAGAGAGGGCCCTGAGTCCAGCAGGTTCTGGGTATCATCTTCATCATTGAACATGATCACCTGAAACACAGTATTTTGGTGACTTAATCATATACAATAACTGTCTGAAAACTTAACTATATACATAGGTATTTCCATGACGTTAAAAGGTATTTATAATCAGAAAATATCAGTTTTGTCAGTTCAAAATTAGCAGTATCAGTAGTAGAACATGATCACATGCTCATCCTTCAGATAATTGCCAGTTGCTAGCACCCTAGTTCATATCGTGTCACTTCATGATGTTACAATGTGCTTCTCACATCTTATTTGGCACGTCCAGTCTCACCAGGCAATGACATGGTCCCTTTTCAAGGTGGTTGTACAAGTACTTCTCACTGCTGACAGCACACATGATCTTGAGATTGATATGAGTATTGTACCAGAGTAGAATATATTGATTATAAGGCAAAACCCATCGATGGTTGACTGACAGTTGACACTGCCTCTTATGATCTTAATGATGGGAGCACCAGGTGCTGCTTCCGTCTTTCTCCTGTAGAGAGGATAGGAGTCATCAGAGAAGCTTCTCTTCTCTTGCACTTTTGGGTAGTTATTTTGTATATTTCCAGGCTGCCATGCAGAGGCTGGCATTATTCCATTCCCCACATGGACCATAAATCATGTGTATTGTTCCGGGTTTGTGTCTTTGTTAGGAATCTCAGCAGACACCACATAATTTATATGGTCTGAGGTCCTGAGTTTGTCATGAGACACCATGGTCAGAAGCCTGTGGATATATGGAGCATGGTGCTTTTACATTTCCTTCACCAATATGAGAAGTCCTTCTATTTTCATGTGGAACACTTGATTGATGATGTTTGGCTCTGATTGGCTGTTTAACCATTATTCCATCATTCTGACTATCACTGTCATTCTGGGCAACATACTCAATGGCTGATTTGAACTGCTGCATGTACAGGTTGCACTCAAGAATGGCCTCAGAAAAGTGTTTGTTCAGACCCCTGTTTAAGCTCTTAGCGCAATGGTACTGCAGCTCATGGTCAGGATCGTAGAAGTAGATCTGGGCAAAGAGTGGGTATGACCCTGCTCTGGAAGGGGACCAGCTGTGTAATATTAAACCCAAGGACGGAATTCAGGCATAGATACCTCTTGAACACCAACAATTGCTATTGTGCCATTGCCAGTGCACTGTTACACTGTTTGGCCTGCCTTACAAAGTTCTGATTAAGGAACGTCATAATGTGGGCATTTCGGACATTGAAACAGTTAGGTCTTGCTGGGTGTCTGCCTGTAATCATCATGAAGCTGCTCTTGGAAGAATTCAGGCACTCTTCTTGCGACATAGGCAACTTCTCCTCTAGCATGAGTGTGTGACATTGAAGGTTATGTGTCTGGCGCTCAGCTTGTTAGCAATGCAATTTACTCACAAAATGTTATATTATGTGGTAGATGTGAATGTGAGTGTGAATGGTCGTCTGTCTTCTATACTATATGTTAGCCCTGTGACTGGTGACCTGTCCAGGGTGTACGCTGCGTCTCGCCCAATGTCAGCTGTGATTGGCTTCAGCTCCCCTGCAACCCTCTAGAGGATAAGTGGTAAAGGAAGTGAACAAATGAATATGCTGTACATTGTGCTCATAATGCCTCTTTTTCACTTTTCATAATAAATAAAAAGAAAGAGTGATAAGTAAATCTAGATGACATTTACTTGGGGCTCCCAAATCACTAAATCCACCACTGAAAAACACCCATATCACAGCTAATTGTGGTCAGAAACACTGGTGAAACACACTGGTATTTTTCATCAGGGATCATGCAGCTGAGATCAGTTGTCTCAGCCGGCAGCAACAGCAGTGGCTGTTCTGACACATTGGGGTAAATTTCCAAAAAAGCGTATTAGTCGCTTACTTTGACATAATCACCATGGTTACAAAGTAGAGCATGTATTTAATAAGTGGAAGTGTTTTGGTGGTGATAACATTATTAGTGTTGTGTAGTGTAAATTAGTATTGCAAACTCACACAATTTGAGTTGCAATAGCAGAGTGGTTCTGTTCTTGTAGGTTATCTGCTGGTGCTCGTTGACTCCAGGGAAGTGAAGAGTTTGGTTGTTACCTTAGTTTATCCAGCATCCAGCAGCAAAAGTGAATTGCTTTCAATTACTTGTGGTCTACAAGGCCCACTGCAGGTATAGGTGAAGACATGCTCGATTCAGTCTGCAAAACCCTGAATCCCCACTCCCCAATGCTGCACTGAAGCCTGGTTTGCTTGTTTATGCAATGTTCATTAATATTTTACATGTTGCATGTCCAAACTGTACCAAATCTGACACCTTGCATATCCTTGGGTCCCCAGCAATACTTCCACCAAGTGTCAAGTGGATTGGATGAATGGTTTTCAAGATATGTAAAAGACACACATACTTACATACAGACAGACAAACAGTCTGACAGAGAGTTATTGCATTATAATTTAATGTATGAAGAAAAACTTAAAATGCTTGTTGTAATGGTGTGCAAATGATTTATTGAAGGGTCAAAGTTGTTCATTTCAGTTTTATGACAGCTGCTGTATCATTCTTAGTTTGTCTTTTCCACAAGTGTAATCCACAGAGCAAAGAGCCCTTTATTGTGCATTATGAGTGAGTTTATGTAATCTAATGTACTTTCCGCAACCAATGATGCTTGTGGTTACAGGTCTACAGTTCACCCAGATGACAGAAGATGGCAATTAAGAGCCACAGTTACCAGTGCCAAGTGAGAGGGGTCATAACAGCAGCGTGGGCTTGTCATGTGTACTGGAGCCTTGGGGGAGTTTTAGTGGTTTATTGGCAAGGTGCTATAGGGGAACACAGTGTCAGAGGCTAAGGAGGATAAGTGAGGTTGATGCAGTGCACTGCCTGGATTTTTTTCCTCCTCCTCCCTTTTGCATGTGATGCCTTTGTGGTGACTAAATGGCTCTGACACCAGAGGTTAAGGTGGCAATTAAAAAGTGTCAAGGAAGTTCCTTGTGTGTTAATACAAACCTCCCTTTCACCTCCCTCTGTCACTTGATATTGAGTGTCTTTTGAGACCTGACCCCTTTGTCACCATACATAGTCCTATAACTCACTTCATTAATGCTAATTTGAATGTATAGTGTTTTTCCCTCTCTGTTTCTCTCTGTTGTCCCCCCCCCCCCTCCAAAAACAACAAATCTATATAGTGGCAAACCTTATAGCATGATAACATGTGGGCTTCAAGTGATGAAAGATAAATAACTAATTAGCTAATGGACCAATTAAGTCGGGGGATGGCTGAAAACAAACATATCTGCACTACTTGGTTTTGTGTCCTGTGGCGTAGCGAAAGATACAGTTACGCTAAATGCAAACAGCTTTTGCTGTTTGTCTTGTTTTTCTTGGTGATATCTTTCTTAAAGTTAAGAATTATGGCTCAAAGCATTTTTGGCTTTTTCAATGAGTGAAAAAAAACTGGAGGGCTGGTCCTCTTACAAGTTTAGCATTCTCAAATCTGTCTCACCAAATGTATTATTCATGAAAGAGTTTGTCATTGTTTATAAGAGTGTATGTCCCACTGGGTGAATACATCTTTTTGAATGCAAATTTGTGAAGCTACTGGGACAATAGAAAGTTTTACTGTGTTTGGGGGAAAAAAAGTAAAAAAGATGGTATAATTAAGGCAGTAAGTTCTCCTGTTGTCAAAATCAAACACATTTTGATTTGGATTTGTCTAACAATTGAACGCCTGGTCGAGTACACATATGATGAATCTCAATGTTTGTTTACCTCTTTGTTTGACGCTTTGGTTATATGAGATCTCAACATCCTCCTTGCCTGAATTTGTATTGCTTCTTTCACTATAGGGACCTGTGTTTTACCTGTTTTCCAAAACTGGTGCATGTGGAACTTTTTGCACCTAATCTGATGACCTGCTATATTGAAGTTTGCACAAATTGTGGACATGAAATGTAGGTAAGTGCATCACTTAAATGTATGTTGTTTTCTGTACTCCACTTTCTCCCATGATACATGCAATGACAACTTTTTTAGTGGTTTTAGTTTTTTGTATCAATTGGTTATTTCTCCTCCAACAAAACGTGCATTATGTGTGGGGTCCCTCAAGGGTCAATTCTTGGTCCACTGCTCTTCAATCTTTACATGCTTCCACTTTCACGTCATACAGAAGCATAACATTAATAAGCATTATTATGCTGATGATTCGCAACACTACATTTCACTATATCCTGATGATCTATCTCTCATATAGTCCCTCACTCAATGTATCAATGATATCAATCTTTGGATAACAGAAAACTTTTTACAACTAAACAAAGACAAAACAGAAATACTTATTTCTGGCACCAAAACTCAGAGACAGACAATTACAGCACTCTCAATTGTCTCTGGAAAGCAAATCTACAGCAAGAAATCTGGGAATAATATTGGACAGTAATATAGATTTCAAAACTCATATCAACCACGTAACAAAAACAGAATCATCTCAAAAATATTTCCAAACTAAAAAGCTTCCTGTCACAATCTGATTCTGAAAAAATAATCCACACATTCATAACAAGCTGATTACATTACCGTAATGGCCTTTTCACTAGTCTTCCAAAATCCAGTATTCACAGGTTACAACTAATTCAAAATGTAGCCCCACGTATTTTCACTGGAACTAAAGTGAAAAAAATATCAACACATCACTCCCATTCTTAAATCTTTGCACTGGTTACCCATCAAAACAAGAATTGATTTCAAAGTCCTCCTCCTGGTTTACAAAGCTTTAAATGGCCTCACACCTCAGTACATAACAAACATGCTCATCAGTAAGAACCCTCAGATCCACAGGCAGCAGCAATATAGTTATTCTTCGCACAAAAACTGAGGTAGGGGAGGCAGATTTTGTGTTTATGCCCCATGCAGGTGGAATACCCTGCCTGAAATAGTGAGAGGCGCCACATCAGTGGCCACTTGTAAAAACAGGTTAAAAACTTTTCATTTTATGACAGTGTTTGGTTAGGTGTGTATGTGTGTGGGTAGTTGTGTGCACATATGCGTGTTTGTGTGCGCTTTATAAATAAAATTTGACTTGACTTGACTTAAATCAGTTTGAGTGTGTTTATTTCATTTCCATAAAAAAACTATGTTGTTTGTTTCCTTGATGATGAAGAGTAGGCTTAGATACTAGAAATTAGTTTTATGAAACAGTTCATTTTGTAAAATAATACTTCATGCAGGCCACATTTGGCAACTCTATAAAAATCCACTACAAATGAATCAATTAATTATCATCTGTTCTGCACAAGGAAACAACATTTGTTATATAAACCATTTTGGAATGAAAAAGTTGCAGCTTTGTAGGTGTGATGTTAAAAGTCAGCAGCAACAGTGATGTTTGGCCTCAGGTGTGTTTTTATTTGTTTGAAGGCTACTGAATTGAGGTTCACGACGAAAGTGATATTACCCAAAATGAATTTAGTTCTAAAGTTAGATCCTAAAATTGAATTGACTGTTCTTTAGGTTGGTGATCTAAGTTGGTTACTGGACACAGAATAAGCCTGCTATACCAACATTTGATCTGAGTGTAAGAGAAACAGCAAAAACACAGGATCCCTTTTAAAGTAAAAATATTCAGTCTCTGGTGCAGGTTAATTTAGCGGAGTGAGAGGAGTGTTACTTACTAACTTTAATTTGAAGGTGTAAGAAAACCAATCATGCCTCTAGCTATTACAAATCCTGTCTTGATGTGAACTGCCAAATAACGTGTGTGCTACTTACATTGCTGTGTGGTAGCGTTTACAGTTTAATGTGTTACAACATGTTTACACCTAATAAATGAATGACTTGTGTGCATGTGTGTGCATGGTTTTCTATCTTTGAGAGAAAAAATTTTAGTAAAAAAAACAACAGATTCTTAAGGACATTCCTGTGTTGTGGGGACATTTTGGCTGGTCCTTACAACTTCAAGGAGGATTTGAGGGTTAAGACTTAATATAGGTTAATGTTAGAATTGTTTTTTGGTTCAATTTAGGGTAAAGGTTGGATTTAGTCATTTAGTTGTAATGGTAAAGGTTATAGTAAAGGTAGGGAGTGCATTATGTCAATGCGTGTCCTCCCAACAGTATAAAGACAAATGTGGGTGTGTGTTATAAATAAAAGACAAACAAACAAAAAAACTTTACATTTACAGCTTTTACTTACTTGTAATCTCCTATTGCAACCAAAATTGGTTCACTCCTGTGGAACCATTGAAATAAAAAACACCATCTGAACCATGATTTATTTAAAAAGCATGATTTTTTGTTTTCTGTTTAATGTTGGGCTGTAACTAACAAAAATGTTGATCACTGTTTCCCAAAGCCCAAGATAAAACCTAAAATGTCTTGTTTTGTCCCAACCAGCAGTCTATAATCTAATCATTGCAACTCCAGTTGGATGTTTCTGTCCTAATAAAAAAAAAATCTCATTTGCTGTCATAATAAAGTTTTGGTAGTATGTGTTAAAAAAACGAGAATATATGTCTACTTAACTCCCTGAGGGCAGCAGAGGAGTTTATTAAATTCTTCCATGCTGTTATACTCTATGAACTGTATTTGCCCAAATCATCCTGACTTCATTGTTAGTCATTTTCATTTTTTTCATTTTTTTATTTCATTACATTACTGCTTTGAGCAGGTATCTTTCAGAGAGTTGTGGCACTCTGATATTCAAATGTCCCCGGGCATTATTTAATTAGAATTCACCAATTCTGTGTTCTTGAGACAAATATGCCACGGGTTCTCTCACAGCACATTTCTTCAAAGAAGGTTTTTAATGTGGTCATCTGAAAATGGAAAACTCTTGGTTTTTTTCTTACTCTATTTAACATGTAACATTCTTACATAGTTAAAAAGTTCTATCACTTATTGTACAACCAACTAAATGGACTGAAGGTTGTTTACTTACTTTAGGCTAACACAGACTGAAATGTTTGACACAGACAGAGTTTCAGAGAGGAGCCTCTGACTGTCACTTAGGCTCAGATTTAATGCACACTTTATGGCTGACTGGAGGAACTATTTTGTGTGCTATACTTTATAATGTTTGTACTGAGAGACAAAGTGATAACACTTAAGGTCAATCACCTCCTTCAATATATCATCAAGAGATATTGTTAAACGGACTGAAAACAAAATCACTCCAAACACCAAAATGTCAGCAGTGTCCTCAGAGCTTTTCCTGTTTAAAGCTGTGCTACTTTACTGAAATTAATTACTTCAAAGCTGATGGGATGTTCCACAAAACAGCTGTTGCGGAGTGACCTTTGCCTGTTAGTGATGTAACACGGTCATAAAAACGAAGCCTCCTCTTGTTTTAAGTGCAGCTTTATCACCCAGGTAGTGGTACAACTACAGATATGGATCTTTTTATTACATCCATCTGAAATCCATCTGATCTTGAGCACTTTATACTGTGCATGTCAGTCCTTGCTAAGAATTGAGATTTTTTTCTTTTTCTTTTCATGACCAGGCTTCTTTCCTGCAACTAAATAATATGTTCTTTATGAATTAATCTGCCTATTATTTTCTCAATTAATTCATTGTTTAGTCTGTTTAATGTCAGGGAATACAAATTATTTCCCTTTCCCCTTCTCATACAAATATCAAGGACATTTTTTTTGACAGTTGGTAATTTGTCCCTTTAATTGAGTAATTGCTTAATTTGCTTCCTTAAATTAATTTATGAACTTGAATTATTAAATTATGCCTTCAATTATGCCTGCATTCCATATAGTTGCTCAAATCAGGCTAAGGATTTAACTTGCAGTGCTGTGGCAGCAGTTATTGTAGCTAGCTGAGAATCAAGAGTGTTTGTAGAAATCATGTGACATGTTTTACTGCACAGATTCCCTCAATTTACTGAATCCTTTCTCTAAAACTGAAACTGTTACATCATCTTATTAATTCAGTTTGTTTACTGAGCACTCTTTTTCACACAGTATTAATGTTACATTGGATGTTGTTTCAGGGCTGCTGCTGCTGTTCAGTTCTTGCTGAACACGTGGAATCAGTGAATGCTGTCAGATCATAGACAAAATAAAGTGGCCTCTTGAGTGAGATACTTCTATTTGGGACTGAGGTATGGGGATTTATCTTTTTTTGTCTTTTAAACACACTCTTGAGATCCCTTAAAGCTGTACTAATCAATATTTTCATATTAACAATGGATAAAATTAATGTGAAAGGGTTCACTCATGGTGAAACACCCACAGTTCCTCTCAGGTTTAGTAATCATTTTAGTTTCTTACAGTTTATTATGTTTTAGCACAATTATTGTTCATGTATTTACACCCACTGCTTATCTATAAAGATATGCTATAGAAAAGTTCAAACTGCATTTCTGCAGACCTACATTCTATATGTACATTTACATTGCAGGGAAAATAATTGAAACGCAAAATATATACTGTCTCTATTTTCCCCCAGCTTGAGTAGCATTATAGCACACAATCCCAGCTAATTTCCAAGGCTGGTAATGTAGCAGTCTCAGTGTAATGAACAGATGTTCATGCAGCGCAGCAATATTTACCATTCTGCTGCAGCGTCTTTATCAGCCGTCGGGCTGTGGAATCCATGGATGTGCTTAAGCATAGCGTGAGTGTGTTGATATTGGTAATATCTCATCACTTCTCCTCTATAGATGTGCGGCAAAATCTCTCCTTCCCCTGATGACTTCAACTGTTCCTTACATAAGCTGCTTCATCCTGCCCAATCTCCAAAACAACATCCAGACACAATGTGCTGCAGATCAATGAACATTCCCAGAAGCTATTCACATAGCAGGACAAAAACATAAAAAACAAACTAACTGCAGAAGGGAAAAGAAATATATATATATATATATATATATATATATATATATATATATATATATATATATATATATATATATATATATATATATATATATGCATAGAGCTTAAATCTGAGCTAGTACGATTTTATAAACAAAGACCTGTGGATATAACGAACATACCTGATGTTAAGCCAGATCAGCAGTGATGAGACACACACACACACACACACACACACACATACACATTGTTTTTCTCTCTTGCTGTTTGTGTGATTCAAGTGATGCTTCTGTTTGTTGTTTTTGCATTTGGCATTGTTTTGTCTAACTGTTTGGCTGGAGGACTATGAGGCACTGAAATCACCATATTGCAAATTGATTATTAACCCTGAAAAGCACATTGAAATCTAGCAGTTGATCTCAGTGTTTGTATTATTTATCTCTGTGTTTGCTGTAGTTAGTTATCAGTTTAGATCATTTCTCACTGCATTATACATGCTGGTAGGAAGGAGGAGCTTTAAAAAGCTGCAGTGAACAACTATGGAAGAACAGACAAAAGAGAAGTTATGAATGTTCTCTTATTTACTTTTTGAAATAAATAATCATCTGACTCTGCATTTATATGGAGAGATTTAGCTTCTTTCAGTTCATTATTTCCAGTTACACGAAACAGCAATTTACTGTTGTCTATGTCTTATTGCTCTCATCAGCACCATTTCCAGCAGCACTAGGCAGCTGTTTTAAGATGAGGACATGCTGTGTTTAGTGCTATTTAGCTAATGTTAGCTTGCTAACATCTTACACTAAGAAGGTGTTCATGTTAGCTTTTTCACTTGGATTATATCATGTAAATATGATACAAGACGGTTAATCTTGTTTATGGCTGAAATAATAAGTCAACTGACAGAAAATTAATCACCAACTATTTTGTAATAGGTTGATCATTTTTAGTATTTTTTTAAATGTGAATATTTTCTTATTTCTTTAGTCCTCTTTGATAATAAACAGAATATCTTTACGGACTATTTGTCAGGATTGGATGTTTGAGGTTGCATCTTGGGCAACATTTTTCATAATTTTGTAAACCAAGCAACTAATAGATGAATCCAGAAAATAATTAACAGAGTAATCAATAATAAAAATAACGGTAAATAAACTTTTTTATTGGTTCAGCCTAATTAAATCTTTTTTTTCCCCTATCTTCTCTCTTTTTCAGTCTTGCAGTGCAGACTCTACTCTCATTTGCAGAGAGTAGTGATTGCATGTTGTTTTTTTTAAGTTCATGAGTGTTATATGTCCTACTGTAAATTTGTCCCTTTTTCTAATTTAAAGCTGCACAGAGTTTAGTTTAACACTGGATTAATCTGTATGCATCAGAGCTTGAATGCGGTGTGACCCCTAGGTTCACTGTGCACAGCTCCAGTGGGAAAGAGACCTACCTTTTGACCCAAGTACACATCCCTTAAGTCATCTTATTATGTAGTCATCTGCCCTGCTGTTTGATGGGCAGTTACCTTGTGGGCTGTGAATCCTTATAGGATGCTAATTAACTGGAATGACAAGATAATTATGTGCTGCTGAATAGACCCATATCAGACTTTTTAATTGATTTAGCAATACAGAGGGAAAAACCCCATAATATTCAATCAAAAATCATCACTCATCTGAATCTCCTCAGCCACTAGCAATCCAAAACAGAATTGGATTATTGTGCTCTCCTCTAGTTCTCTATCATTTAACTGATAAACATGATGGTTTTAAGAAGTTATGACTTCACTTCAGGTATGAAGTGATTTATACACTATATAAAGGCCCATGTCAATTTAAATTAAGTATTAAAGAATGATGAAGTAAAACAAGAACATTTTTAAAAATTAAATACTCTTAATGGTGGCGTACAATGGCAGCCATAGACAGAGACAATATTGACATGCATGTCGTGTTTTAAAATGCAGCATAAATAAAATATTGAACACATTATATAAAAGCTGAACTCTGAATAACGCATTCAAGTTGGACTACAGGGATTTATGGTCCAAATTTATGGTGAACTCGGTAGTTTATTTGCAAGAATCAGAATCAGAATTTTCAGAGTTTGTCATATATATGTGTACATACACATATGTGTGTGTGTGTGTGTTAGAGTGTAAAGTTTCCTTCACCACTCCTCTAAGGAGATGACTAAGGCATTTTTGTGAAGTGGGCCTGAGTCATACTTAAGTAAACACTTTGCGTTTCTCTGCCCACCATTAGTTCATCTCCCTGGTTGCTGTAAGCAGTACAGCATGAAATTCAAGGGACATTTCCATCTCACACCTCTTCATCTGACATCAAGGATAATGGCCTCTGTCAGCCTGTTAAAGGTTGGTCCGGCAACCCCTCTGTCACGTCCTGCTTCAGCCTGTATTTCCATAACCTTGTCACTTTTATTGCAACATAAATCTGTGTAAGGTCAGCCAAGTCCTGGAAGTGTGGATAGTAACAGGGCATGAGGTTAATTAAAAGACTGTGCAGATGAACCCCTTACACCCCAGACCCAAAACCTCCACCATCGCCACAGAGACACACACATACATGCACACACCCTTTGTCAGCCAAAGAATAAATTGCATGTGAAAGCTTTGATGCACACCAACGCCCTATATTGAACAGTTAAACCCAGTGCAGCATGTAGTAGATCCATGAGCAATGTGCACTCCCGCTTTCTAGGCAGTTTTGTCTGCCACTACGAGTTATGCTCACCTCCTAGTAATGGTTCCTCCAGGCTTGAAATTAGCACAATTTACCCCACTCTGTGGCACATCTTGGTGCTGAAAACCAACTGGTTGCACCACTCCCCACTCCTGATAAGCCCATACGACAGAGCAAGCCAAGGACATAAGGGAATATAAAAGTTGTCAGCTTACATGACCAAGTAGTGTTGTGTGAAATGACTTCAGCCCGACATTGTTAACGCTGAGCGGGCTGCCTCCGCCATGCTCGATAAAGGCAAATAAAAGGCCAGATAAAGCCCTGATGGAATGCAGTATGTGTGTGGGTGCAGGGGTATAAAGTTTGCCATCTAATCCTTGGCCTCTATTATAGCCAGTGTTTAGCAACACAGACACCCTGTGCTCCATTCACCCTTGAAGACTTTCTCCTTCTCTGTGTCACTCTCACTCTCCTGTTCTATCACTCTATCGACTGCATCGCGGAGAATGATAGTACCCATACATAAAAGGTGCAAATATTGGTTCAAGAAATTCCGTTTTTGAACATTTGTTTGTCTATTTGTATTGCTGTCTTTTCATTGTTTGTTGGATAGGTGTATTTTTAGCTTTGGACGTTGTCAGTCCAGACTCCTGTTATTCACCCTCTAAGAAAAAAATCCTATGATCCAAAACATGAATGGATAAAATGTGTGTCATGTAACAGCAACATCCCTGTTTTGAGCCCAACTAGGGACCTTTGTCACATGACATCCACCCCTTTCTGCTAATGTTTAATTTTGCTCTATACTACCCAGTAAAATAGTGTCCTTTGGTGGGGTTTTCAATGGAAGGGTGAGCAGCAGTGGTTTGAGCCAAGGCCCAGCCAGCCAGCCCCAGAGATAAAAGAGAAACCATAGACATGACAAAACCATAAGTCTATTTGATTAGGACATTCTCACTGCTACTGCTGGCCATGTGCGTGCTAATTAGCATGAGTACAATTCATTACCCAAGGAGACATGGGATTATGTCTCTGGATCACTCAGCAGTTAAAAGTTTTGACACTCTCTAATTTAACAGATGGAGAGCTCACTTAACTTTGCCAGCTCCCTATAGGCAAGTGGTGTTAATAAAGGGAGGAGGGAATCATGCAATTGTGTGAATTTGTGCGTATGAGAAAGTGAGAGACAGAGAGATGAGGAAAAAGCAGTGTTTATGTTGGATATACTAATTGTGTTTGATTGGATCAGCAAAAAAAGCAGCTGTTTCACACAAGTATAGGAACTACAGCAGATATGGCTGCATATCTCATCAGAAATCATGCAAAATACATACGTAAGAAGTTGAAGCAGTGTTGCGTGACAAGTCAATATACTCAAATAAGACTAATTGCTTTTTATTCTTGTTTGACTGCACTTTTCAGTGTGAGTACTGGTGAGAAGCAGCACTGAGTAAAGTCTTACGATTAGCTTGAGTCTTCACATGTTGGTTAGTGCACACCCTCATAAGCCAGTCTGACCCCAGTCTTTCTGAGATGATATTCCATGATTTTAATTAGCTGATCCTGTATTCATGACATTATACATGAGAATAGTCTAAAGGGCCATCTTAAGGATAAAAATGCTATTTGCTGAAAGTAAGGAAAACTACACATTGTCTGCATGTGATTGTTGTTGCGGATTATGGATCCTAATCTATCTAAAACTCGGGGCAACACCGGAAGGTTTCCGGAAATTATTAATTGGTTGTTTCATTAACCAATAAATCAATAAATTATAATATTTAATAAATCAATACATTTCTGAATCAGTCAAATATCTAAATTTATGAATTCTAGGCCTCGGGGAACCAAAAATGTATTCACACCAGAAATAAAATGCACACGCACACACTTAATAATCAATAATTAACTACACGTGAATAATAAACAGTCAATGCAGTAACAGGGATTATAAATATTCATAAAGAAAGGATAATAACAAGCTTGCTTATGTCACAGCAGTGATAAATGAGATGGTCTAAATGTCTAAATGGTGTTTAGATTATTGTATTATCCTATTAGAAATAAAAATGGAAATGCGTAATTTGGACCATCGTCAGCAATAAGCTCTTGTATCTATCACCAGCCTGATCACAATGAAAGGTGGTTTTAGTCTATTTTTCAGACGAAGACTAGTCAGCTGGAAGCGGGTCGGGATGGAGCGAAGTCAGGCAAGATGCAGTTCTCGGCGAACGTCGCTGGACCCGATCGGTTCTGAGGCTGCAGGTTCCCGGGACGGCTACTGTAGTCTTTCAACCGCCGAGCCGCAGGGGTCATCCCTTCAAGGCTGTGGTACTCAGGATGCAGGCTGGGATTTTGATGAGCTGATGCTGGCTCAATTAGTTATTGTTTTAATAACTTCAGATCGGCTGGCCAGGTGAAGTCGAAGCTAATCAAACTTAACTAATTTGTTAAAAAGAGTCAAAACAGCGCTCTTGAATTCGGCTTGAATTATCAAGAGAAAAAGATCTTCTTTTGAAGACGTGATGAATCTTTGAATCGCTGTAATGAATTTATCAGGGCTAGAAGAACACTAGACGAACAAAACTAAGACAAAGCAAAAGAGTACTGAATAACTGAGTAACTGAGAAGTAAAAACTGCAAAACTACTGAAAAACTGAGATAACGGAGATAACTGAAGAAAAACTGGAAGCTTGAAACTGCCGCTTTTTGTTAATTGGGGCGGAGACGCAACTTTTTGGGGGTTCGTCTGTCTGTTTCTTTCTCCTCACAGCAGAAGAGAAAAAGGGGGAGACGGGTGAATTAGTCAGGCCTATAAAGTAAAACCTAATTCCTCATCACTGCTGTCACATTTGTACATGTTGCATCCTTCATTTTGGCACAGTTATATCATAATCAATTTACACACAGAGAATATTTCAGTAATGGTTATTGAAGGTCTTCTGTTCTCAATAAACAAGATTATACCACGTTTACCACCTTAGCCTGTCTGATTCAGGTAACTTTTCTGAATTCCTGTTGGACTTTTAACAGTAGTTGCACTTACAGAGAATTGGAGTTTCAAGCATTGTTCATTCAGTATGAAATCACGTTTTTTTTAAAACATCAAAGAATTGCAATGGATTAAAACACATAATTACATTATCAAAAGGCTTATCACTTATTCTTAGGCAGTATTTTGATTGTCCACTGCATTACCAGGCAGAGAGTTCATTCGGAGGTGAAAACAAAGGAATGTGTTTGTGCCAACAAATGTTCATGTTTTGTTTCACATAATGACAGAAAGGATTTTGCATGTCGATCTGATCCTTCTGGAGTTTCTCACAATTAGGACCCTAAGATCTTAACTCTGGGTTGAAAGTTCATTTAGGATGTAAAAACCTTGGAATTTACACCTTTTTCCTGTGAAGTCATGTCTATTCAAGAGAGACATGTGGTGGGAGAGTTTTGCTTTATTTCCATCTCTTTGGTCCCAATTTATGACGTATCGGTCTCATCAGATAAAGGGCAGTTTGAGTAGACTTTCTGTCTCTTTTGAATCAAGGCAATAAACTAGCCAGATGTTCCGGCTACATTGTAATCTTTGAAAAAGTTCATTTTAGTGTGTGAAATCATTCATGAATAGGGATGAAATGATTGGCAATGTGCTGAAAGGGAAACAAAAAGAAAACAAAGCTGGTGCAGGAGAGAAAGTATGCTGCTAGTAGATGAGGTGCATTAAAGGTACACAGCAAAGTGCTTTACATTGGATAAAACACATTAGTACTGACCCTGAAAAATATTCAGTACAGGGTCCAAGATCTTATCCTTCCTCTATTTTCATTATAAAATCTTTTCAGATATAATGTGTTTGCCATTTCTCTCAACTGCATAAACATACATGGGTACAGAGTCCATTTTCCACACTCACAAGATTACCTTTTTAGCAATCAACAGTCCATAAAAGCGGCCATACTTAGTGGTACAAGATAAGGACTGTGTTGCTCCAAGGATGGCTATAAGCAGTTCAGGTTTTCAATGCTTCCATAAGCCTCTGAGAAAACAATGAAAGGTACCTGCAAGTATACACTTAACACTGACATACATGTCACCAAAGTTTATATTGTCATTTTATAATCCATAGAGAGGAATGTTTGACACACAATGAAATCATAGTATGGTCATTTGTCTTAACAGCTGAAATCTCAAATTGCTCATCTGGTACAGACTGCTGTGAAGATAACAGAGTACTCATTTATTCTTCAGTCCATTTACTGTAAGAGTAGACTGATATCAGACAGGCTCAGAAAATGCTGTCTGACCCCATTTATATCACTTGCTCCAAATTCCAGTTTCTATGCTCTGTGAAAAGTTTCAAGGTTCCTCAGAACAAAACTGTAGCAAACATTAATGCATACCTATAAACAGTGTTGAACCTGCTGTTTGGGAGAACGTGAACTGAACGTACTGTAGTTCTGCCTGATGAACATTATTGTGAACGCGTTCATTCTGGCGTTTGTGAACAGCGTTCCTTCACAATTTAAATTAAGGCAGCAGCACTACTATTTTATTGATCAGATCAAAAATGTTTCTGTGACATCATTTTAGACAACAGTGGTGGTCTGCTGCACACAGAAATAAGATATATCAGGCTTTGTATACAAGCACAACATGTGTAAGTATGATCAGTTCATTGTTGGTTTGGCTCTGCACATGAGATTAGTTAACAGTAAGAAAATATAGAAAATCAGCAAAATTATCTTTGAAAACTATTTTTCAAAAAAACAATTTGTTTTTAGTTTATGGTCAGATATGTGCAAAATGTGACATTCCCATCAGCCTCAACATGCTAATACACTGAAATACACCATGGTAAACATTACCTACTAAATATCAGTACATTAACATTTTCACTGTGAGTATGTTAGCATGCTGACATAAGCATTTAGCTTGAAGTGCCACTGTTTCTAAGAGCAGTCTTAGAGCCACTAAAGTGGCTACAGGCTAAGTCTTAGCATTTGTTTTAAATAGTGGATCCAGAGTGCAAAGTGTGTGACAATGTATGTTGCTGTAAAGTACATAATAATGTATCATGTCTTAATCAATGTGCCTCATAGTCCTCCAGCCAAACAGTTAGACAAAACAATGCCAAATGCAAAAACAACAAACAGAAGCATCACTTGAATCACACAAACAGCAAGAGAGAACAACAATGTGTGTGTGTGTGTGTGTGTGTGTGTGTGTGTGTGTGTGTGTGTGTGTGTGTGTGTGTGTGTGTGTGTGTGTGTGTGTGTGTGTGTGTGTGTGGTTGAGAAATATTATGTAAGACCCCAAGCATAAATATGAGTGCTTGCTCATTTTGTTTGACTGATTTTAAGGCTAACTGCATTTTGCAGGTGTGAGTACTAGTTGCACAAACTGTTGAGGTTGGTATGTGTGTGCTCATGTGTGAGGTATGTACACATATCACATATGCTCATAACCTCATAAGCCACATGAGTCTAGGGAGCTGATCACACTGTTAAAAATCTCATTTTATGCAGACACACTTTGCATTATGAAGGATGATAATACACTTTGCATTATTTTATATTTCCAAAACATTCAGAATAATGTTTCATTTGGCACTGTGCATATTTTACTGACAAGTTTTAATATCATAACACATTAGAAGTATGTACTCATTTGCATGATGATGATTAGAGGATCTTCTTAATAAAATGGATATGAATTAGCACAGCTTCCACCAGTCATTTATCAATTATGATTCTAGACTGCTGGCAGAAAAATAAACAAACACAGACATCCATAGATGATATCTGAGGCGGCAGTGACAGTTTGTACATTGTGCATCTTCCATGACCAATGAAAACACAACAGTGATTACAGCTTTATCCTTCAGTGCCTTTTTTTTTCTTTTCCTACTCAATACCAAGTGAACTCGCCGACTCCATTAGGGAAAACAGCAACAACATCTTCTCCTCAGATTAGAAGATATGAAAGACAGTGCAGACATGATTCACAGTCCGACTAACTCACCAGACTCATCTGGCAGGCGAGGCTAATTTGCTTGTGTGCGGTGTGGGTTTCAGACAAATCATACCATGAGCAGATACTGTGGAGTCCATTTACAGTACTTATGCCTGGATAAAGAACAGCTACAGGAACAGTGGAGAAACATTTATTATGCATAGCAGCATAATAAATTCAGACACAAAGACTATAGGTTAAGATAATAGAAATATACGGAATGTATTGGACGACTAGGTAATCCTTCTTTTTCTGTTTCTAGTAAACATTCAATTAGGTGCTTAATCGGGCTTCCGATTGGGTGGCCTCTTCACACCTATCACAGCAGGCACCAGATTCTCACATGGTTACGTGTGCATGCTTGTCTGCTTTACTGACTGTCTCTTTTAGTCATGCATGACCACCAATTTAATTGACCGCCACTCAAAGAACAATAAAGAGGCAACATGTTCAAGGAGAGGGCTGTTTTATCAGACATGCCGTTTCACATTGAGATTTTCTCTCAAATTTAATTAGTGTCTACCCTCTCTCAATATAGGCTCTGCATTTTGTGTCTTGTTCCTCTCTTTTGGCCTGTCACATGCATTAGTGCTTTCTGTTCCTTACTCCATCCTTCTTTCCTTTAGATCCTTGTCACTCCGTCAGACACCTCCTAAGATAGTTGTACTCAATGATTACTTAAGCTCTGACATCAGCACAACTGTCTCTGATTATGAAAAATTTGCTCCCCTTTTGGCCTCAGTGAGCTCTAAAACCCACTTTGGAGACACTTTTGTCCATGAGCTGCAGTTGCTGTGTTTTGAAAATGTATCTTTGGCCTGTGCCTTGAATACTGATACTGGGAGTAGCAAGTTACAACACCATCTTGTTTGAGTAGTGTGCTGGCCAGGGATTTTTTATTTGTAGTTGGACACAAAAGAATTGTAGTGGAGGAGGCTTATAAATCGAAGAACTGGAGATAGTGCAGACAGTTGTAGCTGGAATACCAATGGAGCTCAGAGCTGTCAACCACCTGTAGTTTGATTTTATAGTCCTGTGCACATGGCAAGACGGTATATTAAACTCTTTTGTTCATCTGTGTATAAGTGCAAGGACTTTGGGAAACACAAGCAGTTTAAAATATTTCACATTCATTGCACATTCTGTAAGAATATATATATAGTTCTTTTTCAAAATCATGGTCACATAAGGCTTCAAAGCTACAAATAAAAGAAAAGTGGAGGAACAACAAAAAAATGTTCTGTGATAAGCTGCTGTGTCCTGACATGACACAGGATTTTACAGGATATCTGAAATTAATTTGGATTTAAATCAGATTTTAATCAGTGTGTTTTATAGTTGATTATGTCTCAAAGTCTTCTTTCTGAGATGGTATGTCTAAGATATTTCACCACTCAGTAAAAAAAAGTGCATTATCACACAATACTGCTTTTCTAGGTCAGACAAACATTAGAGTACGTGGGAAACATTTCAAAACAAACCAAACTGATAATTGTGCTTATACATTATTGCAGTAGTGAAGAGGCAAAGGCACAAGCCTGGCATAAATAGTAGGGAGATGCATTTATTTAATACAATGTCCACTTAGGCTGCAAGATACTGTTCTTGAGTGAGTGTTTGCTTTCAGCGTTAAGAAACAGAAAGAAGCAGCACCGTCAGCAAACAATGATGACTAATCATCCACCACCACCAGGCAGATCTCCAAGCCACCTGCAGACTGTGTAACAGACATGTCGGCCTACATCCACTGTTCATTGTGAGATACTAGAGGTGAAAAATAATGAGTTGTTTGCAGTTCTTTAAATCAATCAAAACAGCTGAGGGCCTGTCAGACTTGTTTGTGTATCTCGTTTTCAAAGGCAGTTCTCTTCTGAAATGATACAAAGCAAAAAAATGACAAAAAAGAAAAAGAAACAGCACAAAGTTAAAAAAGATTTTATTTTGTATTTGCATTTGCAAGTAGAACGTCAAATAATATCCATCATCCAAGCAACTTCAAAGTAATTGCCTCGCATTTATTAGCTTACTGATTTTACTTAAACATGGTATTAAGGTTTAATATGTAAAAGCAAAGTATGATTTTTTATGTTTCTTCATGCTAAATCATGCAGCAACACACAATTAACCGTACAGTAATGTTCTTTAATTTAGATATTGATTTGTTATTTAATACAAGCAATCTCCCAAAATTACACAAAAAATAAATAGATTATAATTAAGAAAACATGTATCCACTGTAAATGTATTCTGTTATTAAAGAAAGATAAAAAAAAATTAAAAAAATATACACATTTAAACACCTGAGGGTCCTAAGAGTGTCAATAATAAGCCAAGCCTTGAGGTGCTTCACACGAGGCTCACGAGTTCTTCAAAAGGAACCTCTCGATGTCAGCTTAAACAGATGGTCGAGGGATTGTGTTACATTAATGAAAGGTCCCTGCTTCACTTTAGGTATCTGTCTTTCTGACAGTTCATGTCCCTGTTGAGGGCTTATCAAAGTTTCCCCATCATTTTTAAAGAAGTTTCATGTCACCTCCATTGCCAAGAGCACTCATTTTTAACTTCCTCAAGGCCAGTTGAACGAGCAGAGGGGTGATTATGAAACTTTAACCCCTCGAGGGAGACAGCAGCTACATTATCAGAGAAAAATACATGCATGCTCAACATTTTCACACACACCCACACATGCAAAGCTGGAATGAACAAAATGATGCAACATATCTTAAATATTTCAAGCATATTTTTACTTTGTTTTTCACACTTTCATGGCAATTGTGAAATAATTGCATGAATTCATCTTATGTAACTTTTCCATTTAGAATATAACCTTAATCTAAATCAAAGTAATGTGGTAAGACAGCACAAAGCAGGACATTTCATCTGTTAATAAGAGGTGATGTATTTAATGTATAAGAAACAAGGTAAGGAGCTATGATACATTAAGATTAGCAAAAAGACCACCACCACTAAAAGACGAGCTGCTACTGAAAAACAACAGTTTCGTGGTGTTTCAAGTAACTTGGCTGTGTGCTTACAGAGGATACACACTCTTTTTTTTTACTTTAATGTGAACATTTTCTGCTGTAGGACATCATGCCCTCTTTTCTTTAATTCCATGGGATGAAACAACTTTTCTTTGACTCAGAATGAGGAGGTAAGTGAATTCATGGGGAATTTCCTAACCCACGACCTCTCTGCCAAGTAGGGGTCTAACAGCATGACACTGGTCAAAGTTAAACACTGTGGCAAAATGGAGATTGAACTGACCTCCAGAGAGGTCATTTCAGACCAATAACTAAATTATGGTATGAACTAAAAGCATAATTGACCTTTGGGGTCATTTGAACCAGAGAAATGCATGCAACCATGCAGCTAAAACTCCCCTTTTGTTCCAGACCACCATCATAAAGTAGCTCACATTCCTGAAGGGCATACTAATTACATACATCATTTTTGATCTACTTAACTTATAGACAATCATATTTTAATAGTTAAATTAAATTAGACACATTGAATGGATTAAGTGGAGTGGAGTTTGTAAGAGCAGCTATAATGTTTGAAGAATTTAATGTTGAATTGTTACTATACTAAACGTATAGATTGGTTCACAGTTTGAATCAAAAAAGATTGAAATGCATTATCATGAGAGAAGCATTAATATGAATGTTAATGTTTGGTCTACAATGTTAGGAAGGATTGACTTATGAAATGAATAAATAATACTTCACAGTTTTTCTGAATGTTTTTACAATACATTATTTGCAATAATGACATGAAGTACTCTGAACCGCAACTTTAGTGTTTTCTATATCAAGACAAAAGTGTCAGCAACACCTGTGTCCCAAAAAGATAAAATAAATATGGATCAGAACTTTGACAAAAAACTCTATAAAACACTGCCTATCTTGTCCAAACTGATAAAAGCAAACTTCAGAGGAATCTTCCTTTGAGCTAGACTCCAGTGACTCATAAGCTATCGTGAGACACAATTCTTCTATTAAGACAGATTTCTTCCTTTTTGGACCAAGCAGCTTGGGTTTTAATCTTTTATTGAAACAATATATTTTGCTTTAATTCTTGTGTTGTATAGTATTTGCTTTTGAAGTCGCATCGACCCACATTTACTCGATCCTGAATGCAGATTTGAGTGTAGTCAGGAAAGTTTATTTGACATTCAACTGAGACTACAAGAAGCCAGCAAAAGCCTAAATCCTCAACTCTTACTGGTCACAAGTTTATTAACTGGTGGGAAATTGACTGCTGTTAACATTCTGGCTTCACTGCACAATAATGTTGTAAAATTACAGTCACTTTTAGGAGGCAACATCTCTCTTTTACATTACATTATGGGCAAACATAAGGCTAACTTTACTTTTATATGTTGAGAGATATGGTGGAGGAAGCCAGGATCAGCAACAAATGATAAAAATAATATTTTGAAAGCAGATGTTGGGGCACATTTCAGATTTTTGTAAAATGACATGAAGCAAGAACTGGAAAAGTCACATGCTGTGTGTATAATCTGCCTCACAAAAACTAAATACTTTGGTAATAAAATGAATTAGAGGAGCCACATTAGCCATTTTCACCCTGAGCTAACATCTGCAACCATAAAGAATAGTAAAAATCTATGGCCTTATTCAGTCACAGAGAACACCTGGGTTCACCACCTGCTGAAGACCCTGATGCCACAGCATAAGTTCCCATCACATAGTCAGTTTAGAGAAACAACTATACCTACTCTCCACAGTGAAACCAAAGTCCAGTTAACGGAGTCAATGTAGCTAAAGCTAGTCAAGAGAAGTAAAAAGGGAAGTCAGATATATCTGCTGAGAAAATGCACTTGTGAAATCAGCCAAGTGTTTGCAGTTGCTTTGTTGGATTCTGCAATGCCAAGGTTGTACAAAAATACATTAAATGGTGTGTAGATAGAGAAAACAAATGGACATTTTGTATTAATCTAACTACAAAAAAACCTTTTCCAGGATCAGCGGTACACATGTACATTTATATTTGATCTGTTCTTCCTTCTTTTTGTTCCATATCACCTGAAGCATGCAGCTTGCACAAGCTTTAAAAAAGCACAAAAACACACAGGCACCTTACACAGGCTCATGTGTGTCCATTGGACAGGAAACTGAGCTACTAAACAGCTGAAAAGATGCAAACAGTGTGTCATCTGTGATAAATAAGCACATGTATATCGGATCTACTCCGAATGTGCACAGGCCCTGTGGATGGAGTGAGCAATGACCAAGTGTTTCAGTCACCTAAATCTAAAAGGGAACTCCACTGATTGTATACGTTGAAGTCTGTTTACATTTCTTAGTGTGGCAGATTAAGGTTGTCTCCTTTCCTCTAGCCCGCTAAATCAGCTGTGCACTGATTACGCAGCAGCACACTCAGCACTATATCTAGGCAGGTGACTGCTTCTCAGATGGATGTTCTTGCCTCTTTCTGAGCCTGGTTTCCTTTCTGACTGTCATGTGCAGAGTTTGGTGTACTGAAGTGTCTGCCGTGTTTTCTTGTGATCTGGTGTCCCAGCAATTGTACTTTTTCAGTCTTCCTGTGCTGCATATTCATAGCGTGTGCTGTTGGCCTTATATTTGATCTGCTCTCTGGCTTTGCAGCATTTGTCTGCTCTCTTGAGTAATGTTGCCTCGATTCAAGCCCTTGTTTAACACAGCGCCATTTGTGTGTCATGGTAGGCTGGCTTAATTTTATTTAACTAACTTTAAGCCACTCCTGTCAGGCCTCCAGCTGAACTTAACTCTGTCTTTTTGGTCTCTGATCTGCTGTCAATAGTGATTGAGCTGCAGCTTTGCAGTTCCCTCCTCCCGCTGCTAGGAAACTGTGTCCTGTTTTTATCTCTACTGTATTGTCACTACTGTTATCAATGTTATTGAGCCAGGATGAGCTTTGAGCAGAAACTTTCATTTAATATCATTGTACTGGTATAGTATAGTTACAAAATGACTGTCTATGCTTTGACTGTCAAGTAAAAGATGTTTTTTGCTATATTGTACCAGTATATTTACATATTTTATCTGTAACATCAAATAAAATCTCCCCGCATTCTGATTAGCTTCATATTGTAACCACTTGTTCTGTACATGATAGAAATAAGAGAAAGCATTAAAGGATGAAAATGTGGACTGGAAAAGAGAGTGCTCTAAAGGAAGTGTTCACTGTTGCAGAATGTCCTTCTCACCCCAGTGAATCATTGACTTCTGATGCAGTGGAGGCTAACCCTGCCCTTTCCCCATTCCATCTCCCTACACTAACACGCACCACTGACACATGTCATACCTCGGTCACCTGGGAGGACAGGGGAGAGGAGAACACAGAGAAACATGGTCCGGGTGATAAACTGAGGCAGCTTTACATGGCAATCCTTGCTTTACAGGATGGTCATCTCAGTCGGAACCTCTAGAGTACCTTAGTGAGAGGATGCTGACAGGCTGCAAAGCCATGACAAGCCTATAGAGGGGAACATACCTCAACCACCACATTCACAGTAAGTGGGAGAGCAGAGCAGATATGAGGGAATTTTTGTCTCTAAAATGTAAGACTGACAGTGATTAAGACCTGGATGACCCACTGTAAAAAGGTCATCTGTTTTATCCCTGAGTTGCTTTCAAACTCGATACAAACAAAATACTGTACAGAAACCAAGCTTGAAACCTGTAAAAGTCTTCTTCTGAGGGATTTAGTAACTAAGTTATGCTAAGCAAGTTGAATTTGGTGCGACTGTTGGGGAACATAAACTGAAACCCTTTTTGTCCATAATATACTCACAAATTAAGCTTGAAGCAGACAGATGCATCACTGCATCTGTCTGAAGCAGTTTTGAGCTGCAGCTCTCCAAGTCCTAATCCTCTAATTCCCATGAACACCATGTTGTGATGTGTATTACAACCTTTGGCTTGCTGTGATGCTGCTTCTTTGTAACTGTGTGGACTCTAGTAGAATAATAATTAGCATCACAAGATTTCAGGAGTATCATTGTAGACAGGTAGGTAAATTATTTATGTAGCAGCTATTTTGAATAATGACCCAGAGAGTTGATTTCAAGCTGTGTCCATAAATAAAATAGATGCTTTAAAGCTGAAGCAACATTCTTCATTTTTAAACTACAATAGAGTTGCTTGTTGCATTGCTTCACCTTTTTGTTAGTATGCCCTGAATATAACTGACCAACCAAGCAATGTATTAGTACACATTGTATTATTTACTAAAGTGATAAAGTTGGATAGTACTGGCATTGTCAGAATTAACCTACAAACCAATCTTGAATATGATTAAGAACAATAATACAAGGAGCAAGCGTCACTTGCCAGGAATAAACAATAACATATCTGCACATGAGTAATAAGTCATTACTTTGCAAGGTTTCGGACCAAAAAAGTGTGTGACAACAGATTCAACAGGTAGAGAGATAACAGATAGCTGTGCTCATATATTACATTACTGATTCTACTTAACCCAAGGCACCGATTCCTCTGCCCTCACTTGTCACCTCAATTAAGGTTTAAGACAAAGCAGTTGTGAAACAGTATTGGATAATACACATTTTCAATCATTGTGGTTACAGATGACATACCACAAATAGGAGTTACTGTCAAATTGGTTACACTGTCCTCCATGACAGAAACACAGAATCCACAAGAGTAAAAGTAAACAGAGTAAAAAACATCTTAGTCTAACATTAAACATGCTTAAAATGTTCTACTAGCTACATGTTAGTCTCAGACAGCAAAAAAATCAACAATATAATAACAGATAATGCTCCAACAAGGGGATTTTGTGGAGAAGATGAAAGACGCTTGTCAGTATTTGCTTGCTCAACCATCTGACTAAAAGCGGGGGGTAAAAATGTCAGTCAGGCTGCAGCTGCTATATAACTGAAGGCGTTGCCACTAGCGACAGGAAGCCAACTGCTGCTAGCAGAAAATAAAACCTGAAAACATCTCATGACACTGCTCACATATTGAACAAATTATCCACAGACAACCGGGGAGTATTTGGATTGTAAATGATGCTCTTGAAAGATAAAGCCAGCAATTTTTAAAAATATTTGTTTACTATAAATCTCTACAAAACAATATATCAGGCTTTGAATACACACACAGTACTTATAAGTAGGATACGTTCATTGTTGGTTTGGCTCTTTAAATTAGATGTGGTGATAATACAAATTTAAAATATCCTTTTAATGATGCTGATGCCAATGTCATAATGTCCACACGCGGAGACAAGTGGCACCCTGCACCCACAGCAACCCCGTTCATTTTGTTCATTTTGTATTGACGAAGGTCTGTTACTGTGTTGTATTGATATTATTACCCATATGTCATTTTGTATTTTTCTGCTCTTTTCAGTGCTTTTTTTTACTAACTGACCTGGAGGTTTGTATACAAATAGAAGTGTTGTGATGTTGCCCATGTACCTGATGAAGGTCAGACAGACCTTTATTTATTAAAAAAGACAGTCCCAAAATGGCCACGTGAGAAAGAATGTAAGTGCTTTCTCAAATGTGTGGCTTCAATTGTTTTTACCTGAAATCTGTAAATGCTACTCATCACAGTCTAATATATTTACACAGCATTGCAATGAGTAGTATCACTGACACTTCCAGCTACCGTTTATGAGGTGTGAGCTTCATCAAAGTATCTGCAAGTAGTTGAGTTGAGAACCTAAAAAATGTTATTTTAATTAAAAGTTGTTGTTTTTTTTCTATGGTACATGCCTGCTCATGGCTTGTATAAAGAAGGTCATTCAATGATTAGAAAACATAATAATTTGGGTACAATTCTTTATGTGGTCAGATCACATGACATGACTTTTTGCATTCTAAGGTACACAGGTAGCGTGTCAGACACAAAGAGTTGGGTAATTTAATTTGTGTCTTAAAGGAGTTGTTTCAACTGCTTGTCACGTTATATGTATAGTTAGTGCATTGCATTACATCTGGGAAATAATGCAGCTTAAGCAGAGGTGGACTTTCCCAGTGGACTAGTGTGTTTGTGTGCCTTCAATAGTCCAGAAAATCCCCTGCTGTTTTCTAGTTCTAGATTAGATGTGCCGTTCCACTTCATATAGTCTTTCTAATAAATGAATATTTTGCTGCCTTTGTTTGCCATCTGAAAACATTAAAACCGGGAGATTGTGTCTCATTTGCGGACGTCAAGGAGCCGCTATCAATATGCGGGAGACTCATGGAACGTCCAGGAGAGTTGGGTTGTCTGCTTTTATCCTCCCCTACTTCAGTAGCTTATGAAGAGCAGGTTGTGTTATGAAGCCTAGCCTACACCGAAGCCAAAAACGAAGTTATATGGTTAACTAGCTGCTAGCAACTTCTAATGAAATCGAGCGTGTGATCAAACACAGTCATTTTTGGGTTAGGGTTAGGGTTAGTATGATCTTGTAACAGCTTGGTTAGTATGACATTGGCAGAATTAGTAGCTTCTTGCTATCACTGGACGATTTTTAAATTGTGCTTTTCTTGCTGTGGGTTGGTTCAAAACTCTAGCTGACATGTGTGAAAGTGAGAAACCTGCAAAATGGTCTTAAATATGCAGTTCATGTCTATACAGTATATAGCATAGAATATTGTGCTATTTCAGTCCTACATAATGATGCAAAGACGACTGAGGCTAAAGGGTATAGCTCCAGCATCCTCACCAGTTAATGATCCATGTAGAAGACACAAAAATAATGGAGCAGCAATTTTCATGTTTTGCAGGGTAAAGCTGGTTAACCATGGAATTATACTGTAGCACAGTATTATAATAACAACCTGTACTATAAGACTTCCAACATATGGATAAACATACCCCAAGGGTTTCATTTAAGCTTTATTGCTATAATGTTCTATATTGCTATAAGAGTATGTTACAGTTTTACATGAGAAAGGGCCATTAACATTACCCTAAACTCTGATGTTAGTGGTATACTGTTTGAGGTATCTGGGACCATTGTCACTTCAGCTTACACACTTAATGTGTTGATCCTGAACAAAGCTTTTTCTACACAATAACTCCACATAATAATGTAGTTAGGGTCACAGGTTTAGTGCACGGTCAGTTGAAACCAATAAAAATGTTGCCACATTTTATAGATATATGACACAACTTACATGAGTACTTACATGATTCATACCCAGTGAGAAATAAGGTTTTCAAGTTGACTATACATTAAAATATGTTAAGACTGCACATCAAAGTATTTTTTGCCTTTATGGGGGTGTTGAATACCTAAAGTGAGACAATAACCAATATTTAGATCTTAGAAAATAAAGCTTGCACAATTATTTTTCTGATTAATTATGTGTTTGCTTCTTAAGTGACCCTACTTGTTCAAGTAGTAATTTAAGTTGCAAAATGTCTCTTTTTCTCAGCTCCATAAAATTAAATAATACATTTTAAGGGAAAAATGGCAAAATCATGTAACCAAATTACACTTTGGTAAACATTTTTTAAGGTCAATGAAAGTTCATAAAACAGCACAATTTTTGAAAACCCGACAATTAATGGGTTAAAGTACATCGATTCATTTAATTGAATATGAATCACAGAACAGCAAACATGTTTCATAGCCATTCTCTAAAATCTAATGTTGAAGACAGAAACATTCAGAGTAAAGTTTGAATAAAAAAAGCAACATTATGTTATTATGATTGCAACTGCAGATTATTACCACATCTCACTAAACTTTCTCCAGTCTTGGCTGCACAGTTGAGAGCTTCGATTAGTGTATGGCTGCAGCTCAGAAATGATTGCTTGGATATAAGTAGTATCTTTAGTAAAAGATGACCTCAGGTGTCTCTGGCCACACAAATAAGTTCTTACCACCGATTTGTCTCACACAGCACAATTTAATCTTCCACCACCTGGAGAACATGGCCAACAAAGGGTCGGGCTCCATAAGTCAAGACTAGAAATTTGTAGTGGGTGCTATGTTGTGGTGATGGCCTCGACATTTTCTTCAATTTCTGACTGATTGAAGTCGATCCGTATGGGGTTGTGGCACTGACAGATCTCTCCTCACTGCACAGAAAAGCAGGACATCTCTCTGTGAGTGATCTTTCCAGGGGGTTTGTGCAGCAACTTGGTGTATATTCATTGTGCCCCTCACAACTGGAAGCTGACTTGGTACATATTCATCATATCTGGTCCAATCCTCCTCTTTAATTTAGAAGTAATCTATGGCTGAGCTGTAAAGTTCAGAGGCATGTAAAGTTCCTCAAGAGTCTGGATCTTTCTCTCTCAGCAGGGCATCAGCAGTATGTTTCCTGATCCCTCCAACTTCATCACCTTTCCCATGGGAGAAACTCCATGAGATGCCATCAAACCCCCAGGGGAATGGGACTGTGCTCTGAAGGTACAATGTCTTTTTATTTTGGGACTGTGTCACTAGGCCATTGTTTCAGTAGTGAATGTTTTTATGCTTGGTTTCTCCTCCTTCATTTTTTTCAAGATTGGTTCAAGCTGTTCAAGTAGCCCAGACAGCTCTTTCATTCTGATGAAACCTGCATAAGACGTGCACTCATGCTTCGTGTATACCATGCAGGTATGTATGGTTGCCTGTTTTTGACTTCCACCTAAATGAAAGGCCTTGATCTCTTAGCTCAGCTTGCATCTGTAATTTTCAGAGAAGTTGATATGGATGTCATTGTCATTGAGGTTTTCTTTGAGCTTTCCACATTTTTCAGCTGATTAAGCCAACTGAAGTGGTGCTTTGCCAGCATATCTGGTTCTCTACTGAAAGATGAAACTAGCTCTCTCCAAGACTCTGTTCCCATCTTTTTAACAAAGTTGATGTAAGCCTTGTTGTCTTTGTTTACATTTTCTTGATTGATTGCATGCTATATGTGAGTGAAGTGAATGTATACTTGATGTTTCCAGGGCTCCATTTTGGAACAGCGTTTCTGCCAGCAACCTAACATTTTTATGATCAAGACAAGCATACGTGTTGCCATCACATCTTTGACTCTGTCACAATAAAGGGTCGCAGGTGCACAAATTGTCTGTATGACATTTTTAACTCCTTCCCTGCTACTTTTTGTATGTACTGTGGAGTTCCTTCAGACTCCTTAATAGCACTCTGCGCTGCTGCTTATATTTTTTCCTTTGGTCATGGTGTCTCTTCCCAGTGGAAATTCAGCTGTTGTTATCACTACAAAGACATTTCTTGACTTCTTTTTTCTTTGATGTGCCAGTTTCTTTCCCACCCCCTTGGCTTGTACCTCTCACTCACTGTCTTCTTCATCTGATAAGACCTTTCTAGACTTTTGCGCATTTTTTTACAATTTTTTTTTGCTGAGCTAATTGCATTTTCATTGTGAGCAGTTTTAGTTTCAATTGTGGATTATGTGGCTGATGTTGATGAAGCTGCTCAGGCCACACTGTCATTAATAGAGTAAGAGGTGGAGTTAATCGATGCATTTTATTGCTTAAATCTTTCCCTATGGTCTCATTGGTTTTGCTTCCATTGTCTCCTCTTTTTCTCTGCAGCAAATGTATCAATAGATGTAGTTGGCTGCTGGACCATCCCTGCCTCTTTACATATGTGGTAGACAGACCAAAAAAATAGATTGTATAACTGAGATGAAATTGATACTGTTGTCAAAGTGAACTACGGCTTGATTCCTTTTTAAATTATTTTTTACCTTAATACTTTTCATTTTAATGAGTAGCATGTGTGGCTTCTACACCACTAATAGGCATAAACTATATAAACAGAGTTTATTCAGTCAATAGAGGTCTGATAACATAATAAACTCCTCCCTACGCAATGGGTAAGCATTCTTTCAGGATCTGCACCTCGCCACTCTCTTTTTTTGACAGTAGCGTCTAGGAAAAAAATCTTAAAATGTGAAAACTGAACACATTCTTATTAACTGTATATGATGAATAATTATATAAACATTAAGCATCTAGGTACATGAAAAATGTACATGGTGCATTCTCTTTTGAAACAAGTTTAAACATAAAATAACCCTTGATAAATGTTCATATCATTAGATAAACAGAGATTAAAAGATTCATTAAATGTGTTTTTAGAAACATTGTCTCTATTTGTACTGCATAAAGGGCTTTAGACATCATGCCATTACCTGAAAATGTTCTTGTTCCTTTCTATTAGGTTTCTCATGTCACAATACATTTGTGACATATTGACCTGCACCCCAATCTAGTGTAAATTCTTACCCGTCATAGCTACTGTGACTCTAAAGCAGCATAGATTCACAAAATGGGATGCATTTACATTTTGTTTACACAGACATTTACTATATTGGACAAAAACAAACACTTTTGAGTCGGCTGATGCTCAGATGTGAAAGCTGAGTTCGATGCTGGCACAGCATGCTAGACTAAAACATGCAGCAATTGTGTTTCCTGGCAGCACATCACTTGTGAAGCATTGCACCCCTCTAAGATAGTCAAACATCATTTGAGATGATTTTAAGACATGCTGCATGCTGACCCACTAGATAGCCAACCATTTGGGTACTAGATATGTTATCTTGGTATACACTGATATTATTAAGTAATTTTAGACACATGACATTGGATGCTGAAGACATGACTGTTTTTCTTATAGCAATATAGCATTTACTCCTGTATACACGTATGGTCAGAGAAAACTGAGATGACAGCCTGATCAAATGTCCTCCCCCCTGCCCTTTGATAGTGTCTGAGCATCATGTTTCTCCAAATATGCAATATTATATATTGACAAATGTCTTTTATAAATGCATGTGCAGGCCTTTAGAGAGTCAAGGAAGTGTGAACAAGATTTTATTCTTGCTTCCCTCCAGTGTGGACGGCAATTATTAATGGGTAATTTAGAGGTCATGGCTTGTTTCAGTTGTTGTTTCATTATTGTGGTTAAATGTGTAGAGCTCAGCATCACATGTGTTTGTCATACAAATGAAACATAATTTAGTTGTTAATTCATTGAAGCAGTAAATAAAAGGCAGTAATGACTTCACCAGTGTATGATTTTAAGTAATTTCAGTGGGGGTGGTAAATGAGTCTCAGTAACTAACCCTAACTGTAATTAACACTACGGTGTTAAATAGGAATATAGTGATAGTGGGCAGCCTTGACTGTGAGAGTAGAAACATGTCAGCTGTGTAACATCCGAGACTGTATTCAGTCATGGTAACATTTGTGTTATTACGCCATGTTTATCTGGAGACACATTCAGGTCAGTCAGTCAAGCCTCTCTCCCTGTGAGCTATCAGACTTATGGTTCACTGCGTCTTCTCTTTATCCAGCAGTGCTGATGTAATAAAATGAAAACACACTGCCATTTGTGTTAACATTTCATTTTAGCAATGAATCTTAAAAACTTGACTAGCAATATTCACAAAGGTCCCCCAATCCTCCAAGCAGAGAACTGCTGTGCACAACAGTGTATCACTTCAAATACACCATGGACCATTAAGTTCAGAGCTTGTATTCAGACAAAAGGTCATTTTGGTAACAGTAGAGGTTTAAAACCACTGACTTAAAAATGCACAAAAACAAAAAAGTGAATTATTTGTTTAATCCATAAATTATTTTACTACTAATGCCAAAAAAAGAAAAGATTTTACTATGCCACTACTATTTGCTTTGTATATGATAAAACAGTGAGACACTCATTGTTCCAGACGTTATCACACAGCACCCTCTCCTCTGCTTTCTGTGTCAGTGCTGAGCTCCCACACAGACACACATACAAACATGGTGAAGTGCACTCAAAGATTACTTGAGGTGAAGACAACTATGGTCATTACTGTAAGTGCAGTAAAACCTTTGCGAGTAAAAAGCCAATACTTTATCAATATACCTGTTCAACAAGCATAAACATGTAGAAAAGTGATATTGCAGTCTCTCATCCGCTGCCATAACAACCACCTATACAATTATTGGGCAAACATTGCGGATGACTTCCCACAAAATACCTCAAGACCATCCTACAGTGTGTAGCCACATATGGTCTTAACTACCACAGTTACAGTAGCATGAATTATACAACCACAACCACACAGACATAACATTCTAATTACACTGAATATTTATACGTATTAGTGCTACATGGCAAAAAGCACACATTTCAATGTCTATGTGGAAAACTTATTTCACTAAAAAATTTAAGTTCATTCAAGTTACTATAATCTGACAATCCTGTATTATGTGCTTCAGCCTCGGGACTGGTGCTCTCAAAGAAGGACAGGTTAGTATACTCTCCTAGGCCAGGAGAAACTACAGCACATGACTATCTTTTAATCACTTTTACCAGGCTCAAGGACTGAAGGAGCGTCATAGATGCGCCATACAGACATAAGTAGTAGTCAAGATTTTCAAATCCTGTGGAAAATGAAAATAGAAAAGTGACCTGTCCTGAATTCTCTATTTTTTTAGTCATTAAAAACATGTTTTGGTTATTTCAATTGATACAGTAGATAAGTGCTTTTTGTTGCAGTCTTCTCAATGATTTGAAGTGCTCAAGGGTATTTGGAAGAAGCTGTTTTCCTGTGCACAAACCTAAGTTTAGCAACATGTAAATCAACATAGTGGTATGATAACAGATGATACAACAGATGATTATTTATGCCATGTTGTGAGGGCACTGTTGATTGAATTTGATCAAACCACACCCACATAGTCTTGATAAAGCAGATTAGCTGAGTTTTTAAGTGTTTAAAACTCAATAAATAAGATCTAAGGATGTTTTTTTCCCCTTGAAAGTTTGAGCATGCCTATTTAGTATCGTGTGTGTAGTGCTACTGAGAAAAACTTTAGAGTTTAAACCAAATGTTCAATTTTAAATGATATTTGGAAAATCTGTATGTTCATCTTTATGTTTTTTGAGCTACTATCAACAAACTTGCTTTAGAGTTACAGTTCATATATTATTCACATTACAGATTTTTTTTTCAACAGTGTTCAGTGCAATCCTATTGAGGACTGTGTAAATGTTGGTTTCCACTAATTTCATTAAAGCTCTAAAATCGCCCTCTGGAAACTTGATAGATTTACTGTAGGTAATCTATAAATACACAGTATACTGCATTATATAACAGGTCATAGTACTGTGACTCTTAAGAGTGTGTGTGTGTGTGTGTGTGTGTGTGTGTGTGTGTGTGTGTGTGTGTGTGTGTGTGTGTGTGTGTGCGTGCGTGCGTGCGTGTGTGCTTGTGTGGTTGTTCATGCTCATGTGCTAACCTTACTAAAAATTTAGCAGCACAATGACAAACGTACCTCAGAGTCTTTTCAATGGGTGACTGAGCCTATGATAGAATACATGGACTTTTGCTCCAGAGCCATCAGGAGGAAACTTGATAAATGAACATGTGTGGCATTGGGAAGGTAAAGGTGAAGAGAGAGAGAGAGAGCTGGCGCTGTAGCTCCTCTGGTTTTGGCGCAGGGGTCTACCTCACCATTCTTAATGACTCTGCGGCGTTGATCTGTGAAGGAAAGAGAAAATGGGCCATTTAGGGAGAGAAACAGTCAACCTGCTATGCCTTGTCCATTGTCTGGGATTTAAGTGAGAAAATCAATTTGTCATGACACTTTACCGATAAAAGTAATTCTCCCTGTTGTCTCTCCTCGGCCATCATCTGATATGCACACTAGGCTTAGCACCAAGAAGGGGGTTACTGGAATGATTGGTTGAACACTAAGACATTTAGCAAATGTGTTTCTGTACTTGGACAGACTAATGTCCATATTCAATAACATTCGTACACACACTGCCCAATTTTTCTTTTGCATCAAAACCTGTTCAAGCATGCTGCACATAGAAAATGTGTTGGCTAGTTTAGAGTCAGGGGCATGTAACCATGGGAGTAGGAAGAGAGTGAGAGTGTATGTATAAGAGAAAGTAAAAATGTAGCAGTGTGAATCAACGGTAATAGTCGAGGGCACCATGTGTCATGAAAATGCGCCACATGACACTTGTGTCTCCCCATAGTACTTGAGGGAGGAGGGAATTTATTATCAGGCAAGAGATCCAGTCATGATGGCCAGCCTGACAAAGTTTTCCCTAGGTTCAATCAATCACATGTGTCCTCTGTGAAGAGGCATCACCACAAGGGGCCCTCGGAGGCTTTGCCAGCAGATTAGTCACAGCCAAGTCTCATTTCTGCAGCTGCACCAGTACAAAGATGGAATGATGAAGTGAGGAGGGAGGGAGGGAGTGATAGGTGAGAGGTAGGCAAAAAGTAAATGATGAGAGGCATGAGGAGAGAGAATGAGAGTGGAAGAAGGAAAGAAAAAGGAGGGACATAAAGAGAGTAAGAAGAAAAAGGGGCAGTAATAATAAGAGGTGAAAGGGGTGCAGGAGCAGAAAGGGAAACAAATTGATGGCAATAGAAATAATGAAAAGGTGGAATGAGGAGAGAAGAAAAAGTAGAACAGGAAAGAGAAGAGACTAACAGAGAAAGTAAGATGAGATGGGGACATACGATATACAGTGTAACATATGTTGGGAGAACAGCATGTATACACACATGGTTTCTGGCCTCTAAGAAACAGGTTTTTATATGCCAACATTTTAGTAACACCTCATTTTTTCATATCCTCATTCTTGTGTGTATTAGTTCATCATACTGTATATTAACATAATCCTTATTTTGTTGTTATACTTCATTTGCTTCTGCAACTCATTCACTATAAGATAATTAATATTGTTCAAATTCTCATTCAGTCATTTTTCACCATGCAAAAGCACTGCGCCAGAACTGCTAATTGCATTCGCCCACCTGACATAAACATTGCTGACTGATGTGCTCATTTCCCCCAGTTTATTTTGCTTAATTTATCGTGGGCCTCATTGAGTATTAATGTGAGGTTATAATATCTGCTGCTATGACTACACGTAAGTTGCCAAGAGGAAATAAATTTGATTAAGGGCCACATCATCACCTGGTACTTTTAGTAGGTGGGGTACTCCTGCATTTTAGTGAAACAAACTATGTACAGACGTGTTAACAAAAGTAATTACAGGATTATTATTCCTTCTCTTCATTTCATCTTCCCATAAATGAATACACTAGAGTAAGGCAGCTTTTACATGTAAGTAATATATTTTTCTAATAGAATCTGTCTGGGTGCAGATAAGCTATCCTGTAAATAATTAAAATGATTTCTCACATTTGTTTATGTAACTCCAGAAAGAGTAAGCAAGATGTACCAGCTCTTTAAATATGAACATTTTTTTTGAATAAGATGAAGTGTGGAAGACTGAACTTTACGACTCAGGCTTTGGCCTCTCAGCTCTCAGAAATGGTGCATTCTTAATGATGTTCCTATATTGATGTAGTGGCTTTTATCGCAGCAATAACTGCTCTGTCTGTTCATTACCTAAGCCTTGGGGGGAGATTGCTGACCCAGCCCAAACTGCCACAGGTCCATGCCCACAATATCTCACTGTTATCAATCTCTCCACACTCAAACCAAGAAGGATACACAGTTGTTTACACCATAGCTCACTGCCGTATATGAGCATAGACACTTGCAGGTATCAGAAAAAACACACTTTTAGTTCTCTATTTCTCAAGAAGATAAGAAAAAATCTGTACCAATTATGGCTCCTTGAACTACAGTTTCCAAATGTCCATTTCAGGCCCGGCTGTGTGTCAAGTCTACACTCGCCTTTAAAAACAGCCAACACAATGTTGCCTCCCAAGAGAGCCCTACTTTGTTAATCCCTATTAACCTCTCCAGTGAGCAGGGTGCAGGTTCACAGTCTATGCCACTTAAGTTTGAGCATGACCTTACTTTGTGCTTACAACTGTCTAATGTGTCTGCCACAGCTTGGCTGCTCTCCAGCTCAGGTTCTCATCCACTCACCCCTGAGCATGTGCAAATATGAAAGGAAGGGCATGACCAGGAACTCCAGGAACTTTGACTACTTTCAGGAGGTGATATATGCCAATAATCAAAAACAGTAATGGATATGTATCAGAATGTTATAATATTAATAACCCCAAAAAGTTTTTTTAAAACCATCTAATTCTTAATGATAGCATGAAAAGTTCAAACCACTCTACTATCCCTCTGAAAATGTGCCTTAATTCACTTAGGCTTTATCATGGCAAAACAAGCCCACAGTCACCATAGACGATTCACCTGAAACTGACATTCTTTTCCTAGAAGGCTGTAAAATTGATGTACGCTAAACTACTCAGCCAAAACGTTTAAAACAAATCAATTAAGTTATATGTAAACAAATGTTGCTGAGCAAGGTGTTCCAGCTTTTATGCATAGAGTGAACTATCTAGCAATCTGACAGGTATATGTAGGTTATAAACTAAATTAACTGACAGCCATCTGTTTTCATCTTGTTTATTAGAAGTCATCACAGGGACAGGACAAAGGGAAACCAAACCCTCACACAAATAAATATAAGTTCAATATGAAAGCATTAAAAAACCTATAGATATGTGTAAATCAAAACATTTATCAATAAAAAAATAATTTTAATCACTTATAATGCAGAGTAATGACATGCATTAACACATAGCACCAATGGGGACATATCCAGCAAGCATTTCACTACAGTTTTTCTCAACATTTAACGCTTTATATCATAACTTTTTCATTAGACTTGTTCTGTGCTTTCAGCTCAGTTCTCTGCCATTAAATCACTTTCTGTTCCATTTCAGTGACTAAAAGAAGAATAATGCTGCAAACAGAAATACAGGAAGACCACACAGCACTACTCAGCAAGGGTCCTGGTAAATAATGTCTTGGGGGAGGGGGTGAGGGGGGTAAAAAAAAGTAGTTGCACCATCTCTCTCTCTCTCTCTCTCTCTCTCTCTCTCTCTCTCTCTCTCTCTCTCTCTCTCTCTCTCTCTCTCTCTCTCTCTCTCTCTCTCTCTCTCTCTCTCTCTCTCTCTCTCTCTCTCTCTCTCTCTCTCTCTCTCTCTCTCTCTCTCTCTCTCTCTCTCTCTGACATGGACACCCACACACCACTGTTCACTTCCATTGTAGCCACTAGTTAACAACTTTTAGCTGATGAGGCTTTCTGATCAAAAGAGCTGGAAGTTCAACATAATTGGCTGATACATCAATGCCTCAATCACAGCTACACTTACATTTGTATAGCCTTGGTCACCTTTCTGCTCTAAAGGTGTGGTCAGTCAGACAAAATCAACCAGCGTAACGTAATGAAAAGCAGGCAAGGACAGGAAATGGCTGAGGTAGGCTGATAACCACAGTCTACAAAGTTGTAAATTATATAGCTACAAACTTTCAGTGTCCTTGTACTCTACAGCCAAACATTATCACTCCTTCTGTGCTGTTTGTATTGTTTCGCTGTGTTGTTCCATAAACAAAAATATATAGTTTTCCTGAAGGGGAGGTCAGTCCCACCTCTTCTCTCAAACTAGCTGGACATTGGAGAAGCTCTCAAGTTTGTGTGTCAAAGTCAAAGCTATTTATAAATTGCTTGTTTTGTCAGACCAACAGTCCAAATCCCAGAGATATTACCTCGTATGTCGTGTTCAATAAAATATCCAACTGAGAATCTGTAAGGAGGGAATGTTGAAAAATGATAAATCGCTTACAAATTAGATGATTATTTTTCTATAGATCCACTAACTGATCAAAGGTCAACGCATCTCATCTCTAATAACAAAAGTAGCGATGTGGAGCACGTGTAGTACAGTGTACAGTGTTTTATAATGTATGCCTGCCTGTGTTTCAAAATGTTTGTCTGTTTGAAGAAATCATCTGTTTTTCTGTGTGATTTGTTCTTTTTTTTTCGTTGTTTCTTTCTTTAAACTTTTTGCATGGGAGAATTAGCTTTGGTAAATGTCATTTTGTCTGTTTTATGCATGAGTATGCCTCACATTTGAATTCACATTTGATTCAACAAGCCCTATGTGCACTCCCAGCTCCCGTGGGGGGGGGGGGCACCCAAGGGAGTTTGGTAAATAGGACTGTAGGAACGGGTAGTGTTCATTTCCCAGGAAATGTTGATGAAAGAGAGCAAGAGTAATGTCCTCAGGGAGCAGATGAAGAGATTAGAAGAAAATAAAGTTGCTTTGCTGTTGAGCAGTGACTCATGGCAAAGTCATACTCTAAAGTCTGCAGTTACATATCTCGAGGCATGACACATTGTTAAGAGATTGTAGCTTTTTTTTTTTAAAGCCACCTTAACCAATTATGGAAAACCATGCTCAGGGAAAAAATACTCCAACGATTCCCATGTCATCTCAGTGTTTTCCCCCAGGAATTTTCAGCAGTAGTGATGTTGTGCACACACATAGTCCACGACTACAGGACCCATATTTTGCCAACTGGCAGTGGAACAACTTAAATGTACTTCAGAATTCTTCCAAATAGGTTTATTTATGTTCAACGAGTCGTGTTCATGTTAATTTACCAGAGGGGCTCTGGAGGCCCAGATAGCTGTAGTTGTAATACATGCCAATGAATGAAATGCACTCACACATTAGTGAAAAGAAAAGTGGAAGAAATATGCTCACTGATGAAGTTGGTGCTATGTCCCGATTAGAACTGATTTATATTTTAAATATAACTAAATATTGTTTCTAGAACAGCAACAATATTGTCTACAACAGAAAAGTCACTATATAAACTCCAACAGTTAACTGGAAACCAATTTTAAAAAATGTCAATAAAATAAATAATATTCCTGACATGAAGACGTAACGTCAGTCACAATCAGTCATTCATCCTGTCTTCTATTCTTCTCTCTCTGCTGCTGATGTGGATTCACGGCCTGCAGGTACTGCTGATAGAGAGAGGAGGGGCTGCTGTCTCAGCCAATATATGTATAATGTATAATAATGTAATTAAAAAACACTTTAAAATGAAGTCCAAAAGGGACTTGAGACCAGTGCAGTTTAGCAAGGATTGGTGTAATGTGTGAGAAATGTTTTGGTCAATATGCTGCTGAATTTTTCACATTTTGGAGCTGCTCCATAGCTCAATTATTCAGACAAGTAAAGTATTACAACAAGGCATCAATCATGGCAACAGAAGCGATATGTGTTATTTAATCCAAGTAACACCAATTAGGAAATTTGCTCTGACATTTTCGGAGACATGATGATTTTCCGGCGCACTTCCTGGGGGCTTGGTCACCACGTGTTGCCACTTCCTGCATTTGTCGTTTCAAATTAAAACCATCATACACAGTCCAGCCATATAGTAGGTCTTCTTTTACTTAGACTAATGCAAGAAAATGGGGGGTGATGACAAATCTTGGTTCATTAAGCTGATACACATTTGTTATTACCATGCATACTATAATGTAGCAGAAAGATCAAATTCTTAAAAGAGTCAGCATTGCACTCCTTTAGCATTGTCTGTCATGGCGGACACTTAAAAAAAGATCAAAATTGACGCAGCAGAACAGAGATATCATCTTGATTTTATTCCATTCATCTGTCTTACTTGTCAAAACCTGGCACCTCCATTACGCACAATTAAACTTGGTGATCAGTGACAGATCAGTCAGAGATTCAAGTATATTGTACTAGTAACAGCTAATGTAGCCTCAAACAGGGATGAGGAGCAGGCCCACACACAGATTTTTAAAAATGTCTTAAACCCCAACCATCGCTGACGTAAGTGACATTACTCGCTTCTTATCGTCATACAACCTTTTCCCACTTTTGTAGAACTACCTAAGAGCTCCAAACTGACTTTAATTGGTAAAATTAGTGGGTCCCCTTTACATCTATGTTACACAATCATAGTTTAATCTCTTTTTTTTTCAACCAAGCTGCACCACCACCAGGCTATATGGTGTTTGAAAAGACACTTCAGATTGAAAAATACTTTATTTCAACACCACGCCTGTGGAGTGGTTATGAAGAAACCCCCTCAGCTTTGACCCCCATCTGTGTACCCTCTGCTGCTTTTAGATGTCCTGAAGGTCTGTGTGCTACATCAATTCCATAATGGGATTTTGGAACCAAAATACACTCCATATTTTCTACATAAATCAGTTGATAGAAAATATGAATTCACAGGGGCAAGATTCCAACAGATATGAATAAAACAGAAGCATACTGTGTGAAAGATAATCCAATTTGCCATATTATAATGCAAGTTACTGTAAAAGAGATTTGCTGCATGTTTTAAGCATCCTGCTCTCACTGAAATTGATTGTATAAACCCATCATATGTAAATCATTGCAGTTAATAAAAATCATAACAAAGGAAGTCAGGCCATGACATGCACCTGTGTACAGCTGAAAAAAACTGATGAATGTGGATAATTACCTGTAATTACTAGTGTGAAGGGGGTAAAAGCTTGTAGATGACCAGTTGACTTAGACAAAAGTGTTTCTACCTTGATATGAAACAAAATGTAATGTTCTTACCACCTACAAATGAACAAAGATGAAAAAGAATTCATTAATTTGAATGTGCATAAATTGCCAGTTGCTGTAAATTAAAATTAATGTATGTTAAAAATGCCATTATTAATTTAAGCTGTTGAAATCCATTTTTTGATTTGCAGTTATCCTTTAACTTTCTGATGTTTTGTATTAAACGGGATACTAATGAAATATTGATGACTTTGACCTATTTAAGACAAGCACTGAGGAGGTTAAAACAAATAAAGAGCACTTTTGTGTTTATTCTCCTCCCTTGCTGTGCCAGGTCCCAGATGTGTAATGTCTCTTTAACTTCTATACGCGACCAGAATTGCCTTCCTAGAATAATCAGCAGTGTTAGTAGTAAAGGGGTCTTTGTTCCTCAATTGTTACACTGTAAACGGTCATTTAAAGAGCAATTGTACCACTTCCATTTGTTCTGATCTGTACTAAGCAGTGTCATGAAAAGGTACTTCGACAGAATTTGTCACAGGATTGAAGGAGCACATAAGTAAGTTTCTTTCAATATATGGATTGATTGAATAATAATAATAATACATTTAATTTGTATCACACTTTTGATTCATTGTGAAACTCAAAGTGCTGCAGTATCAATAACACACAACATTAAAAAAATGGTTAAAAAAACAGTTGAGATGAAAAAAAGAGAGAGAGATTGGCGTCTGTGCTACCCTCGGATTGTTACAAATGCTGTACCACGAGCGTGAAAGAGCAGAAGGCTGGACCCCCCATGGTGCAGATCTTAGTGTTGCGGGCCTGGAGGAGCATGCTTCTGGCAGATGTGAGGGTGTGAGTGGAGGTTTTTGGTATAATCAGCTCCTCTAGGTAAAGAGGAGCATGTCCGTTGATGGATTTGGTTGTGAGTAGTAGGACTTTGTAGTCATTCCTGAAGGAGGTAGGGAGCCAGTGCAATGAAAATAGAAAACCAAACAATCCTGGTGGCACTGTTCTGAATGCACTCGATCCCTGTGAATACCACATTGCAATAGTCCTGTGTTGAGAAATAAAGACACAGGCAAGTTTTCTCTGCCTTACAAGATTAGAGGCAGGCAGAGTTGAGAGATTTTTTTGAGATAGCAGGAGAAGGCTGCATAGATATCTTACATGGTCATCAAAAGTCAGCTGAGGGTCAATCCCAACACCCAGATTAGTGACTGAGGAAGAAAAGGGGTGTCCTGGCCATCAAAGGCGAGGTGAAGTATGGGGGATGAGTGCCAATAAGGAGAGCTTCAATTTTGCTGCTGTTTAACAGGAGGAAATGTGTGCTCATCCAGTCCTTTATCTACTTAACACAGGTACTGAGGCATGACATGGCTATTGAAGGGCTTTGGGGAGTTTTGATGTACACCTGGGTATCATCAGCATAACAATGAAAATATATCCTGTGCCTGCTGATGACATGTCTAAGGGGGGCTAGGAACCGATCTGTGTGTAACACCACAGGTGACAGGTAGTGATCTAGACCGGCATCCTCCCAGTGAGACAATTTCAGCCCTACTGGACAGAATTTGTGTGTGATTTGAGTTGGAATGGGATTTTTAACATTTTTAACGAACTTTGAGTAAGTCCTGTAATGCATTCAGAAGGCCAGTTTATGGACAACAAGTTTAGATGGTCTGAAACCTTGTTCAAGGACACGTCCAGCTGTTGTTTTCTTTCCACAGGTCACTGTGAACCAGGGATCCGGACATGAAAAATTGATCTCATATGTCTTGGCAAGGGCATGAAGATCAAAGACACTGCTCAGAGATGCATTGTAGAGTGCCACTAGTTCATCCACTGCTGCAAGAACTCGACAGGTGTGCTGGGGGTCCATAGTCATGATGGCTGGGTTAATATGTTTATCACTGAGTTAGCAGAGCTTTGTTAGCAGTGGTATTCTTTAATTAAAACATGTCAACACAACAAGATCTGGTGATATTTGGAGCTATTTGTTCAGCATATCAGTTAGAAATACTGCAGTCAGGAACAGTACAAGCAAAGACAGGCACTGTGAGATGTTTGACGAAGGGCTACAGACAACAGGCATTTTCCATAAACCACTTATTTTACCTTCTTTATTATCAATGTATTATTGTTTATCTTAACCTACACAACAAAATAACAATGTTGAAATTGAACTGAGCATTACCATTGGCTACCGTTACCGAATTCTACCAGTATCATTTCAAATGTTAACGGCACCCAACCCTATGTATGAGGAAGGATTTATTGGTTTGTGATTGTGTCTTAAATAGTTTCATGGTGGCAGGAGACAGAGCTGAGGATGGAAGTATCTGCAAACTTCCCAGTGCTCCAATGATCTTGCAATGTTTCCATGATGTTCAAGTTTGTTTTGCGTCCATATTCCACATTGAAACTATTGCACATGCCTTTCTGGATGTAATAAGGCCTGTTTCTTAAAATCCCAAAATCTAGGCAGCATATTAAAAACAGCTTGTAAGGTGTAACTAGGAAGCTGCATAAACTGTGTGGCAGTGTAGGTCATCATAATTAAAGCAGTTGTGTCGTTTAGGCAGAACAGCCGTGTTCCACAGTCACATTCACACAGTGGAGACCATTAGAGCAAACATGAGGGGAGCTCACATTGAAGAAAAACCCTGCTAGAGTCCTTCAGACAGCATTGCTCTGGGTGATTTTCACACTCATACAGAGGGGAGCTGTACTGGGCTTTGAGGCACACCAGAGCCTGCAGGCTGGAGGAAGAGACAGTTGCTGTCCTCCAGAGAAAAGGAATACCAGTAGAGCAGGTAGGAAAAACTTTACATTGAATAATCCAAAAATCCACAAATCCCAGTAAAACAGATAGGAAGCACGTTATGTTAAATAATCCAAAATCTGCAAATCCCAGTAGATAAAATAGCAATCCAAAGTCCAACAGTTCAATAGAATGTATTCCAACTCTGGGAGCGATCAAAACACGCAGATAGAAAACAGAAAAACAGAAAAAGCTTGAGCAAAATGCAGGAAGGCCATATTAATCACGAGTAAAGAAGTTCACAGTCAATTGTCTATTTTGCGAAAAGGAGCGTCTGTCTGTCATTTACCTATACTTAAAATACTGATTTTGCTATATCCATCACTTACAATGTTGCCATTGAGAAGATAAAACCAGCATGATTGCAACAGGATTTAGTTAACTTATCTAGGTTTTAATAAACATTAGTCATACAGTGTTGCATTTAAAAGACAAAACAACTGAATGATTTCCAAATATGTAAATGCAGGATCTCAATAGTCACAATTTTAGAGATTTTTTAATCTTGGACAAGACATTTTTTTAATTGAAATGTATCACTGTCATATACAGTAACTAGTGTGAAAAGTCACATAAGAATAACAGTTTACTTCCTGCTTGCACCTCTGGAGGAAGATGGATTATATATATATAGCACCTTAATTAACAGATTCAACAATCATATTTCATACAGTGTTTACTATTTACATATTTTCATAATTATACTCCTACATATACTGTATATTCTGCTCATAAATATGTAATAGGTGTAAGTTTGTGACCAAATGTTTATGATATGTTTCAATTGAAAACAGATTTGAACTCTTTTTTTTCTCAACACAGTATAAAACTGTGTTAAATATATTGGACTTCCTAGGTGTACATCCCCCATGCCCCAAATACTTGGTGCAGCATCACTGTCATTCCTACCTTTGAAAAAGAAGCAATTGAAAGAGTCTGTGATATTGATGGCTGAGATAGGGAGTACCAAGGTGAAATGGGCCATTTACAAGTAGACTGGCAATGCGATGCAGAGGTGAACTATCTGGAAGATAGAGGTAGATGTTTTTGAGAACCATTTGGCCTGCCGACCACACCACAAAAAACGGAAAATTTCTCTTTCAAAATATGTAAAGGTAAAATAGTGACAGGGTTTTAAAAGATCAAAACGAAGGGCTGCATCCAAGATTCCATATTTCGTGACCTGTGGTCCAAATTCAGCAGAGTGCAAAAAGCAAACTAAACCTGATCCAGTCCATTTGTTCATGTTGATATAACCTCCTACTCTGAAGGAGCTCACTTTGTAAATGACTAGGCACTTTTTATTTTTGTAGGAAAACATTGTTAAATGTTAACCTATTGACAATACAATGGAATGTACGGGAGAGAGCTCTCTTCTGTGAAATGTTCTGATATTTTATAAACTACACCAGATGGATTGAAATAAAAACATGGTTCACCTTTATACTGTTAAAATGTAACATTATTTCTAATACAAAACAAATGTCTAACTCTTATAAAATGCTCAGAGATGATAAAAGATTTTGGATTCTACATGCTGTTTGGTTTCCAGGTCCTGGTTTCTGTTCTTCATATGTCAACAGCATTATTTTTATTATTGTAAGTTCAAACACTGTGTTACATTGACAAAAGTAATGAAGTGATTAAGTAAATTCTATCCATATCTAATTCTTATATATGTTGCATATTTCAGTGCTATTTTAAGCTTTAAAATCTGTAAATAGGTCTAATTGGAGAATTCGGACTACTATGTTCATTTCACTAACTTTACAAACATAAAATCAAAAGGGGCATAAGGTTTGTGTGTTAGGGAGGTCTATGGAGTAAATTCATGTACTAAAGAAAAAACTGAGGATAAAATGGGTTAATCCAAAAGTAGGCAGACATCTACAAATTTAAGTGACGATGGAGAACGAGATAGTTTAAAGTAATTATAATCAAAAATAGATGGAATAGAAAACCTGCCAAAGACAGACTTTCCAAATAGCCACCCAATTATATTATTTAATCTGTTATCCATGTTTTTTCAATAGTTAAATTGTTAATATGTCCATCATTGGGAGCAGGTAGTGTACAGTGAATAATTAGCTGAATGACATTATCAGAGATGAGTTTGACAGGGTTGTCCTAATTATCCAATAAATCAGAGCCAGTGCACTGGAAGCAACACATTCATGCCATGTTTTTGTTTTCATGCTTCAAAATTAAGAATAAATCCAGCAGTATCACACTTTGCCAGTTGGGGTATTATCCAAGTTTCAAAATGATTGATTCAAATAAATAGTAGGCTTGCAACAGTTTTGCCATCTCTGCTTTGTAGCTCTTGCTCCTGCAGAGGGTGAAAATATTATACCCTTTAAAGCTTTAAAGTTTGCAACAGCATGGCAGAATTTATTGATTTCACCCGGCTTAAAAGTTTATCATTGTTTGTGCCAAATATTTAATTGCCAGGCAACAAATTTACATCCAGACAGTAATTAGGTTACTATTATTTATCTGTTTAGGAGTCGTTTGCATTTATTGCTTAGCAACAGAATTCTGATCAGGATTTAATATCTGGATCAATAGAACTAGGCCATTCTATACCCAGAAATGAATGATCCAACTCATATTAACACAAAATTCATTGTGTACAGCATCACACAGAGAGCCATTCTATCAATAGTGAAGGAGTTATTTGATTTTTAAATAAAGGTACAGCCTCTACATCTTCTCATCCATCTCTACAGAAATTCCCACAAGGTTTTCTTTCCTTTTTTTTCTTGAGGTATCCTCAGAGCTTTTCACATATCCTCTTATATGGGTCACTTGATAGTATGATAGATGAGAAAGAGGTGCACCAAGGGACATAATGTTGCATCTTGGGAGGCAGTGGGAGTCCCAAAGCAATATTCGCCTTGGGCTTCGCCCAACTTGTCTCCCCGGAAATACATGTGTGAACAATGTAGTCTTCAAGTTTAAAAATAATGATCTAAAGGTTCAGCTTATACAAGGCATGCACAGTCCTGTATTTTGTAGATGCCACATAAAGCTTAAATGCCAGCATATGTAATTGGAAGTGTCTTGTGTTTAATACAGTAATTTAGCAATGCAATCTGTGTTTTTCGGGTTACTCCAATGCCACAACCTTTTCAGAACACATTGTGTATCCTAAACCAATTACTTTATATAATTTCAGAGGGCAAAAATGTAATTTAATTTGTAATATCGTAAACCCAAACCAAATAATAAAGTCACATTCTTTTCTTTTCCATCCCAGTATTTCTCTCGTCTTTTTTTGGTTCCCATTTGACCCATTATCTCCCTGTCACTCTATTTTTCACTGTCTCTCTCTAACTATCTCTCCCTTACCCCTCTTCTTTCTCTCTCATTCTCCCAGGAGCTGGTCATTGCACTCTAACACAAGGCTTCATTAAAGTCATGCTTTACAATACAGTTTCACTCAGTCCTGTTTGTGTGTATGTGTGTGTGCAAATTGTGGAAAGCAAAGATGCTTCTGCAACTATTGAAATGGCGAAGACTGAAAGAGAGTCCCTTGAGGGCCGTTGCGTATGCCAGTCCTTTTCAGATTAGACCTGAATGCTGTTGCCCAGGAATGTGCTCCAATTTTAGACTCGCTACTGAAAGTCGACAGATTTGAAGAAGTAGAACATGTGATGGTTTTATAATTTTTGAAGCTTTTCCCTGTTCCCTTTTCTTACTCCCATTTCCCTTGTTAGAAAATTGGCACAATTATATAAAGGACAGGAAGGAAAAAAAACATCACAATATATTTTAAGTTCAGTTTAATATAAAGGCAGAACACAGATCCTCTTTCTCTTGCCTATCTTTCTTTGTGATTAATTCATAATAAATTACAAATGTTGAAATATTAGTATCAATTATCATTAGAATGCATTTATTTGCAAACTGCAACTAAATATAAAAGATGAATTCAAAGCGAACTGTTTTATCACTCTGAAAAGCACTTTTAATTGCTTTGAATTTGAAGAAAGTAATGTCATCAATATCACTTGGACAGTTGCTCAGAGACGTAAAAGGAAAGCAAATATTTTGTAATTGTTCTTTGGTCTCAGATGGTTGAAAATTATACAGTAAAATTTTGTACTGTAATTATGTATGTAAACAAAATTACTTTGGAGTTTTAGATCTTAATCTAAAACTCAAGCCAAAAGTCAAAATCCCATATGTGGGTGTTTGTTTTGGTGATCAGGCCTTAAACTATATTCAGATATTCATGACAAGCAAAAGGCACACACATTTTCACCTATAATAAGTCTGCATCTTCCTGTGCTTATGGTACAACAGCACAATAGATATTAAAAGGGATTGAGCACCAAGATTCAGAAAGTCAGGGACCGTTTCCTTTGGATATCTTACTTTTAAACTTGAGCCTCTATGGAGGTGTGATCAATGCTGTTTGTTTTTTTCCTCTCTGCTTTATGGCATCTATTTAGAATTTTTAATCTATCTGGGCCACACAGAGTTATGCTTCATTTATGTCTAGATTCATTAGCTTCTAAATACACAGCAAATGTATTTCAGATACAATTTGTTAGTTTGTTTAGTCTGAAAATTAATGTGTCTACAGCTTTTTGAGACTCTGTTTATGAAGTTTTTCTGAAGGCACGGACATGCATAAGCACAGCTTTGCAGAACAAAATACTCCTTTGAATTACAATAACTTTAAGTCTACTAATAAGTATATGATAATGAATGTACTAATTTAATTACAAAAGAATAGAGAATTGTTTCTGGTTCACTCATTGCACCAATAGACTGCAAATGAGAGACACTTAACTCAGATGTAACAATTGCCCAACCAGAGTAATTAACCAATTTGTATTTGTTTATATTATTAACAATTACATGTTATTAAATGTATTAATCTATACTTTAGGTTCAATATTTATTATTTATCGTAATAAATAACCCCTCAAATGTTTTTTTTTTCTCCACAGTTCACAAATACTATATAAAAATGGTTGTTGTTTGTTTGTGTTTTTTTTACATAAACAATATGTTTACCTCTAAAAAGTAAATCAGGTGACCTTGAAGTGACTTGGAAAAGCACACAGCTAAAGACTTGTCATTTCAGGATGAGCCACAGTACATTTTTTCACAAATTGGCTGGGCTGCCAATTTTATTAACTGTCAAAATAAATATACAGGCAGCATAACTGGGAGGTGGCACTTTGCATCTAAACCAGTTATTGATCTTCTGAGCAAGCGGCTGCAAATTGATTACCTTGATAAGGTGGGATGGCTGTAATGTGGTGAAAACCTTGCTGAGGTAATACAGTATAAGTAGATTGGAGCAATGCTTTTCTCTTGTATTTTAAGGTTTACAGTTGATTGAACACAACATCAGAGAGAATACATTGAATCAGCACGTCCTCATGTGGGTTCATTGAGGCTATAATGTGGATTCATGTCTATACTGTACTAGAAGATGGTATAGTTATCATGCTCATGATATATTATATATTATGAAATGTAAAAAAAAACCAAGGAATCTTCACTTTCTAGGGAGCAAGTAAAAAACCTCAGTAAAGACATGAGTGGTAAAAGTAAATGTAGAGATTTCTGATTAATGCTTACTATATTACAGTTATAGTTTCATTTAATTTTCTTGTAAACTTGTAACATTGCAATTAAAAAAACACTTTCCCCAGACTTAATACAAAAAATGAAAGAAAGGACCACCAACCCTTTTTGCATCTTCATTTACACAAGACTGTAAATGTTCAGGTCAAAAGGTGTACTTGTAATGGTTTTGATGAATAATGTATGTATACAGAGTTCTCATTTTCAAGCATCCATGCCAGACACTCACAGAAACACAGACTACAACATCAGTTTCAAAAACGTCTATTTGCACTATGATGGTAAACACAGTGAAAATAATGTGTAGAAAACTTCACATAATAAAAAGCAGTTAGAACAAACATGCTTTGATCCCATCATCATCTTTCTTTTTATTGTTTACTGGTTGTATTCAGAAATGACCTTGCAACAATACACAAATATATCCCCATTGTAAAGATGACCCTAATATAAATGAACCATCTGTTATTCCCTGTGCAGTAAGGTTTATGATACAGTATATTATATCCATAAGTGCTTTTATTTCCCTCAATTCCCAACATGCTGGAATTGCCTGAACACATTTTACTTCAGCCCCTGCACTCAAGAACAGCTGGAAAGATCCTATCAGGTATTCTTATATATTTGCATAATTGTTAATATACCTCACAGCGTTGCATTAAAATTTAAATTTCTAACCGCAAACAGTGAGCAGAGGGAGCACTAGGCTCTCAAAAGACAAATGCAGGCAGAGGAAAATGGATACCATTTGCATAGTAGTGGAGTGGCATCAGAGAAGGCTGCCAGGCATTGTTGGTCCACAAAGTATTATTTCACCATAAGCCAAAGTCAGATTCACCATTTAGTCTAGCTTAGTAGGTATAGGATGTGGGTATTTATTGAAACGGGATATTTTAACACAGGAGTTCAACAGTAATTAGCTCCTTCACATCAGCATCAACACATTGTTGGGAGTAACACCGCAAGGTTAGATCAATATGCACTTTTTACTTCTGAACTTCAGCTGCTGCTGAAGAGTGAGATTCGATTTAATTATCAACCTACATTTTTTCCCCAGTGTCCCTGGTAATAACAAATAGCCCTTTTCCCCAATAAGTTGGCAACATTTCTCACTATTTTGTGAAGATGTTCCAAGGACTTTAATTTTCAGTGCCTTCAGGAGATAAAAATGTCTGTGTTTTGTACAGTGAAGCATGTATGGTTATTATAGCTTTCATATCCAGCCCTGCTTTTCATCAGAATGCCACTGTATTAAACATTAATAGCATTTTAGTCTATCAGGCTATCTACTACGTGGCTGTGTACATGTGGGATGTTTGTAGGGTCGTACATGAATGTAGATAGAGGCATATGCATTTGATTAGTTAAGTGCTTGCCTCTACTGTAGCAAAAGGAAAGTGGAGGTAGGTGGTGTTGGGCCAAGTACATGTACTGCAAGTTGCCAACAAGAGGCAGAGATAACTACCTTTATATTGAGATGATATGGTGTGATTTAAGTTGGCTCTATACAATTTACCAGTCTATCTGAGGGTTTGTGCATGATTGGTTTTTGCAGATGTATGCAGGTAACATGGGCAGTATGCTGGGAATTCAACTTCCAATCATTGCTTCAAATTGCAAGCTCTACAGAAGATCTTGAATTATGTTCAGTATAGCACTTGAAGTGAATAGATATAGTGTAAAACCGTTTTTGAAAGATATAAAGAAGGAGCTCAAACATGAACATCATAGTTAGTAAAAGGGTTTACCTGTGCAGAAAGTCTAATCCTCACTACTATCAAGTTCAGTTTAATGTATGGTTGTTGGTTTCAAGTTATTTCACTTGTTTACCTGTCCTGCTAAACTCCTATCTATATGCTGGTATCTCCCCTTTTTGTTGCCAGTTTCTTAACATTTAAAAGTCATTAAGTATTCACTAAGAAAGATGCAAATACTATTGAAGATGAACTGTGATGTGTTAAGTCAGGTATATCTCCAGAATGCAATTACAATTATTATGGGAATTTGTATTATTGATACTGATGTACTGTATAAGGAACAGCAGAATGGTTTTGTAGCTGAGTTTAAAGTAGCAACATAATGGACAAGTGGGTGGCAGAAACAAAACTAGAACTTGTTTTCTTCCATTTCTCTTTTAAATTAAAAAGATCAGGTTTAGCTGAGAACTAGGAATGTTTTCAGGTCTTACGCATCATGTTTTTAGAGGTCATCAAAAGACAAGCAGAGAGAGAGAGTATGAGTCAGGGGAAACTACATAAAAGAACTGAATATTTATGCATTGTGAGAGCTGCACTGACCCCCATGTTCTTTGAAGGTAGATATTCATTTATCCATTTGTTTTTTAACAGTGTTTATTTCCAATACCTATAATATTTTTTTGTGACCTCTCTTGTCAGTTAAGATCACCATTATTTACACTGTGAGCAAATAATTATCTATGTTCTGTTTTTCCCTTTTTCTGTTTGGTTATACACACATTGCTTGTTTTTATCACTTTAACCAAATAAAGTAGCTATAAGCTTTCTTAGTTTTAATAGGTGAGAATCAACTGAAATGACAGTTGGTGTTAGTGGATTTGATCAGCTAGATACAATGAAAAAGTGAATTCAATATTTTTTTCAAAACATCACCAATATTTTTTAAGCGTATTTCCCTTGATAATTCTGAATTAGGGGTTGAGAGGCATTGTATCCTGCCAGGTAGTGAAACATTGGTTGGTTTAGCAAGCAGTATAATGTAGTTTTAAACACTAATGCTAAAGCTATCTTTAGCATTGTTTATTACCCCATTTTCATCATGACAATAGTGTTATCAGAAAAATCCATAATAGAGTATCTTGCTGAGTATAAATGTAATTATTTTCAAATTAAGACTTTTCAAGTTTGTGATAAGAAAAACAGTTGATGTTTCCCACTTTGATGGGAAATATTTCTGGTATAATCCTTCTGATTTCTGCTGTGTGCATCATTTTTGGATTTGTTCATAATGACTTCTGATTACCAGTAGATTTGCTTTGAGAAATAGCTGCTGATAATAATGAGAAACAATGTGCCCTAGCAATGACACAATAAATCATCAGCATCACATCCAACTGTTACTCTGAAGAGTTATCAGAGGGGTCCGGTGATTTACAAACATAAATCTATTGATTTATGGGACCTTCAAATTCTACCTTGAAAGCAGAGATGGGCACTCGAGTTGGCAACTCATACTCTAGTCACACATAAATAGAATTTTGACTTGATTGAGACTCCTCTTTCATATGTAAATGAGGAGCTGAATACTTTTGTATTTGATCACAACGCACAACTGTCACCACAAGTGTGTAACATTAAAACAACACACATATGTTACCATATGTTGTCGCATTTAGATACAAGGATTTCAAAACAGTCAGGCTAAACAGAAAAAATTGCATCCTGTGATGAATGCTGGAAAAATATAAATTACATTGACTCGACTATGTCCAACTTAATAGCACTCTTGAAAACACACCCTGACAGGTCAGGGTAACGTTAGTCCATAAGTTCAAAAGCTAATGTTAGCCTTACATTAGCATTAATGTCATTGCTGTTGTAATGTCAGGTGTGTTGACTAGTATTTGAGTCATTAACGGTGTTGACGTAATGAAAGGTTACTTCTCTAAGCTAATACATTTAACTTATGTTGATAATGTTCTTGACTTAATTGCTCCATTATGACACAGTTGCAAAAAGCTAAGTTGCTCCATTATGACACAGTTGCAAAAAGCTAAGAGGTGTATTATTTTTGTTCTCCCTGTCTTTAGCCAGTATTGTCCAGTAACTGCATTAACATTAAGTCTCCATGTGTATCTGCATAAATACAGATTTCAACCAGGGAAAAGTCAGAGTGGTCTGTGGCAACTCAAAGAGACACATCTCTGAATATCGTTTGACCCATGACAGAAACGTGGAGGCATACAGCTTGAGCATTCAAGTAACAGGTCAGATAAATAGCATCTGTGGGCTGTGTTTAGGTGTGTTGCTATCACTTTGTCTTTTCCATTCAGTGAGGCAATATTTGCATTGATGCCAGCATCAGTTTAAGTATCTATTAAAATATGTGTGTTAAAAATGATTTTTTTCTTCTTTATCTTTTATTGGGGCATTTGCTTAAAAGGGTATACATGGGCAATTTATGGATAGCATTCAAAAGGAGAAAAGGTTCTTGGAATAGATATGAGGACATAAACAGAGGCTTGATTTGGACTCTATGTCAAAGACTTCAGACTTGACTCAGACTCATTCCCCAGAGGCTTGAGACTTGACAGGGACTTGCATGTTGTGACTCCTGAACATCGCTGCTTGAAAGTACATGTTGAAAGCAAAAGGAGTTTTCACGAGACCAGGAGCGCTCAAACCATACATCCTGTATGAATGAGAGAGCATCTTGCTGAATTAAACATCGGACCGTGGGTGGCACAAAGGTGGAAAGGTCACAAAGTGCTACATCCATCTATGTATGAATGCAGCTCTGCACATAATATGTATTTTTGTAAAATTTCCAAGATTTTCTAGTATGTCCTGCTCTATGAAGTATTAAATATAATACATTACAAATAAAAAATAAGTCTAGGTCAACCTACAGTACACTTAGGAACCACTGTGATGCAATAGACAGGCTGCAGTTCTAACAAGTATATCTACAGTAGTAGTCAGTACAAGTCAGTTGAAGTCAGTAGAGTCAGTAGAAGTTGAAGTCTCGTTTCTAAATAACACATTCACACACACACTCATATGTTTAGATTGTTTTTATACTGCCAATAAAAGTATTTGTGTTAAAATTACGGTTTCACTTGCGTCGTGCGATCAGGTAAAAGGCCTCTCCAAGCCAAGCTCCCAGGCTGAATTTCAACCCCAGCCCGCCCCTGGATGGAACCAAACACTTTGTTAAATAACATAATAACACAAAAAACAAAGTCAGCATTTATACATGAAATAAACTGCATTCACAGACAGAAACAATCTTTTTTTCAAGGCAACACATTATTTTTTTGCACACTGTTACATGTGAAGATACAATCATTTGTTCAGTTTTGATTCTGGGGAAAGGAAAGAGCTGAAGAGGGGTGCCTGAAGCCTCATTTGTGATTTGACTGTCATGGAACTGTTGCAGAGGATTGCATAACTCTTAGCAGACAGCTGAGCAAAGATTTTAATGTGATTTATCCATAAAGGCCTTGAAACGGACAACTTTCACCATGTCGGTTATTCCTGAATGAATAAAAGAAGCAACATTTATGTAACTGTGGCTTAGACAAAGCTATATGTTTTGTATTGGTCAAGGTCTGGAGAGCAGGTTTTCATTTAAACAAAAAGGCTCAGCTGTAGGAAAAGGCTAAGGATCAGTGGTTGCACAATATTATGCTCTCTGGCTTTTGGCAGAGAAGATTTCAGTAGAATTCAAATCCACTTTCAGTTTATGTGTTTTTTCTCCATGGATCCTACATGTAAATCAATTAAAGTAAATTAAAAAAAAGTCATTCATTTATCAAATTTAATATGCACAACTCCTTTAAGACATCTGATTATTATGGTAGAAAGATTGCCATGAACTGAAATTTTCTTGATGTGTTACATAACACCAACAGACTTCCCCCGCAAGTCATTTCGAGTGTCACAAGACGCAGAGTTGAAGCACGCTAACTTTAAGTCCCATTACAGTACGGAAAATAAGAAACTAGCAAAATGCATTATCCCTCCAGCGTTATTAACATGCTGCTGCATACATGAAACCTGATTAATTATTAAATCTTTATTTATCTATTTAGCAAAATGATGTCAGTCAGATAGAGGCAGTATACATTATGCAGATTGGACACTGCTTTTCAAGGAGAATTAATGCGGCATAGTGAAGTCAGCCACCGTGATATCTATATATGTTGACATTTTCATTTAGAGGAGAGAAAATGGTAGGTCTGTCGCTTTGCCACTGTTCTAGGGGTGACAGGATGATTTCCTTTGGGGGATTCTTGTCTCACTTGCAATAATCTTAAAAATGGTGCATGAAGTGAAATGGTAACCCTTCAGTATTTAAGGAAAAAAGATGTGGAGAAGAATTCATGAAAGGGGTTATTCTAGGCTTGTGGACCCCAACAGGAAATGGTTTGCAAATTGTACATTCAGAGGTCATTTTGGTAAGGTTAATATAATTTAGAATTTGGTAGTATGCACTATTAAAATTAATACCGTTATTCATATTCAAAAAGCTGAGGTAAAGAAATTACTGTAGGGATCAGTGGCCTTGGGTGCAGGAGGCCCTGATGTAAGGCGGGAGTTGCGTCGTCCCATTCAATTAAATGAATGGAGCAAAGCGCCTGTCCTCACTTTCTTCTCCAGAGACATGGCCAAGTATAATTATACCTTTCCAGGTGAAGGGGCCCATGAGCTCACCGGTGGCTGAGGAAATTACAATTGCAATATTTAATTTAGGCGAACAATAACCTTAAATCACATCATCTTACATCACATATGAATGAGTGACTGGTGAGTGATTGCAGCGGTGCTGTAATATGGACAATATGAAAGACATTTAAAACATAACTTGCACCATAGCCTTATGTTCAAAATTTGTGTGAGGATATTGTCCCATATTATAGAAAAATATGACTTCTATATCATAACAATACACAACAATATAGATACATGAAAACCTGTGAAAAATAAATAGACTGCACTATTTTATATATATATATGTATTTATATATATATAGTAGGATCCTTCATATTTTTTCAGCAATAGGCATGGAGTGTATTTACATTAATTATTATCTGATACTCTGTATGGTAGTTTTTGTTTGTAAAGTATTGCATTGCTGTACTGGCTTTTACAGGAAAACATGTATGTATACTGTACCAACACAGTTTCATCTCATTGAGAATATCCTCACTGATTACTGTTTGCTGTCCTTTACACTGTGTCAGATTTATATTATGTTACTGCTGTTATATCTTACTATTGCCGCCCAGAAGATGCAATGCACCTGTCATCACAAAAATAACAAAATAACACAACTGTCCTTTTCGGCAGATTTTTTAATTTTTGCGAGGGCGTGATGGAACAAGAAGGAGCATCCACAGAGAGCTGTTAAAAGTAAGAGTTGCCGAAAATAGGCTGCACACCTCTGAGTCACAAAAAATTGCTACGCCACTGTCACCGAACAACCATCATTAATGTTAGTCAATGTGCAATCATAATACACATATTACCATAATCAGTTCTCCAAAACCCAGAAAATGTGAGATTGGCAGGTAAAATCACTGATGTAATAAAGATGCAGATGGAATTTGCTTCAATTTTCATTAATGTGAGATTGGCTTAGGCATAGTTTTTACACTCCAGCAAGATGCATTTCATGGCAAAACTGTAAGTAGAAACAGTATGAATAGAAAATAGAAGGAATTGCAGCATTTCAAACTATTCCATCAAAAATTTAAGTGGCAGTGTTTAGCTCAGTGTGTAGAGCACCCGACCCATGTGTTGAGGCTACAGTCCTTACTGCAGGCGACCCTGGTTCGAATCCTGCACCAAGCGGTCTTATCCTGCGTGTCATTGCCCTCCTCTCTGCCTACCATTTCCAGTCTCTCTCTCTCTCTACTAACCGCTACATTAAAGGCAAAAAGCCCCCCCCCCCCCAAAAAAAAAATTAACATTAGTCTAAATGTGCATTAAATGGGCCAGTACATATTTTTACTATGAAACCCTTACCAGCCATGCAAATAAAGGAAATGCTTTAATCACCTAGCTATTAAGGTGAGATTGGCACAAATGGAAAAAAGGAGGTAGGGGGGACTCATACTCATTATTGCAGTGTCATTGTTTAGGAGATGCTGAAGGTGGCAATATTTTTTTCTTACTTGTTATATCTCAGCATTCACTTAAGTCCTCACATGAGTGAGATTACCAGCTACTTACAAGAGATCAGAGGAGAAAATAAATATGACTTGTTATGGAGCAGAATACAATAGAAAAGGTGTGTATAGTATAAAGCAGATGTTTTTAGAAATCATTATTAAACCAAAAGACCTCTTCCAACAATGTGCAGGCCATTTAAATACACCAGTACCGCATGATTATACTATGGTGACAGATTAATAACCATTTTTGCTGTCTGCTATTTTTGGAACAAATGTTTTTTGACCCTCTTGCATAACTTTTCTCTGTGGTTCTGGCATAAATATTCTGTCCTCCTCCACAATTACTGTATACTGTATACCACATTCATAAAGGCCACATTGCAAGGACATTAATTTAAGTCTTCTCTAAAAGCAACCACACAAATCAAATAAAGGATTGAAAAATGGTGCAAATAAAGGAAAATGGGCAACAGGAATACAGGAAAACAGTCATTTTTCACTGTTCTTTCAATATATCCTATGCCCCAATAGTGTTGTTTTACAGCAACAATATTTATTAAATGCCCTTCTCCTCAAGGGATGATTCTTGGCAGAAAACAACCATATACTTCATCAACACAATTTTTATACACATATACATGCAATAAGTAAGGGTAAGTAGTAGCTGTCTGAAAATTTAAATATCTATTACTATCGGCATGGGCTTGGTCTTAATGTTCCCTCTGAAGAGGTTATGGGAATTATCAAACATGAAAAATTGATGGCTTTTATTTATTAAACTTTTCAACTTTTTAAATCTCTTAAAGATGCTCGGTCTACTCCAACCTAATTAATAACAATCTTGGCAACCTTAAGCATATTTGTTATACCATAAATCATCTCTTGAAGCCAGCATAATCTCCCCCAATTGGGGCTACAGAAGAGCAATATAACAGCTTAATTGACTTTTTCAAAGCCAAGGTCAAAAACATCTGCACTCTGATGCCCATCTCTTCCTCTCTGCCTCCTCCTGTCATTGACCCTCTGTCAGATAGCTCGCTGACTCTACTTTGTTTTGCTGGCATCAGGTAGAGCCATGTTTGTGAAAATCCTCAGAATGATGAAACCCTGTACTTGTGCCCTGAACCCCCTTCCCACAGCTCTGTCGAAATCATACATCCCTATTCGTAACCCTTTGATCACCCAAACGGTCAACCACTCCCTTCAAACCAGAAGTGTTCTAGTCCACCCTGGACTCAGAAGTTCTTGACAGGTTTTTGTTCAGCATACAGCACTGAAACAGCTTCCTTCAGGGTTGTGCAGATGGCATCTGATGCAGGGTCCCCCTCCCTCCTATTATCTTTGACCTGAGTGCTGAATTTGACACTGTCGACCAAACTATCCTTTTAGAGTGCATCCATACCACCATTGCACTGTCAGCCTCTGCACTTATGAGTATGTCTAACTAGGAGGATGCAGGTCCAGATTGCTTTTGTCATCTGTGGTCTTCCACAAGGATCAGCTCTAAGCATCATACTGTTTACCCTCTGCATGTGCCCCTTTGGACATGTTATCAGCACATCAGCAGACACAGGATGTCTTTTACATTGCTATGCTGATGATACCCTGCTGTACATCAAAACTGCCCCAACCCCTTCTGCAGCCAGGTCACACCTCAGCACCTGTCTTAAGGAGATGAAGGACTGGATGAGCACACATTTCTTCCAGTTAAACAGCAACAAAACTGAATCTTTGCTTTGCACCAGGTTGTTTCATCCATCATTATTTCACCTTAGACAGCCAGAACACCCCCCTTTCCTCCTTAGTCACTAATCTGGGTGTTTTGTTATCTGACATTTGATGACCAATAATACATCTATGCTCTTTCTACCATCTCAAAAACATAGCTTAACTCGCCCCCCACCCCTAACCCTGTTAGATACAGAGAAAACTTTTCCTTGCTTTTATCTCTTCAAGACTGGACTACTGCCATGCGCTCTTCACAAGGTTCCCTGGCCAGTGCATCCAGAAGCTCCACCACATTCAGAACAGTGCTGCCAGGATCCTGTTGAGTGCAAAAACACAAACACATAGCACTCATTCTGTATTCATTGCACTGGCTGTCTGTGTCCTCCAGGATTGACTACAAAGTCCTGTTACTCACATACAAATCCATCAATAGACTTGTGCCTCCCTACCTTCAGGAGCTGATCACACCACAAACCTCCACCCGCACCCTCAAATCTGCCAGAAGCTTGCTCCATCAGGCCCCAAGTACTAAGCTCAGTTCCATGGAGGATCAAGCCTTTTTGCTCTGCTGAACCACCCTTGTGGAACAGCCTTTCAAGCCATCTGAGGGCAGCACAGACCCTTTATATTCATGAAGGCTTTTTCATCTGAACTCTTATTAATATTTTCTTTATGTTGTGTGTTCTGTTATCAATTCTGTAGCACTTTAAATCAATTTACTTGAATTTTCAATATTTTTCAGACAAGTGTTAAAGTGTTAAAACACATATCATGTGCTTCCCTAATGTTGATCAGTATATGATGGTAAACAGTAGACAAAGAAATGCAATAATATGAAGTATAGTAATGATATCTGTGGTCCTGAGTTTAACATTGCAGTAAGGCTTAAGACAAATATGTGGGTATTATAGTTATAGTTACTTCAGGACATCACTTACAGTGCTTGAATGGTTCAAACCCCCACACTGTCTGGGGTTTAATTGTATATCTGCAACACAGTATACAGTGGTGCTGTGGTAGGTGCCTCCTGCATAGTAACTGATTTTTAGTTCAGCGTTGGATTTCACCTGTTAACAGCACCACTGCAACACTAGGAAGATGTGTTATATATCAGTCTGTTGTGCTTTAATTATATGCTCCACAGTCATTATGTTAAGATCATTTCATACATCTGTGCATGCATTTGCAAGCATAGTATGAGAAAATGTATGATTTGCCAAAAAAAAAAGAAATGAATGAGCTAATTATCAGTTACTAATTTGTAATATACTTTAGAGGCTATTTGTGTGGTAATTACCTTAAACCTGGCTATGTCTGCCCTTTTGTGCTTCATCTTTTCTCATCACTCCCTGTCACAATGTCAGCTGAGTCTTGTCTATTACTTTATCATGAACTAACTCACCACTTATTTCAGATTCTGCAGTAACCTCGTTTCCCACCAGTCCCCTGATATTCGCCCACTGTCTTACATTCCTGTTTCCCTTCCCCAATCCACTCAATAGTATGATGCCATTTATTTTCTGCCCGACCGTCTTTTTTGCCACAGCCATTAGTGGTCCAGTCATTTTTTTCTGCCTACTATGACCTTTTGCTTGCCTTTTTGGACTTGCTACCTTGCCTGCTCCCTTTTTGATTAGTGTGCCTGTTGTCAGCTGTATTTTTTGTTATTGCATGTTTAAATGTTTGTAGTTGAGAAGCTTTGCTGTGTAGCTTCCTCAACATCAACCATACACTGGTATTGGAATGTGAGGAGAAAACACAAGCAACCCAATCAGGCCAAGAGTGGGGGCTGCAACTAGTGATTATTTTCATTATCAATTGATCTCTTGATTATTTTGTTTATTAATCAGATTGAGATCCAGAAGGGATAAGTTGCTTGGTCTCTAAAATATGAGAAAAGGGTGAAAAACATGGATGACGAAAAGAAGAAAGGAAACCAGAAAATATTGACATGAAGAATCTCCAACAAGATAATTTTGGCAAATAATGACTCAAAATAACTGATTATCAAAATATTTTTTTCTGAGAGCGCCCTGGTGGTTGAGTGGTTAGAGCGCATGCTACATAATTGCAGCGTCCCTGGTTTGAATCCAGCCAGGGACCTATGCTACAGGTCATTCCCCTCTCTCTCTCTGATTCCTATTGGACTCTCTGCCAGTTACTGACTAAAATAAAAGCATGAATAAAAACATTTTTAAAAAAATACAATAATATTTTCTCTGAAAATCAACTAATTGTTGCAGCTCTAGCCAAGAGTTTGAGCAGTCTCCCAAAACTATCTCTATAGATACATTACATTTTTTAGTGCTGTAAAATACATGAATCATCATTATTTACAGTCTTAAACATGCTAAAACTGTAAGCTGTAAGTGCTCTTCAATAATTGTGAATTTGTCATTTTTAATGTCATCATTCCTTTACAGAGGTGGTATTCTGGTGACCAGTCATTCTGATTTCAGCGTAGAAGCAGTGATGTTGGTGTTCCCATCTTCTCCAAACCCACTGTGTGCCTCCTTGAGGGAACGGAAATATTCACAGAAAAGATGAGAAGACATGGAGCCCAGCAAGAAATAGCCAAATGATAGTGACCCTGTATGACAAGGGCAATGTGCCCAGAGGCAAAACAAACGAACAGTGCTGGGCCTTCACGGTGACATTATCCCATAAATAATTAAACAGTCCATTCTTAAGGAATAAAAGGAGCGTGAAAATGTATCATGGTTTGCACTGAGCCTCTCGCTCAGCCACGAGCTATATTCATCACAGCTTCTATAATGTTCTTAATAAGCATCAACCAGCATTTGTTTCAAAATAATCAATGTGAATAATCAATGAGATCGCTTTAAGGAAAATTCCACTGTCAGATATGTTTGTACAGCTACCATTAATTTGTTGAATGCATTCTCGGAGTTATCTTAAGATGAAATGCAAAATTCACTGTTTGTTTTACTGACATTTTCTAAACTTTTCTGCCTCTCATTGACTGCAAACTTTCCAGAATGCCTTCTGACAACCCAGAAAGAGTGGAAATGTATTTTCTAAAGGTGACAGGAACTTGTCTCAACTTAATCTTAGAGTAAAATCCAGTGGAAAAAACATTCAAACATTATCATCAAAGGTAATTGTTAATGTCAGCATTCACTTTGGCAAGTTGACTACTGATACATTGCAATATACTACTACTACTACTTACACTATACCAAGCAAGTTGATTGTGTTGTGCTGAATTGCTGCCTGTAGCAGAAGAAAAAAAGGCAAACTTCTAGCATAGAATACTAAAAATGTTTGGTAGTACAATAATTCAAGATGACTTTGACATGAATTGTAGGTCTAAAAATTGCCAGTTAATAATTTAAAAAAAATAAGATGAGGCAAAAGTGATTTTCACTGTGTTCTTCAAATACACATAAAACTCAAATTAAAAACAACTATTTTGTGAAATGTTTCATTTGTGGCTGACATGAAACTCACCACAAGGCTGAGCAATTACAGTTTAATAGATATGTTGGATTTTGACATGAAGTTTTTCTACCTAGATGAATGTGGTGAATCCACAAATATATTAGGTTTTCCAAATACTGTCTTTGCATCTAGGAACATCCTCATCTAAAAAAAATCTATCAAAATGTTTTCCTAACTTGATGCTTAGTAGTAAACAAAGCTTGTTGTGTAGAAAGCATTAAAGCTACAGTGAATTGATGCCCCCATTTCTTCTTCACTGCTACAAATATGCTGTTCCACCTTTTCAGGAAATTGCATTTACAATAAGGTTATCAAATAAGTACTTTTTTCCTTTCAGCCTTGGCAGAAAACCTCTTTTCACCCTCTCTTTAAAGATCACATCTCAGCTCAGATACAGGATTACAGGTGTAGAATTAGAAGAGGATTAGACATGGGCTGAAAGGGACACAGCATTCTGTACATTGGCTCAGCACATTGCTAAGGACTTTGAAATGGGAATTAGGGCAATAACCACAGTATTGCAATACCACACAATAGACAAGCAACCACCACCACTATGGTCATGTTTTTTCTTTTTTCATGAGGTCTGTACACTTCAATACGTGTGTATTGAATGTTCTGCAGCTCTCCCTGTCTGGTCACACACTAAGTTTGGGGTGAGGTGACCAGGGTAGTAGTAGTTAAAAACACACAATTTGACCTGCCAGGTAAAGTAGCTTTCCACCAATCACACAATCTATGCCAACACATAATCACACTAACATACCATGATTTTCACATACACACACACACACACACACACACACAATGGCACTGATACTGCAAATGGCCACACACCGCACTGTTGAGCCACTGAAAATCATTGCAGGAGAAATTCCTTCTTGACAGCCCTAATAGGAATTCAGGTTTGTCTCCACTTGTAGCAGCAAAGAGCCCATTAAAATAAATCTTCAACAACATTTTCTCTCACATATAAAACATGATGATCCCTGGATGAAATCTTTGTCAAGTCAAGGTGCTTTCACATTAGCATCCAGTACACACAGATGCAAGATGATGTGGTTCTGAAGCTGCTCTCAGATAATGTTCCTTTCAAAGTGATTAATTGAAGTGATATTAAGCACCAATACTTCATTATCCAAGTGTTTTACATACTTGCAGCCCATTGTAAAAATAAAGATGCCATTCTATAGTTATTCATTAATAAGATGCAAGAGGACATATTCATCACACATAAGAGGTTTCAAAATAGACTTTCAAACACTCTTTAGAGATAAAAGAAAAACTCAGCAAAATTAATATTCTTTCTTTCTGCTTTGCAAAACCAGGTTGGAGACACAAAACGATATATCCGGGAAGCTTAACACAAACTTGGAAGGCTTGGAAGCCATAGAACAAACAACCAATCCACCAAGCCTTGTCATATTATTTACTTGGGTCTTGACAGAGGAGACAGACTATCTGGAGAATAATACTTGCCTAAATAATGTGCAGATGAAGGTGATGGAGAGAAGCAAATGATTTCCCAATGACATCCTGTATAAACTTCCTCTTACTGACCTGCTGGTCACTACAGAAAAAAACCCCACAAGAGACGATGATACTTTATGATCTAGCATGGTCCATTTCTCGCTGTGGGACATGTGGCAGGATGTTCTGAAACAAGCATGGATGGAGAAAGAGATTGTCTACCAGAGGAAAAAATACTTATTTTGACCAGAACTAAAGTTCAAAATGATGGAAAATGTATTTGCGTCTATAAGAGAGGACAACTCACCTTCAAAGAAATCAAATCAGACATCATCTATCCAGCAAAGCTTAAAGTGTTTTGGAAGGATTTATGCTGGTATACAGCTCCCTCGATGAAGCTGAACGAGTCTTGTATGAACTCTCAGAAATTCAATACCAGGGCAAGCCCGCCTGGATCTGACCACCGACACCTTCAGGACTGCAGGGTTTTCCAAGAAAAGGCAAGAGAACTGGACGACTGATCTACTGCAAGATCTGAGGACTGTCACTGAAAGTAAACTCCCACGGGTACTATCATGCTGACAATACAAAATATCTCACATATTGAATTATACAGGCTTAAATAACTACCTGTGAAAAGGATAAAAATACAGGGATAAATTATTGGCAACTAGTAAAGCTACTTGTTAATTATTTAATAGTTGTTCTCTTTATTATAATTATTATCATCTGGTTAGCTGCTTTTATTCATCCTCAAGTTAAATCACTCATGATATGTTCCTGGTCAGCTAGTAAGTACAGCATTGTAACTGATAATTCAGCCCTTTAGCAACCTGTCAGCTGCCACTCTTTACTGGTGTTGGCTTTCATCACTTGATGAAATACTGGACGTATCAGAAATTTCCAGTGACATATTTCGTACAGGTCATGGTCAACTCACATGACAAGCTCAACAGTGTTATCATTCTCTTCTCACCTGTCATTTGGATAACACTTTGTATCACTGGTGACATTCAGACTGAATTTTCTCCATTGGACTATAGTGACAAAATTTCAGTGCTGACTTCAAATCATAAAGTAAACTATTTAAACTCTCTGCCTATTGTAGTTTATACATCATCTATAGGCAATTTTATTCTTCTGTTTCTGTTAGATTGTAAGGAGCGGATGTTGCAGTTGGGGCTGTTAAGTAGACATAGATTTTGTATTGCTTGTGTTTTGTTGCTAGTATGTATGGTTAAACTTCAATGCTGCTGCGGTTGTGTTTGCACATACATGTTTGTCAGGTTGTGCCAGGCTGTGATGCCATTCCCTCTAGCAGGTTTACTTATTTTTCTGTTTTTTTGTTTTTATTTTCATTTTGTATTGATGCCTGTAATGTTACTTCAGTTGCAATTTTCTTTCTGCCCACCCACAATATGACTCCTGGCTACACCACTGGTGCAAACACTGATCCAGCATATCTCTAATGTGGGTGGGCATATTTCTGAACTTTGGGCAGAGCCAGGCTAGCTGTTTCACCCTGTTTCCAGTCTTACTGTAAGATAATCACCTCCTGGCTCCAGCTCCATACTTAAAACAGGCATGAGAGCAGTATCAATTTTCTCATCTTAAAAAAAAAAAACCCAAATAGTCTTATGTTCCCAAAATGTCACTATTCCTTTAAAATATTTCAAAGGGCATAACCTAAATCAAAAATTAATAATAACTTGAGACATGTAGTGTATGCAGTGCACTTGGTTCCTTGCCAGGGTGACCCATGTCATGGTCGTGGTCTTGGTTGATAAGTTGACAAGGACGTGTAGAGTGCCTCTTGTAAGCTAGTGTGTCCTCTTTCAGTTATGCACCTCTTTGAAGGCCCCCGGGCTTGGTAGGCCAGACAGTGGATCAAAGACAGGACAGAATAATTCGTCCGGCATGCCTGTCAGTTTTAAGAAGATCTAAGAGATTTCCTCTATAAACAAAACACAACAAAGGTAACACAGAGTGAAAAATGCAGTAATGAAAAAAGAGACAGGCTTCCCACTGCAGCCTTTTGTCAGATATTTCTGTTGCCACCAAACATTAACGTCAGTCTTCTGCAAATCTGCGATGGTGCATAGAGATTCCTAGATGGGGGATTAATTACTTGAGATGCATTTCAAGCAGTTTTTTTTCTGCCATTTACAGTTAAGTGATTTTTCACTTCTTTCTTTTACTTTATATGTTCCATAATTAACACATGGTCATCACTTTGCAATCTGCAATAAAAAGCTTTATTTGCGGGTGCTGCTAGTTTATCAGCCCATTTCAAATTGATGATTATTAATTGTTTATGGATGCATGGGGCAGGGGGTGAATTACAGGAACTAAGCGTATTATATTGGTTGTCACATTTGAGTGCACGTAGACTTCATATCTGCTGTGCTTCAACGATTACTCATTAACATCCATTTATCATTTAATGTCAGGCTCGTTTATTTACTCTAGATTTACTCTACTCTACTAGATTACATAAATCGCCTCAGAGCATGCAACAAGTGCATGTTAATGGTTGTACTGTTTCCAATGGCAGAGGTGGTTTTCAGGGGCAACATATTTTATTGTTTTGCAGAATAACTCTCTGATGAGGAAATGCAGTGTTAATATGTTGGATACAGTCAGCGACTACAAGCACCCTAACGGCAGGTTCAGACCGAGTGTGGAAGCGCCACGAAGTGGAGCCATTTTCGTTTTAGCACCCATGTTAACCAATGGTGTCGTTCACATAGGAAGCGCTGCGGCGATCGTTTTGTCGTCTGGTCTATTTTCTCCTTGTGCCACCGCCGAATGTGTCAAGCTGGGCAGGAAGTCAAACAAAGCAAGAATTGATTTTCAAAATAAAACTATTTTTCAATAATTAAACACCCTGTTTGACGAATGCGATGTATGTGTGTGTGTGTCTAATCAGAGCATGAGATGAACACACAGGCACGTGCGCCCACACCCCCGAAGCTGTACGACCTTCAGTTCCTGGTTTACAGTCCCAGGTGTGACCCCATTGAAAATGAATGGGCTGGATGGGGCTGGAAGGGTTATGGTTAGGTTAGGGTTAGGGTTAGGAATAGGGATGATAACCATGATTACACATTTGAGGATGACATATTTGTTAAGTTTTAATAGGAAGGTCGTAGAGGGTTAGGGTTAGGATAATGGAAGCTTGTATCGAGATGAAACCGAGCTCGAATTGCTTGAATTGGCAACTTTGAGCTTTTCTCAACTATGGCACATAAAAATTGATCTGTACATCATGATTTATGGAGCAGCGACTGATAATTTATTGGTTAATTAGTTACAGAATTTTTATGTGAGGCCCCTGATTTAATTATGACTACTATGTAGAGTTGCACAGAGATTAAAATTCCCCCAATAGAGCCATCACATACAACTGCTGCATCTGAGTCACCAGCTCTGAGCCTAGCTACTTGACTCATGTTGTGCTTCCTGTGTGTGTGTGTGAGAAAGAGAGAGAGAGAGAGAGAGAGAGAGAGAGAGAGAGAGAGAGAGAGAGAGAGAGAGAGAGAGAGAGAGAGAGAGAGAGAGAGAGAGAGAGAGAGAGAGAGAATATTCTCTAATATGTTGAAGGCTAAATGTATCTTAATTTGAAAGTGTAATTTGACTGTAAATGTAATTTGGATCCACAGTCTGAATCTATATTAGCCCATACAGTATTATCATTAGACAGCTGTAAGAGTAGCAGTAGTAGCAGCAGCAGTAATGTATAGGTAGCACAGTAGTAACAGTGAATAAGGTATTTCAAGTGAATCCCACTGTGCTAAATATGTTTTGCTCTCACTATATGTTTGGACAGCTGCTTAGCTGCAACATACACTTGCATGTTGGAGAAAACCATAAAGAGTTTAAGTGAATGTATGTTCATATTCCTCAGAGGAAAGTCAACTTCTGCTGTGCAGTAATAAAGACAAGATACTGTAAATGTGGTATAAGAGCCCTATGTGTGCACATATTTTATTTATTTGTAAATCAGTATCAACTTGTATCAATAAGGGAAATTTGATTTAAAATCAAATACAATCAAAGAGGAAAATTATTTTTTAAATAATAGTATATATATAGTAAAAACTACTTATTCATATATTTAAGGCAAAAGGGGAACTTATGGCTCACCGTTTCTTGCAACAGGATAGCTTTATCTTTTTGCATCAAATCTGGGTCAAAGTTTGTTTAAACCTGTCTCCTCCTTTTAAATAACCAGTAAAAGACATATTCAAAGATTACCCCCCCCCTCCCCCCTCCCGCTCTAAAAAACATATCTTCAAACATATATTATATTTTATTTGAGTGGGATAAAAAATACTGATTATTTAAGAAATTAGTAAAGCTGTAGCATATGTAAGCACTATATACAGTATGTATGTGTACAAAGCAACACATCCTCAGAATGAAACACACAGGTCTATTGTACCAGCAGTCCAGCATGACTCATTGGAGCACTTTCGCCACTGCCTCTATCAGCAGTAATCATAAAAATAATTACGTTTAATGGTGTGACATCACTGCAGTTACGGTCCGGTTAGGTTTAAGCACAAAAAAAACACTTGTTAAGTGGAAACAGGAAGCCAACAGTGGTTTTGTACATCTAAGTCCATTTTTTGCTATCTATCGATGCATCCAACCCACCTGCCACAAATATGAAAATAGCTTACCTTATATTGATGTCATAAGAAACTGCATCACTTCCCAGGGTCACAATTACTATGGCCCTTAGATGGTATAAATGTAAATACATTGTGTTCACCAGCTTCATTTCCAACCTTTATTGTTGTTATTTGTGTCAGGCTGGTATACACATATGTGTAATGTTATGCAGAACACCCAGAGCACACTATGCCAACTATGTAAAAAAATCAAATCAGCTTTTTTCCTCAGCAACTTTGTCCAACTCCATATGCTTACAGGGCAGCTGAGAAATGCAATCCTTCAGGCATGTTATTGTTTGTATTATTATTGAAGACTGCTGCCCTGGCATATGATTATTTGGGTGTTTACTCAAGCAAATGGCTGATTACCTGAACCTGCATGCAATTTATAATTCACAAAAGAGTTTTTGGTGGATGAGAAGAAATCAGCAGCCTACACAGACATCACACTTTTTTCAGTTTTTCTGAGTACAAAAAAAAGGAGAATAAATAAAAGATTCAATAATAATGTTGTACATAATCTGCTGAATCTGCTACATTTTAGGTGGATGTCCAGTCAGTGTGTGTGGTAAATGTAGTCAAAACAAAACATTCCTCAATCCGCTCTACAATGACCGAGAAAGCTACGTTTTAGTTTTTTTGCTCATGGAGCCAGCAATGCAGCAATGTTGCAGGATAGATCTACACAAACTTCTGACGCCCAGTCTACAAATCCTTCTAAAACCTGCTTGCGGTATTTGGCAATTCAAATGCATCTCTGTGTAAAAAAAAACAACTACCCCCCCCCCCCCCCCCCCCCGAAAACCCAAAAAACTTCACTGTTCAATCAGAAAACTGAAAAAACAACATAAATTGTACTGGACTAGTTTTATCTAGAATAAACATGCCTTCTCGTTGTATGGTGCCTGAATACGACAACTTCTCAAATAAGAGAGAGGAGGGAGTAAGCTTAAGCTACCACTAATTACCAACAGATGTTGAATGTTGTACAGAATGGATCCGAGCAATAAAAAAACCTAAATATAACAAGGACACACCAGCGTCAGTACTGGAAAATGTTTGGATATTGCAACAGATGACTACAACAGGGATTTCCAGTCAGAGATGATGGGAGGCACCATAAAGAAATTGCTGAAGACATCTGCTGTGCCCACTGTCTTTGTAAGTAATGTCATCCATGGTGAGGAAGCCAGGCTGATTACAGGTGAGCTGTTTTAGCTAACATTGAATGCATAGTTAAAATTCCATATGGTGTCTACCAGTCCTGTACATATAAACCAGTCCTGACATGGTTTATATGTACAAGTGCTAATCCTTGTTATTTTCACTTTGCCATCATAGGCTGAAGAACAAACTGCCTGCACTACCACTGCCACTGTGCCCAGCTGTGGGATAGAAATGTGAATGTTATTGCTTCAGCCCACAGTCAGGATGGGCTTGTTCCAGTTCCAGAAAATGTACCTTAAACTCTGAGCTGCTGAACCTGCTGCTTCATCTACAAATAAATAAACAGGCATAGTAGTAATGGCTAATAAACTTGGCCTCCAGTCTGCACATTGTAGTGTATCATCACTCAAGCCTGTAGCTATTACTTTGTGGGCCAAAACATAACGTTAGGTGACACAAATACTCTCTCAATGATTATCTTTATGTTCAGTATCCTGGAGAAGGTCTCCAACACACCTCTATCCAAGCTCCAAGTGAGTAGTTAAACTTTCAAACATAGGGGTTAGTGTCGGCAACAGCATCCAAAAAAATATGCCCATGCTGAAATTCATTGCAGCAAAATATTCAGGCATCTAAGGGCAATTTGAGCAAAGGCACCACCAGTCACAGTTTGCTCTTGGCAGCTCAGGTTCTAGATGGTCCCCACGGGCTAAGTCCTCTTATATATCCACAGCTAATAAAGCCACAGCCTCAGCCTCAATACGCCAAATTATTTTCAGTCGTATACTCTGGCTCCAACAAATACAGCTGAATATCCAAGTCAGCCAAAACACTGTAAACTGTATCCTTGGCCCTAATGTCCTTGGCTCTGAGATGCGATTCTGCTGTTGGAAACAGCTAGTTTGCAGATAGGAGAACAGGGCTTTGTTTTGTTTTTGAGTGGCATCTAGAGCCTGTGGTTACCAAGAGGTGGATATTAGAAATCTAAGCTGAAATAGCTGGTAGTTTTTCCCTGTGCCCATCTATGTTACTGTACACGTCAAATGATAGCGCTGGTGGTAAAAGGACAACATATTTTGCATTTTAAGTGTTTGACTGTTTTGTTTTTTCTTTTACAGATTTGCAATTTTCTGAATAGGTGAAATAACAAGGTCATTTTTGGTCATATGATTAATTATTCATTTCTTCATTTAAATGTAATTTTTTAAAAATACGCTTTGTGTTTTATTCTTGAAAGCAGGCTGAGGCACAGGAGAGTCAAACCTATGACTCAACAGTCCCCTGAGGCACAGGACACCGTGGCCAAAATAAGCTGGCTATGACACCATGTGTTTATTTCATCATTAGTGGTAACAGCGAAATCAGAAGGTCAATGGTCGCCTGAACAGAGGCGAAGGCCCTACAATCACACTGTCCATACAAAGCATACTACTCCACAACCCAGTCTCACATCAAAATGTATCACAGCTACATCGGTCTACAGTGCAAAAAGGGATCAAAAATTGTGAAATGGCTACGTTTTTTCTGCCCTATTCTTTTCTATAAGACTAGGATGTGACTTTCAAGTTTTTGGCTGCGAAAAAACAAATAAAATGGCTGCCATTACTTTAAATTCTCAGTGTAAAATGTGATATTTTAAGATAGTTTTGGATTAAAATGCATTTTTTTCTAGCGAGAAATATGCATTTTGTTTTCACAATCTCTGTTCAGTGAGCAGAGCTGGGTGGGAAACCTGAGAGGTGGCAGCTATGCAGGTTATTGGTTGTCTGTTGTGACAGGTCACTTCCTGCCCATTTGTTTGGCGGGAGTGATTGATTTGATAATGGATCACAGCTGATCAGCAGGAGGATCACAGAGAGCATGGCACCTGATGACAGAGGACACGAGGCTGTGTAGCAATCAGACGGGAGTCGGCAACCACCCATCTCTCTCTATCCTTAGCACCACGAGCGGGCTGGCGGCTCACACGTCCTCACCCGGGGGGGGGGGGGGGGGGGGGGGTCCGGAACGTCACACGGCTGCAGTAACCGTAAGCATAGCTGCCAGGTATTTGACACGGGGGTGTCATCAGCTCTGACTTACCAAGGTCTTCCTTCTTTCTTTAACTCTTAGGGGGGAATACTACAGAGTGAGTATGGGGTAGGGCTTGTTGAGGGTCGTAGTTTAACAGTATGTGCAGGTAGAAAAGGAGGCCCTGGGCCTCACATGGGCCTGTGAAAGGTTTACCTCATCGGAAAATATTTCTGCCTGGAAACTGATCATAAACCCCTTCTCAGCCTACTAGGAGCCCAGGCACTGGATCTTTTGCTGCCGAGGATCCAGCGCTTCAGGATGAGGCTGATGCGCTGCTCATACTCCATCGTGTGTGCACCAGGAAAGTCTCATTGGACAGCAGACACACTGTCACGCTCACCTGTCAAATCGAGCATGCCCGCAGAAGAAAAGGAGCTGATGAAGAGCACCAACATTTATGTAGACTGTGTCATTGAAAGCTTGCCTGTTAGCCCTTCATACATAGAGAACCTGAAGGAGCAGCTTAAAGCTGACAGTGTATGCTCACGTGTCATGGCACTGTGCACAGAAGGATGGCCAGCACATGCAAAGCAGTAACCAGTGCTGAAAAACTACTGGCCAGAGCGAGCCACAATCACAATGTAAGATGGCTTACTGCTGAAAGACGCATGGCTTGTAATACCAGCAACAATGAGGAGCGATGTGCTAGCCAGGCTACATGAACTACACTTACGTGTAGTGAAGTGTAAAGCTTGTGCTCGTCAGACTGTGGGGTAGCCGGGACTCAGCCAGCAGCTGACTGACATGGTGCTCAACTGCAGGACATGTATACAGGAGATGTAGGCCTTTTCGGCAGGAACAAGCTGCGATTGCCACTTCGATCTACTCCGAGCTCCCTCCGGATAACTGAGCTTCTCACCCTATCTCTAAGGGAGAGCCCAGCCACCCTACGAAGGAAGCTAATTTTTCGGCCGCTTGTACCCGCGATCTTGTTCTTTCGGTCACTACCCAAAGCTTATGACCATAGGTGAGGGTAGGAACGAAGATCGACTGGTAAATCGAGAGCTTTGCCTTTCGGCTCAGCACCCTCTTCACTTGTGAACAAGACCCTGAGGTACTTGAACTCCTCCACTTGGGGCAGGATCTCATCCCCGACCTGAAGAGTGCACTCCACCTTTTTCCTTTTTCTCGGATTTGGAGGTGCTGATTCTCATCCCAGCCGCTTCACACTCGGCGGCGAACCGATCCAGTGAGAGTTGGAGGTCACGGTCTGATGGAGCCAACAGGACCACATCATCTGCAAAAAGCAGTGACCACTCCTGAGGTCAACAAACCGGAACCCCTCAACGCCCTGGCTGCGTCTAGAAATCCTGTCCATAAAAGTTATCGGTGACAAAGGGCAGCCCTGGCAGAGTCCAACCCCCACCGGAAACAAGTCCGACTTATTACCGGCAATGCGGAGCAAGCTCTGACACCGGTCATACAGGGAACGGACGGCCCTTACCAGGGGTCCGATACCCCATACTCCCAGAGAACCCCCCACAGGATTCCCAGAGGGACATGGTCAAATGCCTTCTGCAGGTCCACAAAACACATGTGGTGTGGTTGGGCAAACTCCCATGGCCGGGTTTTTGCCACAGCGACCGCCGCAGCTGCACTCCGCTTGGCCTGCCGGTACCTGCCTGCTGCCTCAAGAGTCCACAGGCCAATAAGGTCATATAGGACTCCTTCTTCAGCTTGACGGCATCCCTCACCGCCGGTGTCAACCAGCGGGTTCGGGTATTGCCGCCATGGCAGGCACCGATCACCTTGCGGCCGCAGCTATGAAATAAGTTTTCCTGAATAATGTGAGCCACGCACTCCAGGATTTGTCCACATGCGTGTGCATTAAACTCTAAATCTTTGTACTTGTCACTTTCATATATTTCATTAAACTGGACTTTACATTTGGCATTACATTCAACCCCTACTGTTGCATACCCAGAAGAAAATTTTACTGCTCAAGCTTGCTCCTGTACGGCTCGTGGAGTCGGGTTGTGTGTTTTGCTCTCTTTCGGTAGACAGCGAAAAAAAATCAAAAATAAAAATCCGTAGACAGTGAGTGACTCTTCAAAATCAACCAATCACGATGCAGAGTCTGGGATGGACAATGCTGCTGTCCAATGAGATTTTCTAATGCTTATCCAGGGTTCACAAGTCACATCTTTTTGCGGCATGTTTGTTGTGATGAGTGTCAAACAAAATTTAAGTAAAAGTCTTCAGGGGATGAAAATATATAAGGTTTTTTTTGATATTACAGTAATAGTTTGATTTGACAGTGTAAAATAGACCTAATACATTTTAAAGGGTTTGTTTTGTGGTCTATGAAAGAAAGTTGCAATGATACAAAATAGGCTACACATGCAGGAGAACATTGCAGAACTGAATAATGCACCTAGAGTGGGGATCCACTGGTATGCATATTGCTCTGAGGTCAACCTGAGATACATGAATTGAGACTGGGATTAGATATACTTCATAAAGAGACCTCTCTGCCTGAGATCAAAGAGATACAAAAGTTGAGACAATCTGAGACAATCTGAGATCTTGATGAGATCCCCTTTGAAACTTACAGGGAGTCCAAATTGAGATTGTGTGCACCTGATTGATCAACCTCAGATACATGAATTGAGGAGACTGGGATGAGGGTAGACTGATTTCATAAAGAGACCTCTCTGATGTCTCTGCCTGAGAAACTGGAGAAATGAGCCACAGCCTAACTTCTCACATAGATCTCATAGTTGTCTAGGAAAAATAAATGAGACACTACTGAGATCTCTTCTCCAACAAAAATA